>NC_068553.1:7610544-8210544 GCF_026212275.2 Microplitis demolitor
TATAGAAGAAAGTTATATTCAAAAGGTAAATTAGTATCAGAAGCTGTTTATACTAAACTTTTACAACTATCAAAAAATGGAAAAACAACGGGAAAAAGAAGCTTACACGCTGGACGTAATAGAGGTTAAGAACAGTCAAAATGATACTGGCGCTACAAGTTTATTAGTTATTCAAATTTTCCGCGGTTGTGTCATTTTACGCTGTTGCCGTCGTTTCTTATCCTAATTAAAAACTCCGATTGAATCTGATTGAAAATCAATCAGAATTCTATCAGTTTCAATCGGAAACGAATTTTCAATCAGAAATGTTCGGGAGCGTTTGAGGCCTCCGATTGAATTTCAATCAGATTCAATCGGAAAAAAATATTTTTTATTTTCGATTATTTTCCGATTGAATCTGATTAAATCCGATTGAAATATCTCAATCAGTTTCAATTAGATTCAATCAGAAAATAATAATTTTTTAAAAATTACTTTCTGATTGAAACCGATTAAAACTGATTGAAAAAAATTTAATCAGTTTCAATCAGATTCAATCAAAAAATAATAATTTTAATTTTCGATTATTTTCCGATTGAATCTGATTAAATCTGATTGAAATATCTCAATCAGTTTCAATTAGATTCAATCGGAAAATAATAATTTTAATTTTCGATTATTTTCCGATTGAATCTGATTAAATCTGATCGAAATATCTCAATCAGTTTCAATTAGATTCAATCGGAAAATAATAATTTTTTAAAAATTACTTTCCGATTGAAACCGATTAAAACTGATTGAGAAAAATTTAATCAGATTCAATCGGAAAATAATAATTTATTTCTCGATTTTATCCCGATTGATCAATTTTTTATTTCTCCGTGTAGAATGTTCTAATTGATTTTAAACGATCTTCCTGATGAGCTAGATATATAGCTAAAGTCCTTAGTAAAAATGAAACGAGGCACTGGCTAGCGTCTCGCTAGGCGGCCCTCGTTTATTTTTAATAGGGGTTCGCGTATTATCTATGAGATACGAGTAGTTTAACATTAGACAGTATAAAAATTATAAGCTTAATATAGTATAAATCCTTTTTACTGCAGAATGTTCTACCGATTGTATCTTATAAATAGTACACTTTAGCAATATCATTCTGTTTAGAAAATCTCATAGATTCTCATACATTCTCATAGAGATTTTATAAGAATGAATGAGTTCTATGAGAAGTGCTATATGGTTAAGTATAGGGCCTTATACATACAGCTATAAGAATCTCTCGGATTTTTTTAGCAGCGAAGTATAATAAACGATTCCGTAGAGGACGAAATTTTCTAAAAGATGAGTGCTATGCATCTTTTTCGTACGATGAGCCGTTTTTTTTTCACTATTAACAAGATTATATGAAACAAGTGAAAAATAGACTTTCGGAGCAGATAGAATCGACATAGATCGAGTAAGAGCAATTTGTTTTATAGACTTTCAAATTCAACGAATTCTCTGCAAATTAAAACTGGTTTCAAAGCAATAGCTTAAAATTTGGATAAGTTATAGCAATTTAAAAAAAATGTTATTCAATCAACATACTTTTTAAATGGAAAAATTTGATACTCGAGAGAAAGTACTTTAAGACGCGTTTTCATTAGTTTCTCTATTCGCACTCAACTGGATAAACGGTACTATCTCTGTTGCACTTGTACATTAAATAGGAACTTTGTCCAAGCTTTTCTCGTAAACAAATGGAAGTTATCAAAAAATTCAAGTGCACTTCGTTAGTTCATAGAGCAAAGCATCGGGTCTGTGTCTTTATTTTGCGTTTAGAGCTTTTATTTCAGATAAAAGCTGGGACAAAATTATCTGAAAACCGTTCTTAAATTAAATTTAAGAGCTGAAATTTTCAGGGAATTTTTTTCTCAATATAAACAACGTAGTAATATAGTATATCCTATATTATTCCATGGCATGAAATCTAATTGTTAATATAGATTCAACGTAGATTATAATATATTTGATTTTTTAATTTTTTACCATTTAATAATATATACAATTATTTTTTCCCGGGAATCGGTAATTTCTGATTAATTTAAAATCGAAACCTTCCGGAAATATCTGATTAAATCCGATTAAAACTGATTGAAAGCCAATCAGAAATTTCCGATTAACTTTTAATCAGTTTCAATCGGAAACTTCCAAATGATTCCGATTAAAAGTTAATCGAAAATTTCTGATTAACTTTCAATCGGAATCATTCCTCAGTTTCCGATTAAATCCGATTGAAACTGATTAAAAGTCAATCGGAAATTTCTGATTAACTTTCAGTCAGAATCATTCGGAAGTTTCCGATTGAATCCGATTGAAACTGATTGAATGTCAATCAGAAATTTCCGATTAAATCTGATAGGACGTTTTCAATCAGTTTCAATCGGAGTTTTTAATCAGGGTAGCTTCACAATACATGTAACGTCATTACTCAAAATTCGCCTTTTATCTTATTAATAATTTAATAACAAACCCATGATTAAATTTAACAAAAATATTAATGTGTTCAGAAATGTTTAATTATTTGATACTGAATAATTTATAGCGATGGTATTATTGTAGCAAAAACTATAGTACTTTGAAAAATGATTCCCATTTGCGCCCGTGTATAAGAACGAATTTTGAAAATTTATTTCTCGAAAACGGTGTAGTGAATCGATTTGAAATTTTAACAGTGATCCTTTTTTTTTAGAACTCTTAAGATAAAAAAAATTTTGGAATTTTGGTATCATTTCGAAAATCGGTATCGAATCTTAAGAAATCTGACTCCTTATGTAGAGAAGTCAAATGTCATAGAATAAAATATTTTGTATATAAATGAAAAAATTCAAAATATTAATTCAAAAACACTTTACTGTCTTGAATAATTTTTCTTTTTGAACAAAAATGATATATTTTCAACTTAAAACTATAACCCATTTGGGTCGAAAAAATAACTTTTTGAATCAAAATTAGAAGAAAATTTACTTCAATCAAGATAACCTTTCGTTCAGTGCGGATGCAATATTTTCAAATATTTTTTTTTTTTATAATTTATCGTTTTTAAAAACATTATTAGACCTCGGCTAACTTCACTATCATGATACTACTTTTCCTAGACATCATTGTCAAAAAATAAATCATTTAATACCAAGTAAAAACATCGCAATTTTTTGTAAACGTAAAGAAGTCAATATTGTTTTTAGTGCTCACAAATATCATTTGACTCAATGTTGAAAACTGATTTAAAATTATAATTATTATTTTCCCTATTTAAATAAAAACGATAGATTCTCATAGCTGTATGTACAAGGTATATATTTGTTTGCATCACTTTCTCATAGAACTCGCTCATTCTCTTAAAATCTACAAGAATTTATGAGAATGTATCGGATTTTATGAGATCTAAGCAGGGCGAATAAAGTGATTTTAAAAATATTTCACGAAATAAAATACGAACCCATTCTTTTTACTGGGTAAATCTCGATCATAAACTCGAGCAAGCCATGGAAACAAAATAACTCCACGATATCCAAATACTCGATGCAATATTAATTGCCCAGTTTCATATTTTCCTTGCAATTTTGGGGTTTCTAATTTTCCTACCTCTGCCAATCTAAATAAAGAAAAATGTATGTAATGCATGTAAATATGTGTATGTATTTGATCCTTTTACGTAAAATTTAATTTATGGTTTATTTATAAAGCAATCAATACCTTATATATGTAGCATTTTTTATGTTTATCAAATTATTTTTCGCCTTCAATAAAATATGATGAAAATTATTTCGATGAAATTGCATAAAATTCATACTAAAAAATTGGTTTTTGATACAGGACGAATGAAAAAAATTATTGTTATTAAATTTTTAAAACAATCACATGGTAACAAAATTAATTCAAGTTAATATTAGTAATAAATATGTGCATAACACGCAATTACAGTCTATATATTTTTTTTTTTTTAATTGATACTTGAATTATATAAAGTAAATAAGAGCCACATCCTATAGCATTTCACAGTTGTAGTGCCATAAGTTGCAACTCAGCTCTCTTAAGTTGGCGAAAGGAATTCGATTTTTTGCAAATTTCTTTTTTAACGATTCGTTTGATTGTCGTTTGTTCTTTAATGTTCGCTATAAATAATTGTTTGTTTTTTATTTTTTTAGAATTAAATTATTAAAAATTTATTTGAAGTTAGCGATGACTATACACTATACGTATTTTAATTACTTTTTATTTTTTTTTCCATTTATCTTGATTTATTTGTTCATATCCCACCAAAAATAGCT
Organism: Microplitis demolitor; assembly: GCF_026212275.2. NCBI lineage: Eukaryota > Metazoa > Arthropoda > Insecta > Hymenoptera > Braconidae > Microplitis > Microplitis demolitor. Next base: position 7,614,831 of record NC_068553.1, read on the forward strand.
TGTTTGTTTGTTTTTATATTTATAATCAATTATTAAAATTTTAATTATGCCCGATGTTCTAATACTAGCTGTGCACATGCGCAAACGCATCCTCTATGTTTTTTAAAAATTTATTGTTATTGCACGCCTCAAATGCGAAGTATTTAGATGGGCTTTACTGTCAAATAACCACCATTTCGCAAAATGCTCGCATAAAATCATGTCAATAACACCAAGGATTAGTTAATTGTGCAGTTATTAATTACTTTTTGAAATCTCAGTCTGATTGATACGATTGTTACGTCCCAGCGTGTATGTCAGTTGACATATGCATTTACGTCCCTAATTATAAGTTGCGGCCAACTTGGCTATCAGGAAAGGAATCCCTGATAGCCAGACATTGCTCTAGAAGTGTTGGAGTCAGTGCAGCCAGAACGCGGACGAAAATTCCCCCTTTTTTCGCACCATTTTAGCATCACTTACAGCTTAAACAGTGCTTGGGGAGGGGAACTTTTCGTCCGCGATCTGGCTGCACTGGTTGGAGTGCAACTCACTCACTCTTTATTTTCTGGCTTGAACTGTTCAGCTCATATAGCCGTTTGTGTGTTGGGCTTTAATTCGCGCGGGATTTTTAAGTATCAAGTTTTGATCTTCTAAGAAAGTTGTATAGGACATATACGTGATGTGCAGATGGAGTTTTTAAAATAGAATTGATGTCGATGGGTGGGGTGAATTTAAGAATTTTTAAGGCCTTTAGGAGCGCTGGTCGGTTGGTTTCGAAGCGGGGGCATTCCCAGAAGATGTGATTAAGGTCTTGAGTTGGGTGGCCACATTCGCAAGAAGGTGATTCGCAGAGGTTTTTCCTATAGGCACTGTAGTTTAAATTGTAGTGGTTTAAACGCATACGACAGAAAGAAACAATGGCTGGTCTTGTTATGTTTAATTTTCGAAACCAAGGTTTCTTCAAACCCTGGTAAAAGTTATCGAAGTATATTTTTCCTTTAAGTCGGCTTCTCAGACGCAGGAGTTTGTCAGTGAATGAATTGATTTGGATTGTAGAGATGTTTATTAGATCTGAGTAAGGTAGTTTGATGCTTATGGCAGAACCTGAGTTGATGGCATTTTCGGCTAGGTGATCGGCGATTTCGTTTCCATCAATGTTTGAGTGACTCGGGATCCATGTTAATTTTATTTTACGATTTTCTTCATCGTCTTTTTTTAGTTTTTGTAGGATTATTGGTGCTATATGAGTTTTTGTCGAGATCCAGATTGTTTATTGCCTGCAGTACGCTGAGTGAATCGGTGAAGATGACTGCTTTTTCAATGTTATATATGGATGTGAGGTCGATAGCTTTTATGATTCCTGTTCCTTTTAGAGTGAAGATTGATGCGTGATTGGAGATGGTGAGTGATATTTCGAGGTTTAGTTGAGGGCAGTAAACCCCAATACCAACTTTTTGATCATCTTGGGGGCTTTTGGACCCATCTGTAAAAAAATGCGTGTAGTTTCCGAATTTTTGGTTAGACATTGTTGAGAAGTTGTTGCTGGTGTCTTCAGGAGTGAGTCCTTGGAGTTCTCGTCCTGATACTAAGTCGATGTCAGGTTTATGCCATCTGATTTCATAGGGAAATTGATATGGAATCGGCAGTCGATGTGAGTGAATTAGGTTTCTGAATTGATCAAACTTTTTGTAAGCCTTCAGTAACGGAAAGGAGTTGTCGTATGCTGGGCACCTCCTTTTGTTGCTCATTAGATTGATAAGACGATCCAGGGCTTTTGCAGGTGTAGATGAAGTCAGAGATAGTATTTTAATGGCATATCTGTTGGAGAGTTCGTCGAATCTAAGTTTAAGTGGAGTTACGCCAGTTTCTGCCATCAGCGAGTTTATTGGAGTGGAAATCCTGACCCCAATAGATAATCTTAAGGCTTGGTTTTGTATTTTATTTAGTTTGTCCACTAGGTGGACAAATATGTGACTTCCATATTCAAATTATCTACGTATGAAGGATTTGTAAATATTAAGTAGTGTCATTGGGTCAGCACCCCACTAGGTGCCTCTTAAAGATTTGATTATGTTTGTTAGTTTTTTGGCTCTTGTTATCAGGAGATTAAAGTGATGTTTGAAGGTTAATTTCGGGTCTAGCCTTATACCCAAGAAGGTAACAGAGTTAGATGGTTTAATTCTGGTGTTATTAATCTTTATGTGTAGAGAATTATAAATGTCTATGTTTTTATTTGTGAAGATTATAACTTTTGTTTTACAGTGAGAAAGATTTAGGTTGCGCTTTTTCAAGAAGGTTTGGACTCTGTCTATCGACGCTTGGAGTGAGTCTAAAGCTGTTATAGTCTTGGGCCTAATCGATCACCACTGAGAGCGTTCAATTTAGTTCATAATCCAATGGCGAACTAGTTCGCTCTATTAGTTCATTAGTTCTTTTTTTAAATAATTTAATAAAAACAATAAATAGAGAAAAAAATATATTTATGATTATTGCAGGTTCTGTTTATTTATGGAACATAAAATTTTTTATTTAAATAAGAATGAAAAAATAAAAGAATTTATATTAATAATTAGTCAACAGCTTGTCTCGTTTCTAGTATAATGCGTAATTATATTACAATACTTAAAAAATGCTAATTATTACAATTAAAGTTGACATTTTTTTATAGCAAATCAAATCTTTTACTTAAGTAAAAATGAAAAAATTAAATAATTTATATTAATCATTAGTCAACATCTAGTCTCGTTGAGTAATGATCTAATATATAGATAGTCTCTCGAAATATCAAGGCGCGCACAGAAAAAGTAAATAACTCGGTTGGTCACATAGCGCCAGTGTCTAGTAAAACCGACGCTAAAAAAAGTTCACCTAAAGGAGCGCTCTTCCGACCTAGGTTGTTCGCGAACTACCCAAGACTTACATAGCTGTTGAGATGTTACAGTCTTCGCAGTCTATGGAGATGTCGTCAGCAAACATCCTGATTTTACAGGATGACAGGACTTGCTTAGGAAGTTTTGAGTTTCAGTGCAACATTTACGGCTAACTTAGCGAGGAAGTTTCTGGCAAACCTTGGCTGGATAATACTTTCCTTTAAGTTGGCTTCAGAATACGGCAGTAGCTTGAATGTAACTTGCCAGAAAAACTTGCCGTCAATTTGAAGTGAAACTTTCAATCAACTTAACGTCATTGTCTGATGTTAATACTTGTAAACAAATTGAATAGAAAGTTGCAGACAATTTACTGTCAACTTAAAGATAACTGCTTGCTCTCCAACACTTTCCTTTAAGTTACCTTTAAAATACGGCACTAGCTTGTAGTTAACTTATGGTTAGGGTGGTTATCAGGGTAGATTCTAATTCGGGCAGTATATTTACGTCAAATTCAATAGCAAGTTGCATACAAATTGTCGTAAAAAATGGAAAAGTCCGAAGTTGACGGAAATTTGACGAAAAATTTAACGCACCTTTTGCAAGTAAACTTTTGCTAAACCAAAATGTGCCATTAGAGAATATATATATATAGGTATATAATTTATGCCTAGGAATGATACTTCTGGTTATTTTCTCGAGTTCAAGTAATACAGCTCGTTTATTTTTTTTTCATTGAATTAATCGTTTATTATGGCTATTCGTAAGTTATTTTATTATCTTGTTATTTATTTTGCCATAGCAATTAAGGCTATTGAATGGATTATGATAGTAATCTGTATGAACAGTTAAACAAATATTTGATTGTATTAGATATTTATTCAATTCATTTTTTTATAAATGTAACGAATGTTTTGTAAAAAACATATGTTTAGCCTCAGCATTGAACATTCTTAAAAAAATTTTTTTTTTCATTTGTTGTACGTCAACATTCTCTTTTGAAGTAATGATCTAAGTAAGATTAACAATAATTGAGAAAACTTTTTTGTTGACAACAAAAGATAACATAGTACGAGAAACGTTTTAACGTCCCTGATTTGAAAAAATGATTGAATCCATGATAAGTGTATATATAATGAGTATGAATGTAGCAGACATCAGACATATTTAAAATTATTAACAAATAAAGTAAAAAATTAATAAAACAAAATTTTGAAAAAATGCAAATTTAAAAAATTTAAAAATTAATAAGTGCATTTTTTATAAATATTATTTTATTAATTATTTACTCTATTTATTTATAATTGTAAATTTGTCCGATGTCTGCTACATTCACACTCATTATAAATATGTATTAGTCGATTTAATTTGTTTTAAATCATTTCAAATAATTTTTCTTAATCAGCAGCAGTAGAAAGATTCGTTCACCCGGATTTTAAACTATGCACTAAGTATTCGTCAAATTATTGAGGAGAAATAGATCTAATTAAAATAATCAAAAAAACTATTTTGGGTAAATGCTCCAGTAGTTGACCGGGCACCAGTAGTTGACCGCTTATGTATAAAAGTCCTAAAATTGTTATCAAATGAATACCTTATGGTCTTAAAATTAATATTTAATTATTGTTAAACTTACAATAATCATAATTAGTAACTTCTTTAAATGTTATATAATTTTTATAACGTTAAAAATAATTCATGAAAATTTCTCATAGCATGATTTAACTAAAATCAGTCATTTACTATATAGTAGAGTATCTGAGAGGTGTGTACATTCTTTAATTAATAAAATAATTTTTATTGAGTTAATCTTGTTAAATTAAGTTCTGTACTAGTTACTAATATTTAACAAATTTATTAATGAGATCTTGCAAAAATATTTATGTAAGTACCAATTTAATCACCGGTCAGACACTGGTACAATCAAAACATCATTGTTCCAGAAATCAATGACTTTGGTCATCTATTAGAACCTGTGATTTTTTACAACACGAATAGTTAATAGCCCGATTGTATACGTTTTTAACCGATACGAGATAAAAAAAATCAAATGGGTATGTTGACCTGATGAATAAAGTTTAACACGAATGTTTTTTATTTGAAATAATATGTAGTTATTAAATGTAATAATAATAAAATAATATTTGTACTTTGTATGATTTATGTTTCAAATAAGGTGACTGCTAAGTTTATATTTGGAGTAAATAGGTATTATTTTATGTCATTGAAAATTGCAGACATAAATATAAAATAGTTATGACTGTGAATGTAGCAGACATCAGACAAATTTAAAATTATTAATAAATCGAGTTAATAATTAACAAAATAAAATTTTTAAAAAATGCACATATAAAAAATTTTTAAATTGATAAGTGCATTTCTTATAAATGTTATTTTTTAAATTATTTACTCTATTTATTTATAATTTCAAATTTGTCTGATGTCTGCTACTTTCACACTCGTAAAATAGTTAATGGTTTATTTTTAACAATGAGTACTATTATTTTTGATAAAAATTGGATGAATGTGCTTCCACGAAATTATAAAAATTATAAATACAAATGTAATAAATATTTTTATCACAATATTTAATTTATTTAAAATCCAAAAAACTTCTCAATGTCTGACTACATTCCACTGTCAATATTTTTTTGTCACTAGTGAATCAAGGTTCTACTAATCTGTTACGTATTTAATGTTATTGGTTTTGTTATAAACTAAACGAATTTTATTAACTAATAATACAAATTTAACTTAAAAGATCAACTAAATACAAAAAAGTTATAGATTGAACATAAAAAAAAACTCATTTAAGTTGGAAAAACAATCGATGTTTTGTGACCGGTCAACTACTGGAACGTTCCGGTCAATTACTAACTCAAACCGGTCAACTACTGGTGTTTTCGCCTTACCTGCATTTTAAAGTGATTTTTTATGTTATTTCGATAATAAGTCGAATAAACAACATCACATGTATATGATTTAACTATTTAAAGATGATGTAAACTTTGATTGCCCTCTTTCACCCCATAGTAATTAATATTCGATAAATTAAAAGGCTAAAAACCCTTAACCGGTCAACCACTGGTACATTTACCAGAAATGTGAATACAAGAAATTTAAAAAGTGGTACTGGCGTGTATTTAACAATTAAATACATAAGAATTACCAAAATGAAGAAAATGAAAGAAAAAAATTACACGTATTTATAGTAACAAAATCTAGATTTGCATCTTTTTGTTTTTTTATTTTCAAATCGTATTCGTAAACATTAATTTTTTTCTCAGACAAATATTTATATTGGCATATACTTATAAAAAAAATTTTATATAAATAAAAAAACGTCAGGCACATGTTTATATTCTTAAAACTTACATGTACATCTCTTTATTTTTTCATTTTTCAAATTACACTCGTAAATATTAATTATTTTTCCATCAGAAAAACTTTTATATTGGCACATATCTATGAAAATAATTTATATAAATAAAAAAAAATGAACGGCACGTGTATTTACTCAAAAATACGATAGTATTTAAAGCTGTAAGATGGATAGCGGATGCGGAAGGCCCACCTTGGTTGCACTGTTTACGGTAAATGAACGTGCACCTTCGTCGGCTTGAGCGTAGATTCGAGCCCAGGAAACGAAAGAATGATTTTCACGTGTCTCACTACCCTATTCGACGCAGTAAAGTATATATTCTTTTAAAAAATATACTAAATTATTAATACTACTATCGTATTTGAGAGTACATACACTACCTTTCATTTTTTTATTTGTATAAATTATTTTCATATACATATTCAAATATCAAAGTTTTTCTGATAGAAAAATAATTAATATTTACGGATACAATTTAAAAATTAAAAAATGAACATGTAGATTTTGTTACTATAAATACGTGTTTTTTTTTTTTATTTTTATTTTCTTCATTTTGGTAATTCTTATGGTTAAACGTTTGTTCTGATAATTTTATTGATTAAAAAAAAATGCACGAGGAAAGCATCTAACAATGATATTGTGTCTGCTGATAGGTATCTAAAACATTTCGAAATAGTTTCAAACCATAACGGATGGACGGATCAAGTCAAAGCATCATATTTAGGAGCTTCCTTACGAGGAAAAGCTCAAACAATGTTAGAAAAATTATCATCGGACGACTTAAAAAGTTATGATAAAATCAAAGAAATTTTAATATCGCGATTTGGAGAGAAAATTTTCTTATGTTCATTTAAATGAATTACAAAATAAAAATCAAAAATCTGACGAGTCTCTTACAGCTTCGCTGAAACAATTGACAAACTTACTCGACTCGCATATCCCGGCTTAACAGACGATGTAGTTGATCATCAATCTTCTCAATATTTTATTAGTGGATTATTGCAATTTATTTTAAGATCTGAAAAATTTTTTACCTTAAACAAAGCTTTGGAAAAAGCTTTAGAACTAGAATCGATTTCAAAATTAATTTATGGGGAAAAGAAAAATAAAATACAATCAAATAAAAATGTTACATATTTAGATAATTATAAACGTTCAGATAATTATAGATATTCAGACAATTATAAACATTCAGATAATTATAAACATTCAGATAATTATAAACCTAATCTTAAAAGAAAATTAGAAATTGACAATAATAATCCTAATCCTAATTCTACTACTCCTACATGTTGGAACTGTGGAAAGAAAGGTCATATCAAAACAAAATAAGTAAATTTTATCAATATATATTTATGAGAGAACTTGTTGAAGATTTAGTTTCAAAATTATAGCTTTAGATAAGAAGTGGATACGAACAGTCAAAAATATGTGAAAAGATATTTGGAATTCAAGCCAGTGCCACTTTTTAAATTTCTTGTATTCACATTTCTTGCAGAGATATCAATAGTTAAAGTTTTAAATTGTCTGATGTCACCTACATTCACACCCATCTAACTATGATAGATTCTGGCGAAATCGATTGAAAATTCCACCATGATGACAAATGCAGTAGCACGATTTTTTTTATTATAAAATCTATCGAAAATCTATTTCTTCACGTTTTAACTCTTGAAATATTACAGTTTACAGTCTTTGGAAAGTCAATATAATAAAGAGAAATTTACATTAGTAAGAGTGATTTTTTAACATTTTTCTCATTTCCACAGCTGGAATATTAACTTCCAAAATATTAGATGAATTTCATAAGAACTTTAATGAAGATAAAAAAAATATATTAGCCCAAAATGTGTGTACAAAAAATGATCCATTAGAATGTTGTATTTCAAGATCAAATATTGAACAAACAAATCATGTATTTCAACATAAAGTTTCGGAAGTTAAGCCAGTGACAAATCAAAAAAATTCTGGAAGATGTTGGATTTTTGCAACATTGAATGTCATCAGGATTCCATTTGTGAAGCAATACAATTTAGAAGAATTCGAATTTAGTCAACCGTATTTATTCTTCTGGGATAAAGTAAGTAAAATATTTTTTTCTCTTGAAATTAAATTTATTCCTCAACTTACTGAGAAAAATAATTTGGTGTTGCAAGTAAATACTGTTTTATTCAAGTAACTACGCTAATTATATAGTCGCAATGGAAGATTTCATTAGATCAAGTAAATGACTTAACTTTATTTTCCTAGCAGACCAAATTTACGGCCTTTTACCTATTTACGGTAAACAAAAAAAAATAAACTGTAATTTTCAATAAACGTTAGCGTATCCTCACGGACCAACTTTACCGTAAATTTACGGTAACTTTACCGTATTTCATGTCATGCTATGATATAAAGTTAGCTGAAGATAAAAAATTTGACAAAAATCCAAGTTTCCTCTTATGGATCCCTAAATCGGCGTAAGAAAAATTTTTTAAGTTTTTATGTTTTCAATGGATCATAAAACTACGCAAATTGAGAGTGATTTCAGTACAAATAAGAAAATTTCTAATATATACTCTAGTAACATATGCTTAAGCAAGATTCTGGTGCAAGTGCCTTGAGCGAAACCCCTAATCACTAATGTATTCTTCTACGTGTGAGTCTTTCGCAAGATCATTTAGCAACAAATCATCATCCAGACTTGTGCATGACTTGCTCAAGGTATTGTACACAAGAATATTGAAAATATCTACCGTATCTCCAAATACGATAAATTTAGCTTGTGCTACGGTAAACCAATTGTAACAACCAACCCTTTTATTTCACATAAGATTATTCCTTTACGAAAAAAAAAAAAACGTTCAAACTACTGTGAAGTATAGTAAATTCAACGCAAAAACCATGGACACGAAATATACAGTGATGTAAAAACCCGTAAAATACAATAAATTTACTGCACAATATGGTAAATCCACCATAAAATAGTTGGACAATCGAGTTTGAAATATAAAAAAAACCATTATAGGACAAAAGGTAAGTCCACTGCAGAATAAGGCTAATCCGCCGCAGAACTGCAGGGAATCAATCGTCAACTACGGTAAATCCACCGTAACATAGGTAAACCCACCGTAAAGTACGTTACAGCCTCTGTGAAATTCGTCAATAGAGAACTTGTATACATTTTATATCACTAAAAATTTCTGTTCAATCGAAAGAAGGATTTATTTTGAGTATATTCTTCATAATTTTCTTTTATTAAAAATTTTTTTTTCTTTCATGAATAAATTATAAAAATTCAAAAATTTTTTGTGTGAAAAAAACGAGCTATGATTGGTTGTGACGTCATTATATCCATTGGAGCTATGATCTTATGAAAATCACGCTATACACTTGTATTTTCTCTATACATGTGGTCACTTGTCATAACAAGAAAGTGAAATTTAACCTAAAACATTAAATATTATCTGAGAATACAAGTGATAATTATTTATTATATGATTCATTTGAAATTAATTTACATTAAAATTTAAATATTGTTGATGAAGCCTTTACAAAAGCAACTTCGGAAAATCTACCGAAACCGGATTCGGTGAAATATTTTTTTTGTATTATCAAAAGCCATTTTTCCGCACTTTTGAAGACATTATTATCTGTCATGAATTTTTTGTTGCTCGTACGAATTTTTTTTAAAGTTAATTAATTTATTTTGACCAAGTATAATCTATATTGTTAAACAGCTGTATATTTTTTTTTTTTTCAAAATGACAACACCAAAATAGATATTTCTTCGTCACGCCATACGATGGCGTTACTCGACGGATACAATGACGTCACTAACGTTTGAATTTAGATTTTAGATTTTCAACAAGCAATTTTTAATTCAAAAAATTACCCGAATAACCACTTGTAAAAAAATCCGGGAGTTGGTTGGTCCTGCGGGCCAGCCCCAAAACTTCCCGCTGTTTTCGAGCTCAAGGAGCTCGAAAACTATTAACGTGACTATATTTTCGAGCTCTTCGAGCTCGAAAATCTTATTGCATGCGATCGTTTTTTATGAGCTTTTTAAACTCTAACAAGTTACGCTTTATGCCAAAGTTTAAAAGTTTAAGAATCGAAAATCATTAATGAACAAGCGGTTTTTAAATTTTAATTTCCGACTATGTTCAATAAAACAAATGTATTTGGATATGGTTTAAACTAAAGAACAAGTTTAATGGCATTATATGATGATCAAGAGAGACCATAAAGAGGAAAAGTTCGTAAGATTTTAGACACATTTTAGTACGGTACATTTTGATTTTTCTGGAAAAAATAGCATAGAATGGTATTTTTTTAACTTTTAAACGCTGATATTTTTTGAACTAATTAACCAATGTTGAAGTTTGAGGTGGCGACAGGCGCGTTTTATTGAATTCTAGAGCTGATTAGAATTTGAAAGCGATCGATTCAGCCGTCTTGAAGGTATTTGGAAAAAACCGTTTTTTATCATTTCTTTCTCCAACGATATCTCTCGAACAAATTAACCGATTGAGATTGTTAAGGCCGCATTCGAAGCGTTTTATTGAGTTATAGAGCTGATTGGATTTTGGCGTTGATCGTTTAATTCGTTTCTGAGAAATCAATAAAAAAGTAAAAAAAAAAAAAATTTTTTTTTTTTTTCGTAATTCGCCAATATTTTCGAGTCTACTTGATCAAATGATCTGAAATTTCCAAGAAATTTGATGGCCAACAAGCTCTTTCGATTGCTGCCTTAAACATCCAAATCGATTCATTAGTTAAAAAGTTATAGACCATTCACACACATACATACACACATACATACAGACACTCAGGCATCATTCTGAAAATAGTCAGAATAGCTTCCTAGGACCTCAAAACGTCGACATCTGATGAAAACTCGATTTTTGAAAATCATCGATTTTCTAAGCGGGAAGTTAAAAATGTTTCTTTAAATCTCCTTAATAACTTTAATCAAACTTGAAAAAAAAAAAAATAAATCCCAAAACATGCAAGTTCTGTATTTCACAGTGGTACGAGTGGAAAATCCATCGTAATATATATGTTCGCGAACACTCAGCACAGACCACTTTTGTTTCTTTGTGGACCTGTGTTATGAATGTAACGCACCTTGTCATGACGATAGCCACTTCAATATTTTATCGGATTTCATTAAAATTTTGTACACTTATTTTTTGAGTAATCGCCGGAATCATACTCAAAGATCAGCTGAATCGGTCAATTCATTAAAAAGCTATAGGTAATTTTAATTTCTCCAATTTTTATAGTTCATATCTGTTAAAATCATTTCGAATTTCAATTATTGAGCTTTCAATCGCGTTTTCACCCCATTATTTTAACTATTTTTCAATAATTTGATAAACTTGAACTTTGAAAAAATACCGAAAAAAATTTCTGCGGCTTTAAACTCAGAAAAATTTTGCATGATACGACAAAACGAAGTTTTGTTACGTGTATATTGTCACTTACGGAATATAGTTTAAATTATACTATCATAACTTCATTAAGAAATGTGTCTTTTGTTTTATAAGTGGTTTTATAGACATGCAGATAGTTGGCGATATACGTCGATAATATTTTTACGGAGGGGATATAACTTGTCGTGATTTTTGATTTATAATAAATTTCACTGCTTTTATAAGAATTCAAAATTTTAAAAACGTCTTTAGAAAAATCTGCCTTCTATTCTGGCTGCCAGATAGCATTTTTTTGCTTTGTGATAGCTCGGAAAATAATAATGAAAAAGCTAACTTTCAGAGGTACTCTCCAAATCACTTAAGTCTCGTAACGTTTTCCCATTGTCATATATTAGTGGATAATATTTCAAAATTATTTCAACGAAGTTGTACTATTTCTCGCTATCTCATTGAATCCAATCGTACAAGTTTTCAAGGTCAATATCAAAGAGTCTTGGTGCTAATTTTTCATCAGTTAATTGTAGCCATTGGGTAAAAATTTTAGTCAATATAGAGAAGTTATTGCCCATTATCCATTCATTACGATATTTCGATATTGCATTCCAGTGAACCAAAAGTTCATCTTTTGGACTATCATTTTCTGTTAACCATTCAACGCTTCGCTGAATATCAATAGATCAATCTACACACCAAGGCAATGTCAATGATAAAATAATTTTTACTATAAGTTATGAATAAATAGAAAAAATGAAATAATAGTTAATCTTGCAAGCTATCCTTAAAGCTCGACTATTTTTGAGCTCGGAGCGTTCGAAAACATACTAGTTACGAAATTATGGAATTCTTCAAATTAGAAGAGCTCAATAATTTCGTAGTGGTAGACTTTCAAGCATTTTGAGCTCGAAAATAAGAAAAAATTCCAAGAATGGCCTACAGGCTCAGCTATACGTCAAATCCTTTTTTTCAGTGCATAACTGTGAATCTCGGAACTTTTTCCGATTTATTATTTTTTTTTTTTGGTGTTTTTTTGTTTTTTATTTAATTATTTAAATTACAATCTGTTATTACATAACAATAAATAGATTTTATGATGTGTGTGGAGGATAGATATTAGTAGACAGTATCCACTATTTTATTGAAAACTATTTATGAGGTCAGTTGGCTTTGATCTTTTTAGCCTTCTCTCTATCGAGGTTGTTAAGTAGTTCTGCTGTCATTAGGTTAGGGTGATTTTCTATTCCATGTTCATAACGTGTGCTTAGCTTCGTAATCTCTTCTTTGACAGTCGGTATGCCTAGGTTTCTGTATATTATAGCGTTGGAAACAAACCAGGGAGCGTTCACTATATTCCTGGTGGTTTTATTCTGGAATCTTTGGAGTATTTCCAAGTTAGCGCTATTGACTGTCCCCCTGGAGTTGAATGCTGTACGTCCAGATTGGTTTGATGATAATTTTGTAGATGTTTAATTTATTTTTTAGTGAAAGCTTAGATTTTTTCCGGTTAGCCAGTGTAGGCGACGTATCTTGAGTTCGAGCTCCTTCCTTTTTGTTTTGATGTCTTTGGCCCAGGTTAGTCGTCTATCCAGGTAAAGTCCTAGATATTTCACCCCTTTTGTGACAGGAAGAGGCTCATCATGAAGCGTGACTTGCGGACAGTCGCCTCTTCTGGTAAAGAAGGTAATTTGGACTGATTTAGTTAGACTTGCTTCTAGATGCCATTTATTCATTCGTGTTTGTACATGGTCGAGTTCTTTTTACAGTTGTGCTGAGGCTATCACTGATTTAGTGTGTGTAGCTATAACTGCAGTGTGATCAGCGATAGTTGCTATGGTGGTATCCTCGTCAGTAGGTAGATCTGCAGTGAAAAGAGTGTACAGAAATGGTCCGAGAACACTTCCTTGTGAAACTCCAGCTTGTGCTGTGTAGAGTGTGAATTTAGGTTGTCCTTGCCACACTTGAAACTTTCTGTCATTCAGGTATGATTTTAGTATTAAATAAAACTGTCGTAGATCTTTTTTTATCTACATAAATAAAAATCAATTGCTGTTTGTTAGTCTCGCTGAAACTCGGGAATGGCTTAACCGATTAGGCTAATTTTAGTCTTGAAATATTTGTAGAAGTCCAAAGAAGGTTTGAAAGGTGAATAAATATGAGTTTAGTATAGTGCCGGATAGCTCAACTGGTAGAGCACTTGGCGTGATACCGACGGGTCTGGGTTCGATTCCCAGATCAGGCTATCTATATTATTCTATAACGGTGGGCCCTAGCTACTTCGTGTCCAGTAGCCACGAACCACAGTTAAATTATTTTCCCGAATAAATTAATTAATTAATAATAAATTATTAAATATAAATATAAATCATAATTATTTTGTTCCTGGTTCTTAACGGGAAAAGATCTCAGGAGTAGGTCGACTCGTTTTGACCGGACACGCGGCTGAAATTAAAACTTATTCTAAACGACGCTGGTGATGAGAGTAATTTTGTTTAGAGACTCAATTCCATTATATATAACAAATTTTATTTAACCAAATCCCAAATATATACAAAATTTCCCTTTGCTTATAAATCTAATTCCTTTAGAAATAAGTAAGTGTTCAGCGACAATGAAACAAATTTATTAACCGCACCAAGCTTAATGAACACGGGAAAATAAAATCTAATAATTATTTACTCTAGATCGCGTTGAAGAGAGAGATATGAATACAAATTTAATATAAAGTCTTATCTGGATTTATTATGTACGACGTACTGCTGGTATAGGACGCCGCTGCATCGTTGAGCTTCGCCGTGAGTCGTCGTTCAGGTTCTGGGCTGCTTACGGTACTGGATCCTTGGCACCGACACTGATTAAACTTTACTAGTGGTTTTCTAAACCAATTTTGAAACCAAATATTCATCGAAGCAATTTATTTCACTCAAAATTATCAGATAAAATTTATAAAGCAGAATTTAGTTAATTTCTTAACTGACTTTTGCGTGTCTGCTAAGTCGATTGCTTGAACTTGAGTCTCGATCGCTTGAACTCGAATATCGTCTCTGCTCGAGAAGTCTTAGGTCCCAACCTCCGATGACCCCTACCTAATTATGCGCACATGACCGATTTACGGTCACCTGCTGCGCGAAATCATCCCTTGTGGTCTAGCGCCTAACTCAGCCGAACTCAGCAATCCGGCTGTAATGAGAGAGAGAGAGAGAGAAAGACCAAATCCAAACAGAGATAGCGAGAGAGCCGCACTCTCACGTCGTATACCAACGCTGCCCGGTTATAATTCTCAATTTTTCTATAAATTGTCTTATTGAGAAGGTTTGCATGTTTAGGTTTCCACTATATTAAATTGGTGTATTACCGTTCGATGGACAATGTGGCTCAATAACTTATAGATCGAATTGAACGGAATATAGTATAGTGTCGGATAGCTCAACTGGTAGAGCACTCGGCGCGATACCGACATGGTCTGGGCTCGATTCCCCAGTTCGGGCTATCTATATTTTTCTTAATTTATCTATAAATTGTCTTATTCAGAAGGTTTGCATGTTTAGGTTTCCACTATATTAAATTGGTTTTTCATATAGTGGAAAACTAAACAGTTCAACCTTCTCAATAAGACAATTTATAGATAAATTGAGATAGCCCAAACTGGGAATCGAACCCAGACCATGTTGGTATCGCGCTGAGTGCTCCACCAGTTGAACTATTCGGCACTGTACTATATACCGTTCAATTTGATTTATAACTTATTGAGCCGCACCATCCATCGTAAGATAAAACACCAATTTCATATAGTGGAAACCTGAACAGAGTTGATTTTTTCAATTTCCTCTACAATGGGTTGAGGCAGTACGAAGTCTGCCGGGCCAGCTAGTAATTGATAAAAAAAGCCTGGATGCCAGATCTTGTCGAATGCTTGCTGTATATCCATGAAAGCTGTAGAACTGTATTTTTTCTCTTCTATCGTGTTAGTGATGGTGTTTAATACTCTGTTGACTTGTTCAATCGTGCAGTGCTTTAATTTTCTAAAAAGAAAAAAGTTTTTATTCAAACAAAAAAATTTTTCAAGCAAATTTTTTTTGCATAACTTGAACAATTTAAAAAACCAACGCTCAATCATTTTCAACACGTTTCCGCCGCTCCATTCCGTTATTTTACTGATCTCTCGTTCATTAAATTCAAAAAAAATTTTTTTGAAAATATATTTTTTTTTTTTTTGCAATTTTTTTCTTTTTTGAACATTTGAGCACTATCTGCTATAAAAATGTGTACAAAGCTCAGAAAAATTTGTTTTCTCATTTTGTTAAAGATAATAAGCTTTTCAGAGCAAAAAACCTGATTCTTTAATTTTTTCAAAAATTTGATCGAGTGAATCAAAAAAATGGCTGGTTGGATTAATCTGGCTCTTTGTAGGGTTTTTTGAGGACATTGAACTGTAAAATACACACTTAACATCAGCATTTCCACAATATTTTTTTTTCAGCGCTTGATTTTCTAAAAAACCACCAAAAGCCTTTTTTTGTTGCATTTTCAAATTCATGTGACGATAGGAAAAAAATTTTTTTTCGAATAAGTAATAGCTAATCGTTAAAGGAAATTTATTCAAGTTTTTGAAACCAACCATAAACTTTCTGAGCGATCATTGGTTTCTGAGATATTAATAATCAAAGACAAAAGGATCCTTTTCCATCTGAAGACCGATATCTCGGCGAGAAGTGGACGTATCAAGGTCCATAAAAAACGAAATTAAAGCTGAATAATATAGGTATCCGATCCTTATAGTGGTTAAGCGAAAAAAATTTTTCCTACGCCCGTAGACCAAAAAAAAGAAATAAAAAAAACTTTTTAATTTTTTAGTCGCTGGTTTTTCTAAGATTACTCAAAAACCGCTGACGCTACAAAATTTCTAAGTTCTAATTATGGAGGATAGAGGTACTGCTACCCTCCATAGTTCTAATTAAAAAAGAAGACACTTTGAGCAACAATTTTATTTTTTCTTCATTTCTTGTACGATCATTTCTCTCGAAGTTACGGTCTGTTGAAAATCGCCCAAAAATTTGGAATTTTTTTTGATCCTTTAATTTTTTCCAGTAGTGTATATAGAACTAATTATTAAAGAAAGAAAACAGTACGGTATTTCTCTGATTAAAAAAATCGATTCGAAATGATGTGCAATAGTAAATGCCCATAAGATGGGTGATTCAAAAGTTTTCAAAGTATTCAAGAGCATTAAAAAGTATTAAAAATTTTTTTTTCTAATCGTTTTAAATCCTTTCTTTTAATAAGGGTATTCTTATAAAATTATATATACATAATTTTACTGCTATAAGCAAAAATGTTTTAAGCGACATTTTAAAATAATTATGGTTGAGATCATATTGCTTAATAGCAACTAATTTTAAAATGATATAATCTTTTAGTCAAGAGAATTTTCAGTTATTTAAAGAGAAAATCCGAAAAATTTCAGAAACGAGGCCTTTAAAAACCTGTAGCGACCATAACAGGTTGCCAACTTGTGTTGAGAGTTTAAATTATATTAATTTTGAAGTTTTTAGTATTAGGATTAAATTTTGAACTTTACATAGAATGGATAAGCAAAAAAATAGTTGCTTTGTTTTTTATCAATTACTAGCTGACCCGGCAGACTTCGTACTGCCTCAATCGATTGTAGAGCAAAATAAAAAAATCAATTCTGTTTAGGTTTCCACTATATAAAATTGGTGTATTATCTTACGATGGACGGTGTGGCTCGATAACTTATAGATCAAATTGAACGGAATATAGTATAGTGCCAGATAGCTCAACTGAGAGCACTCGGCGCGATACCGACATGGTCTGGGTTCGATTACCAGTTCGGGCTATCCCTGAGGCTTTCCACGCCAAATCAGACACCATTTAGCTTTTGAACCTCGGATTTTTTTGAAACTTTTTTATCTTTTAGCATAGGTTGAAAGAGGCCTTCATGATTTTTTTTCAAATTTTTTCCTCCAACCGTTTTCGAAATATCGAATTTTAAAAAATGAAGAGATTTTTCTTTCAAATGCCTGTAGCTTCGCGAAAAGTGGTTGATACAAAATTTTTAAAGAGTCAAAAAATGTTTGTTTTTAGATTTCTTTTCGATACAAAATATCAAAAAAAATTTTTGAACCACACTTCTATTGGGATTTTAACTTTTAAGTATAAATTGTCGATTTACAAAAAACACTTACTGATCGATTTCCCTCATAATTTTTTCACAGCAAACTGTCACCTATTCTACAACTTTTCCAGCTATGCTCATAATGAGACAACGATGGGATCTATTTTTTTTTTAATTTTTTAAATTTCATATTCCACTTTATTTTTAAGAAAAATGTCTTAAAATAATAGCATGCTCAGAATTTACTGTTAATAATAGTCTGACACATAACTATCATCAAAATTTTCTTCCACAGAAAAATTATTACTAATTAAAAAAATAAATAATAATTTTATTAATAATAATAATAATAAATTTATTAGTAATAATTTTTCTGAGGAAATAAAATTAAAAAATTTTGATGATAGTTGTGTGCCAGATAATTATTAACAGTAAATTCTGATCATGCTATTATTTTAAGACATTTTTCTTTAAAAAAAACTGGGATATGAAATTTAAAAAAATTAAAAAAAAAAATAGATCCCATCGTTGTCCCATTACGAGCATGTCTGGAAAAGTTGTAGAATAGGTGACAGTTTGCTGTGAAAAAATTATGAGGGAAATCGATCAGTAAGTGTTTTTTGTAAATCGACAATTTATACTTAAAAGTTAAAATCCCAATAGAAGTGTGGTTCAAAAATTTTTTTTGATATTTTGTATCGAAAAGAAATCTAAAAACAAACATTTTTTGACTCTTTAAAAATTTTTTTTAAACCACTTAGCGAAGTTACAGGCATTTGAAAAAAAAATCTACATTTTTCGAAATTTGATATTTCGAAAACGGTGGGGGGAAAAAATTTGAAAAAAATCATGAAGGCCTCTTTCAACCTATACTAAAAGTTACAAAAAAAGCTGAGGTGCAATAGTTAAATGGTTCCGATTTGGCGTGGAACGCCCCCTTTATTTTTCTCAATTTATCTATAAATTGTCTTATTGAGAAGGTTTGTATGTTTAGCTTCCCACTATATTAAATTGGTTTCCACTATATAAAAAACCAATTTAATATAGTGGAAACCTAAACATGCAAACCTTCTCAATAAGACAATTTATAGATAAATTAAGAAAAATATAGATAGCCCGAACTGGGGAATCGAGCCCAGACCATGTCGGTATCGCACCGAGTGCTCTACCAGTTGAGCTATCCAGCACTATACTAAACTCATATTTATTCACCTTTAAAACCTTTTTTGGACTTCCACAAATAATTCAAGACCAAAATCAGCCGAATCGTTTCAGCCATTCTCGAGTTTTAGCGAGACTAACGAACAGCAATTGATTTTTATGTATATAAATTATTTGAAGGTACCTATTTCTCTAGTAATTTTCAATAATTTTTTATTAACGGAGATACTGAATTACTGAACGTAATAAAAATAGTTGTGTCGATATAATGTCATTCCATCAAAAATTTAAGTGGCTCCAATAGTTCATTCGAGTTAGGCCTACAACGTAACTTTTGGAAGTTATAATTCCTGACCAACTAATTTTTTTTACCGAATGACCCTAAATATGCTAAAAGTGCGACAACCGAAAACATCAAAAAAAAAAATGCATTACAAATATGTTTTGCTATAACAAAATGGTCAAAATTTCGGCTTTACGCAAATATTTAACAAACTATAGCACATAAAAAAATTTTTAAATTTAAAAAAAAAAAAAATAATGAATAAAATGAACCTATGTGCAAGTTCCTACAAGCTGTAGTTTGTAAATTATTTAAATGTTAATGAATTTTCTCGTCAACTCGATGTTATTTTAAACACATCAGCTGTTCTGACACCGAAACTAGCCGAAGCATGACAAAGCTACGCGCGCGCTCGTTCGGGAAATTTAAAATTTTAAATATTATTTAAGGAAAAAATTAAATAGTAATTCAATTTTTATACCTATGAAAAATAATTAAATGGATCAATTTTTACATTAAATGTTTTTAGGGTGGGGGTGGGGTGGGGGAAGGGGGTAAAGGTTAGCACTTCTAAAAAATCGGTTTTTTTCTTTGATTTTCTTATAATTAAACATTTTAAGAATATTGATCTCAAATTTAAAGTCAATCAGAGCAACTCTTGCGTTACTCTCCCCTAAGTTAAAAAAAATTTTTTAAAATCAAATTTTCAGGGGGGCCTCCTTGCCTCAAGGAGATTTTTCGTCCCCTCCTCAACTACACGGAGAAAAACATCAAGTAAATATACCTATGCAGCACAGTAATATTTACATTACTCTATAGTTTGTGTCCTGCCGGTCTTATACACTTTTTCCAAAATTCACAATTTTCTATTTTCCATTTAAGAAGGTTCTATACCGATTATCTTTCTAAAGGATCTCATAGATTTTCTATTGTATTTTTGCAAGATTACAACTTCTACATATCAAAATTTCATTTCTAGAATATGTTATGAATTGACTTACTTTCAGGAATTAATACAATATATTTTCATTATCATTGCATTAAATGATAAAAAAAAAAAAATTTTTTTTAATAAAATAATTTTTATTTAATGAAATAAGTGATTGAAAAATAAATGTAGTAGTACGAAAATAGTGCGCTAGTGTTTAGTAATTTGTTTGTGTATTATTGTTGGTCACAAGGTTTATTACTAGCTGGAGCTCAGGTCCAACTTCCACCGCAGATACTATAGAGGGTAGAGATTAGTGATATTGGAAAAATTAATTGATGTTGGAATAATCGATTTTCTCAGTAATCGATTACGTGTAATGGATTATTGAGTAAAAACATCGAAAAAAATCGATGTTTAGTTTTTACCTTATGTCGGTAACACAATTATCCAGAAGCTGTACTTTCTCCTCGATGATTAACTTAATAAGATCGCTAAGATTTAAATCAAATCCAAAAAATACATAGCCTATAGCTAGAAAATAATGCAAAATATTTATTGAAATTAAAATCATTTGCTTTTTTTTAATGTTACAAACACACATTGCAATATTATTGTTATAATAGTAATTTTTCAATAATAAGTAAATTTCTCAACAATTTTAACAATTACTTTTTGAAAATTATTTTGAGATTAATAAATTAGTTTCATAAAAAATTGTAAAATATTCAGTCTTTTTCATTTAATGAGTTTGAGAATGCTAGTTCATTAAGATGTGAACCAGCTAATCTGTTTGTACGTTCCGTTTTTATAACGCCAGCTTTAGAAAATAAACGCTCCGATGGTACAGACGTTGCAATAACGCACAATAATTCCATGGCAAGCTCGAATAATTTTAGAAAAGTGTTTCTAACCGATTATTCACTAAAAATAGATGAAGAAAAAAAAATTGTCTTCAAGTACCTTATAACCATTAATCTTACTTTTCAGAATTATTTGTCAATAAATTTGATTCAAAAGGATTATAAGATTGTCATGATAAAAAGATAAATAAATTGTACATAACTAATTAAAAAAAATTTTTTTTTCTCATTTTCAAAATTTTTCGATTATTTGAAAAATCTGTAAAATAATCGATTCATCGACTCACAAAAATATCGAAAAAAAAAAAATCGATTATCGAATAAAAAACATCGATGTTCGATTAATTGATTTTTCTTCCCCTTCTTTACAAGTTTTCATTTTTAAATCAAGTACATCCAATCTTTAATTAAAATATATTTTACTGTTCAATCAAATGTTAGTTTAATTACGGTCAAACTTAAAAACTTTAACATAAACGCTTAAGCAATTTCTCATAATCGACAAAGCAACTTGCATAAGGTAAAAGACCTAGTACCCGAACAAAGAACTAGTACTCGATCACTCCTCACGATAGTACTCATGATAAATATCAATATCCATAAAAAAAACGGGCGTCATTAGCTTCATCTTTACGTGTAATTTCAGGAAAAAATTGAAAAAAATTATTCAAACAAGTAACCATCATGTAATTATTAACGTTTAAAGATTAAAATCGCCATTTTCAAAAAGTATTCCTTCGATTTTTTTTTTTTTTTTTTTTTTTTTTTCAAATTTTCACAAAATTTGATTTTAAATTACGCAGCTTGTGAGTAACAGTACAAAATGTGATCGTCATTATTTCCTGAATTTACCCAGAGCAGATAGATGTTGAATCCGTAGTGGTTACGTGGTGTATCCAGAACGAGTCCATGTTGAATCCACGGTGGTAACATGGCGTATCAAAAGTGGATACATTTTGAAATCTCAGAGATTACACAGTAAATGCATAGCGTTTACATCAACAATATTTATAATCAATGCCCTGAGTAAACGTCCTATATTTATTCATTTATATTATAATTATCCAAAATCATGCTTATCCAGTGTTTTTATTCAGGTTTAGTCATGTATTCACTCTAGGTACACTCTGGAAACATTGTGTACTAATGGAAGAAACACATTCTGTAAACACGCTGAAAATAGCATGGAAACAATGTTTCTAGTGAGTTCAAAGCTGCGAGCATGTTATCATCGTTGGTTTGACTGGCATTTTTTTTCGGTGCGTACAGTTTAATGACATCGTATCATGTAACTGAAGTATTCACGTCAAAGTAATCAATCACTGAAAACACATGATGGTGTACTTAAAACAAGTCAGAATAATTTGCTTCGAGTAAATATATGTTATTAGATCTTTGGACCATATTATTGATGATATTTACTTCAATGAAATAACTATACACTTATTCTAAAAATATATTTACTCAATTCACAAAAATTACCATCCAGTAAATGTATTTATTTAAATTCGTAAAATTTTTTTTCTTAGTGTTTAAGTCGACTAGTTTGCTGGGTCTTAACTACTACACAAGTAAATAACTACTAAACAATTACCAAGATTATGGGCCTTAATAATATAATATAAACTTGAACAATTAATGATATTTGATTTTATATATTTAATTTTTTTTTTTTTTTTTTTTTAAGATTGAACGATGCAACTATTTTTTACATAATATTGTCAAAACTGCAAAACAAGGTGAAAAAGTTGAAGATCGTTTAGTATCATTTTTGCTTCATGATCCAACATGTGATGGTGGCCAATGGGATATGATTTGCAATTTGATTAATCGATATGGTTTAGTACCAAAATCATGTTTTCCTGAATCATGGACTAGTGAATCAACATCACGTATGAATTTTATTTTAACAAGCAAATTGAGAGAATTCGCCAAGGAATTAAGACGTTTGGTTGCTGATGAAGCATCTGATGATGCTATTGAGAAAAAAATTCTTGAGCAATTGAATATAGTGTATCGTATTGTTGGTATTTGTTTAGGTATACCATCACAATTAATAACTTGGGAATACTATGATAAAACTAAAAATTATCATTGTATTGGGCCAATAACTGGCTTAGATTTTTATACAAAACATGTCAAACCAATTTTCAATGTTGACGAAAAAGTATGCCTAGTAACAGATCCAAGACTAAGCAATCCTTTTGGTCATCTTTACTCAGTTGATTGTTTAGGAAATGTGATGGGTGGTCGTAAAACATTATACAATAACCAACCAGCTGAATTATTGTTATCACTTACTGCGAAAAGTATTAAACAAAATGAAGCTGTGTGGTTTGGTTGTGAAGTTATCAAACGTTTCGCTTCTAAACAAGGCTTTCATAGTATCGATGCACATGATATAAATTCTTTGTTTGGAATAGACGCTCAAATGGGATTATCTAAAGCAGATAGACTTATTTATGGAGAATCTTCTATGACACATGCTATGGTTTTTACTGGAGTTTCATTTGATGTGAGTAATTTTTTTTGTTCCGTTAATGAGTAGTCAGTGTTGAATTGTCTGAAGATTAACGACCTACTTTCTTAAATTTGAAATAGTACAAATAGTAATTATTCACTATTTACTAGTGAGAAGTATGTCGTTAATTCAAATGGTGGTACTCCCTGGCGGATTCAAATTACGGCAAAATACTGTAAATTAAGGTAGTTTAAAGTATTCGAAAGAATTGCGGTCAAGTATGGTATTTCGCGGTAACATAAATTGTCGTAATTTGCTATAATCTACTGATATTTCCGTATTTGTACCGCGAATTACCATGAAATGCGGCAAATTTGCAGTAAAATATGGTATTTAGCGTAATTCGCAACTGCGAGGGCTTATCATTAGCAATAAATGAATATTCACTGCAAAACAGTAATTTCACTATTTCATTTTTAGAAAGTAAAAAAACAATCACTAATTTGAAAAAGCTTCATACAATAACTTGGTACATTGCTATCAGTCATAGTTATATAATATCAAAACTAATATTTATTTTATATTTTGAATTCCTTCAATAAATATATTGCCAAGTTGAAAACATCTAAATTCTTCTATAAAATAGGCAACTGGATTTTTGGTGTTTAATGAAAAAAAATGTTCTTTAACATGTTAAACAATAATTTTATCAATCAATTTGAACCTTCTTGGTGGCAATCGAAAGGGCTCACCAAGACTTGAAATTGATTAGATTTTGCAGTCGATCAGTCATGTAGTTTACAGGTTATATGAAAAATAAAAATAAAAAATTTTTGTTTTCGGTTTCTTGCATATAACTCATAAACCATTTGCCCAATTCGCCTCAAAATGTAATCAGTTATAAGTCTTGGTGAGTTTTTTCGATTGCCGCCAAAACGCTTGAGTCGTTTCATTCGTTCCAAAAATATCGTCGAACAAAAATTATTTTTTTGCAGTGAAATGTGATTTGTCGGTCTAACAGTGTTTTGAGCCCAAAGAACTCAAAAATTTACAAGTAATAACGTTTTCGAGCTCAGGGAGCTCGAAAACAGCGGGAAGTTTTGGGGCTGGCTCGCAGGGTCTGGTGGTTTAAAAATTTTTTTTTGTATCCTTATACCGTTAATCTATTGAATAACGAAACAAAATTGTCCACTAAATTTCACTTATTGAAGATTGTACTAATTAATTAATCTGTGGACTCTTTGATGTGATATGAAATTCACAAACTAGAAAAAAAAATGATTGTATATATGATTTTTTACTTGACAGAGTGACGAGAAACCAACAAAATTACGAGTAGAAAATTCATGGGGAGAAGAACGTGGTGAAAAGGGTTACATCGCAATGACTGCTGAATGGTTTTTGGAGTTCGTTTTCGAAATAGTTGTAGATAAAAAATTTGTACCTGCGGAAATATTGGCAGTATTTGATCAAGACCCTGTTATTTTACCAGCTTGGGATCCAATGGGGACTTTGGCTCAATGATACATCTCACCATCTGCGCCATTTTATACTTTTCCATGAAGATCAATTTTCATATACATAATTTTTTTTTCTTACATATATATACTTATATTTGAAGATTATTTTTTGTTATTTGCAATGTAAACTACTATAAGAATACTTGATTCGCACGAACATTTATAATTATCAGAAGAAAGTTTCAAATAAATATTTCATTTTATTATTTTTCACTCAAATTTACAAATCTACTTCTGTTCAAATATTATGAAACTAAATTCGACTCGTAGGATAATGCACCTGAAAATCAATATCGAAAACCATAAATTTATCTTTTTAAGCTCCGATTTTATAATCGGAAGTTTATTTATAAATTCCTCGTTTAATGCAGTGTTAGTATATGATACGCATAAAATATTAGTATATAATACGCATAAAATACATAGACATACTTTAATATGTATTAATTTTCATTTAATTTAATTTTTAATAGAAAAACTGAATCTAAATTCATTTAATTACGTATTTTTCATAACTACTATCGTTCATATTGTTGCCATTAGTAAAAGTTCGACATTTTCATGAGCTAACTGTCGACAATGCGCCATTCCAGTAATTGACAATATTTTCAAGTATATATATATATATATATTAATTTTTAGTTTTTGACTTTTTTTTTAAACGATAAACATATTTAAGTTTAGCCCATATTCCTTGACACATTCTTCCTAAACATACATCTTTATTTGCTTTTGAACATTCGTAAATTTCAGGGATTATTTTTCTTGGCCAATAATATTTTAGTTGTTGGATGAGACTCAAACATACATATAATTTACACCGGGCAATTAAGGATGAATCACCTAAACGAAGTGCTAATTTGAATTGATGAATTGAAATTTTTCCTGCAATTTGAGCCTGCGAAACATATTTATTCACAATTATTCTTCTATCCATTGGATAACATAAATCTCAGATTAAACAAAACGATTTACTCAATGATGAATGTATATCTATGTAGTATAAAATTGAATCGTTTTGAATCATTTCTAATCGTTTTATTTAATCTATTTAATAAACTATTTTTTAGTTTCTTACACAATGACAAAATTGATCTCCCATAGCGGAAAATGCACCGCCTAACGTTGATAGCCAGGACATAGCATAATTTATTTCTCGCCTTTCTAATACCATAGAAGTTATAATATTATTCCTATAAATAAAACATTCTTAACCCTTAACTGGACACTGGGGTGTGTGAAGCATCTTAATCTCATGTATTTTCTAGAGGCAAGATTTAGAGATACCGATGTAATGAGCGTGTTCGGCCGAACTATGTCCTGAATAAATTTAGTAAGATTTTGTATCGTAAAAGAATATTTACTATACCAAATCTTAGCGAAAAAAAAAAAAAAAGAAAAAAAAATTTATTATTAGTATTATTATTATCATTATTATTATTATTATTATTATTATTATTATTATTATTAGTTTACTAATAATAACAATTTTCTAATGATAAACGTAATTTTTAGTATAATAACTATTAAAATTACATTATATCATGAAGGTCCTTTACTCCACCGTCCATCTTACGGTTTTTAATAAAATTTATTATTAGCATTATTATTATCATTATTATTATTATTATTAGTTTACTAATAATAACAATTTTCTAATGATAAACGTAATTTTTAGTATAATAACTTTTAAAATTACATTATATCATGGTCTGGGTTCGATTCCCAGTTCGGGCTATCTATATTTTTCTCAATTTATCTATAAATTGTCTTATTGAGAAGGTTTGCATGTTTTAGGTTTCCACTATATTAAATTGGTGGTACTCCAAACTAAAATTGATCATATAAATGAATCTATATAAACTAAAGTTGAATGTTTAAACGACTCTATATAATCCAAAATTAAAATCCATTCGGAGTAGAATAAAGAATTTCTTTGCTTATGAATTTAACGCTAAACCTGAGATGAGCTGTTTTTCTTACATACATGTGTAAATAATTAAAATTTATAACTATATTTATGACCCTATTCATAAGTTAAATTCAAAATTACAATTTAATTGTACCTTCCGACGTAAGTCAATCAATATTTCTATTTCTAAAATAATATAAAGTTCAAGAGGTTTTGGGCAATACAAAAATTTAACATAATTATATTAGACTCCACTGGCTAATCTGGCACTTGAAAATATTGAACTTGGTCAAGTTGATTAGTCAAATATAGTATAGCTGTTGATTCTTCGGAGGCAGTTAATCTTTATATCGGTAACGGTATTGGCTCTGAGACATCTTTGCAGCTTGTCCGAAGTTAAACTCGACCTTCCAACTGTTTTTGACAAACAGTGGAAGTCTTGGAAATTTATGAATATAAATAGCTCAACGTGTATAAATTTAACGTTTATACACGCGAGGAAACTGATTGTAGATGAATCAACATCACACGTAGAGCGGGAAGTATCGTTGCCGATTATTTTGGAAAATCTATTTTTCACACCGCGGTGTTTTTCCGTGAGGCTCCGATGATGATATTTGAAGTTGGTCCAATTAACCCCATTTTTAATCCAGATTAAACCAATGTTATGAAGGTATACACAGAGTTTAAATGAAAATTCAATAAGAACAATATAAAATATTAACATTGAATAATATTTTGATCTTTTTACATTCAATAAGATCAAAAGTGAATCCGTAACTACTAATTCTTCTTGATTCAAGTTAGCGTATAGTTTTAAGTATAAAATATTACTGCAATCAACATTATGATAATCATATTTAGTTTCCAGGAACATAAATTTATTTGGAGGTTTTTTTAATCTTAACTTAAATATATCCTTTTTTAATGTAGTTATGTTAAAACAAAATCGTAAACAATTTTTAAATATTATTGGTAGGTCAAATATACCTTTAATATAAAACATAATGTAAAATATATTTCTTATAAAGTCTGAGCCTGAAAACGTAGAACCACTAAATTTATTCATTCCTTTATTACAATAATGCTTATAAAGATTTTGTTGCCTTTTATTTTGTGGATTATTTCCTTTTGAAACAACCCACGCTGGCGAATAAATTTTTGAGCCCAATGATTGACCGTAATTATTTTTTTTCTTTACTCTCCACTGAGTAGTAAGGTAGTTCTTTTCTCAGATTCACGAACTCAACGCGGTCATTTTTATCCATATGCTCGATCTCGAAGACTTCACTGGCTCGGATCGGCATAATTTCATTTTCCGTGGTTGCGAGAACAATAAGCTCGCCAACCCGGCTATTTGAATTTTCGGCTCTCAATAAACCTTGAGCAGTCCGAACAATACGAGCTCCTGACGTATCCAATACAGGAAGCTCCCTTTCGACATACGCGTGATTCGAATCATTACTATTTAAACAATTAAAATCAATCATTGGCTTCAAATCACATGAAATTCTATTTAAATTATTTTTAAATGGAACGTTTTCAGGCACAAATGTATTTGAGTTTAATTCTGTCTTATGGACAGTATTGACTCTACTAGATCCCTTTGATCTATTGAAAATTCCGGAATGAGTTTTTGAATTTGAATTCTTCCGAAATTTACTTATCGCAGCCTCGTTTAAAAGACGGGCTTTTAGTTTTGTAGATTCCGATTCTACTACCGGTAAAGTTCTACATCGGCTCGATTCTTGTTCCCGAAACGCAAGTAATCGAGCGCGTGAACGATTTTGTTTCTCCATTACTGTTTGGAGTTCCGTCTTCGACATCGGAACATTTAATTGATAGTTCATTGCGAATATTTACTATATATTCCAATGTAAATTATTATAAGCATACTTATTTATGCACATTTCTGAAATATTTTATAACAAGGTGTTGTCGTGAGTCATTACCGGAAATATTTCGCTATTTAACAATTTTCTATTAATAACCGGTGGTCGGCAAATATTTCAATTATGCTAAAAAAATTACTTGAGATCAGCTTTGAGACCTGATCGTGATATAACGACTACGTCTTGGTTTCACAATATACCAGGACACACTCTTCGTTAAATCAGCGAAAAGAATCTCAACTGATCCCAAAAGAAACTAAAGTGATTGCTAAAGAAACAATAATTAAAATATTTACCCAAAATATCCACGCAGTATTTTCCGCATAATAATAAAATAAGTTTTATCACGTAATATATTCAAATATACTCGCGAAAACACCTTTACAGTTCCGTAGCAACAATTTTAACTATATTTTTAAATATAAAAATAATTAATTCATAGAGATTAATTTAAATAAAATAAAACAATTCTCAAAGCATAATCGTTAGTTTAAATTACAATGTTCTTTGTAATTCGTCCAGCGGTCATTTAGTAATTAATAAGTTCAATATAATGAACAACTGTTTCTGCACACTACTCGCGAGAAATTCTTGAAAGTCCGTAGCAACATTTTTAGTTTACAAATCCGTAGTTTTGAATTATTTTCAATTATAATATTTATTATAGTGATTTGTCCAGCGGTCAAATAGTTCTAAAAAAATAAAAAATATTTTCCACATATAAAATTTAAAGTTTAATAATATCGCGTAGATATTACTATAAACTCGCGATAAATTAGTTTAAATTCCGTAGCAACACTTTTAAAATATTTTCACTTATATATATATATAATTTGTAGTTACTGCACGTACATCTTCCAACGGCAATCAGTCACCAACGTGTAAATTAAAACATATTGTTAATAAGAATAATCTTACTTTTGGTGAATTTGTACATTGGTCCATTGGTCTAGCTTATCCAAATGAAAATTTAACAGCATCACGGCAGGTTAGACCTTTAAACAGTTAGTCAATGACTGTGATGTTACACTAAGGTAGCAAACTCTTAATGTTGCTGATAGTCCAGCAGTTAAATATTTAAACTGCTTAAATTTTTAGTTTTTACAATTCAGACACATTCTAAAATTGAGATCCACTTAAAAATTTATTTTATAAAACCTTTCTTTTTACACGTTTAGTTTCATCAATCACCTATGAATAGTAAGCTGATTAATAAAATCATTATAAACGTCAGCGTTTCATTAATTTTCGCTAACAAATGTCACTTCACAAATATTTTAGTAATAAATATATTTAAATGTTAGTTTCAACTCACTTCACCAAAATTTTAAATTATTAAGTTGACAAATAAACATAATTGTACTCTTCTGAAACTTGTGATTGAACAAATAATTTTCACATATCACCGCTGATCATCGCTGGTCACAAAGTTTCAATTAAATAATTAAATAATCTAAGACCATCCTGGTCACAGCACCACTGTTACGTTTTGGGAAATTACCCAAAATTAATTAAAAATAAAAATTATTTTTAATTATTTAATTTTATCCAGGTTTGGCCTCGTTAGAGTGTCTATAGACCCCTGGTGGGCCGTGGTCGTCGACTATTTTATTAATTATTAATTTTAATTGTTTTTCGCGATTTAAAGTATTTTCGGTGCCGGTTCTAACTCCATATTTTTATTATAGCAGCAGGTGAATGGATGGAAAATCGGCAGGAAATTTGAAGGAAACCCGAACTGTTGTTGAGCGCTCAGAGTTATAGGACAGGGTAGAACTGATAAGCGCTCGCCCCTGGATGGTAATAATGTTATGAACAGGCCAGGGTGTAGGTGAAAATATTGGGGTGCCAATTGGCACCCCACAATAAGGTTAAATTAATTTAGGATTAATTATAATTTATTAATTATGGCTGGAGAGCAGAGGTTTGAGCTCTAGGAGCTCTCTCCAAAGACTGACTATTTAGTCGTTATAAAAATATAATAAAGCCAACAGAGTTGACAAAATGTTGACGCTGCATCTCAGGTTCCCAGTGAGAGAATCGTCGTGTCCCGGGTCTCATGCATCGTCATCTGTTTTGACTACCCGCCAGCCAGTGTGACTCTCGTATCGTAACCGATTTCCGTTATATTGCGTAAAATTAATTTAATAAAAATAATAAATTTAATTTAATCAATAAAATATTACGGGAACGTAACAGAGGGAAATCGATCAGTAAGTGTTTTTTGTAAATCGGCAATTTATACTTAAAAGTTAAAATCCCAATAGAAGTGTGGTTCAAAAATTTTTTTTGATATTTTGTATCGAAAAGAAATCTAAAAACGAACATTTTTTGACTCTTTAAAAATTTTGTATCAACCACTTTTCGCGAAGCTACAGGCATTTGAAAGAAAAATCTCTTCACTTTTTAAAATTCGATATTTCGAAAACGGTTGGAGGAAAAAATTTGAGAAAAATCATGAAGGCCTCTTTCAACCTATGCTAAAAGATAAAAAAGTTTCAAAAAAATCCGAGGTTCAAAAACTAAATGGTGTCTGATTTGGCGTGGAAAGCCTCAGGGATAGCCCGAACTGGTAATCAAACCCAGACCATGTCGGTATCGCGCCGAGTGCTCTCAGTTGAGCTATCTGGCACTATACTATATTCCGTTCAATTTGATCTATAAGTTATTGAGCCACACCGTCCATTGTACGGTAATACGCCAATTTAACATAGTAGAAACCTAAACATGCAAATCTTCTAAATAAGACAATTCATAGATAAATTGAGATAAATATAGATAGCCCGAACTGGGAATCGAACCTAGATCATGTTGGTATCGCGCCGAGTGCTCTACCAGTTGAGCTATCCGGCACTGTACTATATACCGTTCAATTTGATCTATAACTTGTTGAGCCACACCATCCATCGTACGATAATACACCAATTTTATATAGTGGAAACCTAAACAGAGTTGATTTTTTTATTTTGCTCTACAATCGATTGAGGCAGTACGAAGTCTGCCGGGTCAGCTAGTTTAATTATATATTTTCTGCTTGATGTATACTGCTGATTGGCGTTTGTGATAAGTAAATAAATCGATAAAATTTACTTATTTATATCATTGTTAGATGCTCTACTCGTGCATTTTTTTTTAATCAGTAAAATTATCAGAACACATACTTAGCCATATCATTTATCAAAATGAAAAAAATGAAGAAAAAAAAAAAAAATTACACATATTTAGAGTAACAAAATCTACATGTGAATCTTTTGATTTTTTTATTTTCAAATTGTATCAGTAGATATTAATTATTTTTACATCAGACAAATTTTTATATTGGCATATACTTATAAAAAAAATTTTTATAAATAAAAAAACGATTAACTCGTAGATAATACTACTATCGTATTTGAGAGTACATACACGTGCCTTTCATTTTTTTATTTATTTAAATTATTTTCATGGGCGTATGCCAATATAAAAGTTTTTCTGATGGAAAAATAATTAATATCTCCGAGTGTAATTTAAGAAATGAAAAAATAAAAAAATGCACATGTAGTATTGAGGAATACAAACATGTGCCTGACGTTTTTATTGATATAAATTATTTTTATAAGTATATGCCATTATAAAAATTTGTCTGATGTAAAAATAATTAATATCTACTGATACAATTTAAAAATAAAAAAATTCACATGTAGATTTTGGTACTCTGAATACGTGTAATTTTTTTTTTCTTCATTTTTTTCATTTAGATAATTGATATGGCTAAATATGTGTTCTGATAATTTTATTGATTAAAAAAAGAAATGCACGAGTAGAGCATCTAACAATGATATCAATAAGTAAATTTTATCAATTTATATTAATATAAATTTATGAGAGAACTTGTTACAAATTTAGTTTCAAAATTATGGCTTTAGAAAAGCAGATGAAAAAAGTTAAAAATACGTAAAAAGATATTTGAAATACACGCCAGTGCCACTTTTTAAATTTCTTGTATTCACATTTCTCGCAGAGATATCAATAGCTAAAATTTCAAGTTGTTTGATGTCTGCTACACTCATTAAGTCCTTAGTAAATTTGCTCAGGACTTAGTTCGGCCGAACATGCCCAATATTTGATAAAAATAGAAAATTCTTTAGACACGTACTGTTAATACAAATATTTACCATGTATAATCTAGAAATTGCCTCTGGGGCATTTTCAATTTCATGAGAACGATAGGCTTTGAATTGGTAATTATTATCTGTGATATTAAGCTGTTTAAAAGTTTTAGAGCTGATAGACGATATACTGAAGAATTTTTCATTAGTGTAACATATCCTGATGCTGCATATGCACTGAAGCCTTTTTTATTCATTGGCACTACAGTAATTTTTTTTGATACTCGTTTGGAAAAATTATGATACTTCTGTAGACTTTCTTTGCAATCACTAACACGGTCGGAAGATATCATTATATAATCATAGATTAATTTACGTGTATATATTACTAAATAAGTATCCATTTTTTAATTATCAGGTACTATTAATATTAAAATTGAATCCAATAATTATATTTTTTTTACAAATAATCATATTTTAGTGTGACCAGGTTATACTAAAATGTACGAATGTCTGTTTTTTACATATCTCCCAAAAGCCAGAGTTGCGCAGGACAAAATTTTGCTTACATTTTTCCCAAGGTTACCTTGACTTTACCGTCTAATTGCGGCCGCAGATTACGGGTGAATTGAATTCAAATTTGGCTGAGTGGATGTCCCTTCACTTTGACGGTAAATATACGTTAACTTTTTTAGTTCACTTTTCTGACTACAGAATGCCCTAATAGTCATTCTATCCGAAAGTTGATGGTAACTTGAGAATTCAATTTACCCGAAATCTGCTGCCGAAGTTTGATGACAAATTTACTGCAAAAGTTAAAAAGAAAAACTTTCTTTTTGATACTTGCGTGTAAGTTGATGCGAATTGACTGCCGACATCTGAATGTAATTTGACAGAAACTTGCGGTCAATTTGAAGTGAGACTTTCAATCAATTCAACGTCATTGCCTCTCAGTAACACTTGAAATCGAATTGAATTCAAATTACAGACAATCTACTGTCAACTTATCCACAACAGTTTGCTCTCCAACATTTACTTTTAAGCTTAAAGTTATCTTATCGCCTCGATAGTCACCCTAATCGTAAGTTAACTACAACTCCAGAGTTTCAGCGCAATTTTTGAGCTAAAACTTTTGCCATCTCAGTGACGTATGGTACACATAAAAATTTAAATATCAACTTTTGAGCTCTCTTTGACGTCAAATTTCACATAAATTTGACGTAAGTTTAAAACTGCTATTTGATGTCTGTGGACATCAAAATTTGAGACGCAAAAAACGATTTCAACAAATGACGTCAACAAGACCTCAACTACCCTGATAGCCAAGTTGGTGAGAAACTGATGAGAAACTTGCAGCCGCAACTGGAACTAAGTTGACCGCCAACAGTTGGTACCTCCAATAGTTGATGGACATTTTCTGAGAAAGTTGGTGGCAAAAAATGTAAATCCAAAAAGTTGACGATCACTTCCTGAGAAAGTTGGTGGCAAAAGTTGCTTGCAAAAGTTGGCAATCATAAGTTGACGGTAAATTTCTTTTCAATTTCCTCAGAAACTTGCATTCCAGTTGCGGCTCCATACTGGCACCAACTTTCTGAGAAAGTTGGCGGTAACTTGTAGCCAAAAGTTGCAAAATCTAAAGTTGTCGACAACTTGTCGTCAAGTTGGTCAGAAACTAATGAATGACCAACTTTTTCACGATCAACTCGTGTTATCAGGGCAAGTTGGCGAGAAACTTACGAGAAACTTGCAGCCGCAACTGGACACTAAGTTGACCACCAACAGTTGGTACCTCCAATAGTTGATAGACATTTTCTGAGAAAGTTGGTGGCAAAAGTTGGAAATTCAATAAGTTGACGAACACTTTCTGAGAAAGTTGGTGGCAAAAGTTGCTTGCAAAAGTTGGTGATCATAAGTTGACGGAAAGTTTACTTTCAATTTCCTCAAAATCTTGCATTCCAGTTGCGGCTCCATACTGGCGCCAACTTTCTGAGAAAGTTGGCGGTAACTTGTAGCCAAAAGTTGCAAAATCTAAAGTTGTTGACAACTTGTCGTCAAGTTGGTCGGAAACTAATGAATGACCAACTTTTACACGATCAACTCGTGCTATCAGGGTAATATAATAATAATATAATGTTATTTAGAATATTTGAAACATATTGATAAAGTTATTTTTCTCTTAATATTTGTTATGTACAAATAAACGCTGACGCCTCGAGTAAATCCTCGAAACGTGCAGCTGCACAAACATCTATTTTGTTCTAAGATAACTTTTGTTCATAGATAAGTGACTCAGTTGTTGATAACAAAAACGGAGAAAGCGTGAGAACGGAGAATGGATCATTCGAGAATATTGCTTATCACGATCCACCCCTCTATATAGAACGATGCGCGGGACTGATGCCTAAGAGTCTCGTATTGATAAGAGACTTACTCTAGTTTTTCTCGATCAAGAGAATTCAGTCTAAAATGTAGAATCATAGAGAGCAATCAGGCCCAATACTAAACACTCAACTTCTTTCTCACCCTTTCGAGGTTATTAATAGACGAACTTTAACAATTTATAAATTGATTCAATTGTATATTTTCACATTATTGAAACTATTCTTTTACAATTGAATAAATCGGATTGAGATATAAAATAATAACCAGTTTATTTCAACCACCGAATGGTGGCTGTTCAACCCCTATTAAATAATTATTTATAATTATATGTAAGTTCTCATTACGTCCAATTCAAATCGACCGCTCAACCACGCCAGTGCCAAAACGGATGCATAAGAGAGATCCGAACGAAAATGCAGCCAACGCTACAAATGCAAGAAAATTTAAAAGCAAAATTGATCAATATCAAAATATATACATTCCACAGCTTATATATTACACTAAACGAAGAACAAATCAAAATAAAAACTCTAAATTGATATGACACTCACACTTCAATCGTAAAATGTGATAATTGAACAAAAATCCAGTTACCAACATGAAAAAAAAAAATAGTATGAATAACGAACTCTTAAAAAGTATCTAAGCTAAATTTTTTAAAAAAGAGACAATTCACATCACGTCGAACAAAAACTCAACCGTCGGTAAAGTAAATCTTGGTAGGTAACTGACAAACTAGGTAATCAAGTCTTAATATAAGCTATAATGGAATTAAAAAAATTTTTTTATATTTTTAAATTATTGTAAAATGCTTAAATGATATAAAGTAATTAATAATAAATTAGTCTAAAGAAAACCATGTAAAAAATTTTGCAAATACATAAATTTTTTAATTACATTTTTTAATAAATTCTTTTTTATTTCAGAAACCATACAATCATTTAAATTATCTTATAACTAATTATGTAATTATATTTTTATATAAAGAGTAGAAGTAAAAAAGTTTTTGTCTTAATTAAGTTCCAAAAATAATTCTAAAACATTTTAAATTATTAAAATTAAAATTACATTCAAAAACTTTTTAATGTGGAAATATTATTATGATTTATAATTAATAATAATAATAATAATAATAATAAAAGAAAAAGTATTAGTTTGGTTAGAAAAACTTTAAAAAAAATTTCGGCAATAATTTACGCAGCAGCGGCAGTAACATTGGCAACATGTAAAATTGGGCTTCGACAGATTGGGCACTCAAAGCGTCGATTTTCAGCAATTAATACTGCTCGCCAATTTACTTTGTCCACTTTGTGCCGATGTTGTCACATCATTTGAAATGATATTTTAAATTTTTCATGTCAATTTTTATTTTTGAGAGTATAATCACTAGTTAAGGATTCCGATTATAATCCGATCCCAATCGAATTTCAATCGCATTCAATCGGAAATTACCAATTGAATCCAATTGCAATGAATCGGATTTCTCAAGCCAGGGTATATTTCCACAAAAGTATATAATTTGTTTAAAAAAAAAAATATGAATTCACCTCATGCTTATTCCGAGGGGCAATATGAGAGATCCGAACGTACATGTTACCAATGTTATAAATAAAATTAAATATCTTACTATTACAGTATTTTACACAGACTTTGTATTTAATTATTCATAATTAACATGCGTTGTATAATTTACAATGCGGTTAATAGATTATTTATATAGTTGTATAAATTTATAAATAACAAATGTTATTGTAATTAAATATCGAAAATAATTAAAATTTCATTTTGTATGAAGTGTACAATTTACCTAATTGATACATCAAGTTTAGGACGTGAGACGATTTACCTGAAGTCGATATTACCATTGAGTGTTGGTAAAAGAAATTTCCTACGATAACCAGCTAAAGGTCAAATTCGAACTCATCCAATTTTTTAAAATTATTATTATGCCACTTAATAATAATAATAATAATAATTTTGTTTAATTACACTGCGGATTTGCTAAATGTTTTTTTTTTAAATTGCAATAATAATTTATACATTTTATTGTTTTTTGTAACTTCCGGTGAAAAACTAGTCATTATAATAAAAATATATTTAATTAAAAATTAAAACTTTAAATTTTATTTTATAATTAAGATTAATCATAATGAACAAGGTATTATACTAAAAATATATTAATTCAATTGATGGAATAAATGAAATATATATTTAAAAACTAGGTATATCGTATTTTATTCACTTAATTCGTATTTCCTCATCTATTTACCTCACTCATACATTTTTTTAGCCACTTGCTCACTTAACCAGTTACTCAATTACATTAAATCATTAATTCTTCAATTAATGGCAGATTATTTTAATTATTATACATAAATTTTAAAAACACAAAAAATAAAATTTAAAAAAGAAAAATTATACTGTCTTAAATTTTATTCATATGAAGGCTTTAAGCTGTGTAAGTGTATAGACGTGTAAAAGAGTAGCTAGTGCAAAAATAATTGAAATAGTGAAAAAAAAAGAAAAGTTAAGGAAGAGTAGAGTAAAAAAGGGGGGAGTGAAAAACGCCAAACAAGGTGAATAATAAAAAAAACGAAATGCTGTGGCACGGGAAAAGCAAAAGACGCGGAAGCCAAAAGGTACAAGCAATCAGGGTTATGGCGGAATATAAAGGAATTGGCGGGAGACGAGACGAAGGAAAAAAGTGACGAGGAACGAGAGGGCAGCACATACGAAGAGATGACAAGTGACGAGGAAAGACATGAGAGAGGTAAAGCAAATGGCGTAAGCGCCGGGATGACCAAGAGAAGGAGGGGAAGGCCGCGCAAATTCAAAAGTACAAATTCAGCGAGTAAAAGAGATTACGGTATGAAAAATGGAGCGTTAGAAAAATTTGTGTTTAGTCAGAGGGATATAATAAAGGCAAAAGCAAAAAAGGTAGAAAACACAGACAATATAAATGAGGTAGGAACAGACTGGTGCAGAGCCGGGTTTCAGCTAGCGAGAACACCGGCAAGAAACAGTAGAGAAAGTCTGCAAATTGAGAAGAATAGCAATGAAGAGGCGAAAGAGTTAGATATAATCGAGACAAGCAATGATAAGATAGACAAACAGAAAGATGAAGTGGGAAAAAAGACAAGGGAACAAGCAAAGCAGACTGGAGTGGCAAATTGGAGTCAAAAGGAGGAAACGAAGCATCGTGAAAAAAATTCAGAGGAAAAGATGTGGCAATTGATCGCAGAGATAGAAGACAGGGTAAAAACAAAAGTTGAAGAAATGATAATGAAATCATTGGAAGAAATAAAGGCATGTACAAGACAAGAAACCTCGAAGATAGGGGCCCAAATAATTAGGAGCAAATGTAAGTGTAAAGAAGACCAAGTGGAAAAGGAAAGAAGACACAGACAGGAAATAGAAAGACTAGAGAAGGAAATTGGTAAAAGAGAACAAAGCATAAAGGAAAAGGACAGAATAATTAAAGAGCTAAGTGAAAAACTAAAAAAGGAGAAAGAAAGTAAGATGAACATACCAAATAAGACAAAAGCAACCGAGGGAAAGGAAGGAAAGCAACACGACAGACGGAGCCACGACACAAAGAGACAAGGAAAGAGTAACAGTGAAGGAAGGCAGGAAAGAGGAGGCTCAAATGTGAAGGAAACAGAAAATGCGTGGGCGAATGAAAGGAATGTTCAAGAAATGAGGGACGGGAGCTTGGAAAATGAGGTGGAAAGATTCGTGAGTGAGGCGAGGAAAAGACAAGATGAGTAGGACAAAACAAATGAAGAATGGAGAAGTCAAGAAGAAGAAAATCTCATTAAAGAAAAGCCAAAAAAAATTAATGGAAATGAGTTGGAGGAAGAACTAAAAGAAAGGAAGCAAAAAAGGTTAAACATACACATATATTATGAAAATGGCCTGTACCGAAGAAAAGAAGACGTAATGGAGGTGATGGAAAGGAGATTGAAAGTCAGAATTGAGCCGATGAGAGTAAAATTCCAGAAAGGAAGACAGATAATAATCGAGAGTGCAAATGAGAAAGAGAAGAGAGACATTTTGGGAAGACGGAAGATAATGAAAGGGACCGGAGTGTGGGTGGGGGAAGAAAAAACGAGTAGAGAGTTAGAAGTCGAGAGGTGGATAAGAAGAAAAGCAAAATGGGAGCAGAGTAATGGCAATGAAACAGAAGTAGAGGGGAAGAAAATAAAAATTGGGGAGGTGTGGTGGTGTTGGAATGAAAAAAAAGGAGAATTGGAATTATGAAAGTGGGCGAATGATGAGAAAAAGGAGTGGAGAGCGGGTACAGAAAGAGATATATAGAGGCCAAGGAGAGGGAGGACCAGAATAAAGGAAGAGAGCAAGAAAATAGAAGGAAAATAATTTTTTGGAATGTTGCAGGTATGAATGAGGTAGAAAAAGCTGCCACAATGATGGAAGAAAACGAGATTGTTGTGCTAGTGGAAACATGGGTAATGGAAGATAAGGTGGCAATAACATGTGAGAGGCTGAGCAAAGAATTCAAATGGTGGGCGAAGCCGGCGACGAGAGAGAAACAGAGAGGAAGAGCGAAGGGAGGTCATATAATTGGGATAAAAAAAAATTGTAAACCAAAATGGGAAGTCAGGGAATGGAAATACGGAATGATGCTGGAAGACAGTAAGGAAAGTGAAAGTATAATCATAGTGTACAACAATGTAGGAATGAGCAAATTAGAAACGGAGCTAAGAAGGCAGATAGAAGAATGTGCGAACAGGGACGAAAGTGTGATGATCATTGGGGACTTTAATGCGAGAATCGGAGAAGAAAACGTAACAGGAGAGGACGAAGGCAGAGTGAGGAAAAAAAGAAAATCGAGAGACAAGATAGTAAACAGCGAAGGAAGAAAATTATTAAAGATGTGTGATGAGTTATGACTTTGCGTGTGGAATGGTAGAGCAAGAGGAGATAAAGGCGGGGAAATAACTTACGTCGGGGGAGACGAAGAGAGCTTAGGATCAGTAATTGATCTAATACTAACGCTGGACAGAGGCGATGAGCAAGAAATAGAGGTAAGAGTGGTGGAAAGAATAGAGTCAGATCATCTACCAGTGTTGGCGAGATATAAGGTAAAGAGAAATGAGGAAGAGAGTAAGGAAGGAAGCTGCATGGCAGAGGAGGAAGAGCAGGAAGAAATTGGAGCAAATAAGCTAATCTGGAAGAAAGAAAAAATTCAGGAGTATGCAGAAGCAACGCACGAAGCACTGACAGAAGCACTAGAGGAAAAAAGCGAGCTTGAGTGGGAGGATATAAAGGAAATAGTAAGAAAAGGGGCTGAAAAAACGGGGATGGTGATGAAAGGAAAGAAGGACAAAGATACAAAGGAGAAAAAAAATCGGTCTGTCGGTTGACCCTGCGGGCCAGCCCCAAAACTTCCCGCTGTCTTCGACCTCAAAGAGCTCGAAAACATTAGTGTAGATATATTTTCGGGCTCTTCGAGCTCAAAAATGCTATCACATGCAATTGTTTTTTTACGATCTTTTCAAGCTCTAACAAGTTACCTGTTATGCTGAAGTTTGAAAATTTAAGAATCGAAAATCATCAATGAAGCGGTTTTTAAAATTTAGTTCTTGATTTTGTTCAGTAAAATAAGTGTACTGAGGAAGAAATCAATGTCGGGGATCAAAATCAAGATTTAAATAAA
Organism: Microplitis demolitor; assembly: GCF_026212275.2. Taxonomy (NCBI): domain Eukaryota; kingdom Metazoa; phylum Arthropoda; class Insecta; order Hymenoptera; family Braconidae; genus Microplitis; species Microplitis demolitor. The sequence continues at coordinate 7,655,779 of NC_068553.1, forward strand.
TTTTGACTCATGTAAGAAACAATAAAATACGAAATATCCGATAAAAATATTAAAAACTACGTTTTATCGATTTTTTTGTTAATAATATGATTTAAACTAAAAACCAAGTTCGATGACATTATATGATCGAAAGAAACCATAAAAAAGATGAGTTGGTATGATATCAGGCACATTTTAGTACGTTATATTCTGATTTATCCGGAAAAAATAACAAAATGTTATTTTTTTAACTTTTCAACGCCGATATCTTTTGAACTAATCAATCGATTTTGATCGTTAATGTGGCAATCGGCGCGTTTTATTGAGTTCTAGAGCTGATTCAAATTTGAAATCGATCGCGTCAGTCGTTTCGAAAATATTTAGAAAAAACCGTTTTTCACCATTTCTTTCTCCCGCGATAACTCTCGAACGAATTATCCGATTTTGATGTTTGAGGTGGCAATCGACGCGTTTTATTGAGTACTAGAGCTGATTAGATTTTGAAGTCGATCGTATAAGTCGTTTTTGAGTAATGAATAAAAAACTAAAAAAAAATTTTTTTTTTTTTCGTAATTCGCCAATATTTTCGAGTCTATTCGATCAAATAATCTGAAATTTTCAGGAAAGTTGAAGGCCAACAAGCTCTTTCGATTGCCACCTCAACCATCCAAATCGATTCATTAGTTCAAAAGTTACAAAGAGTTTACACACACACACACACACACACACACACACACACACACACACACACGGACATCATTCTGAAAATAGTCAGAATAGCTTCCTAGGACCTCAAAACGTCGACATCTGATGAAAACTCGATTTTCGAAAATCGGGGTGAAAACAATAACTTCCCGAAATTTTTGAAAATCGTCGATTTTCTTAGCGGGAAGTTCAAAAGTGGTACAATATCGAGTGTAAAAAGAAAAGAGAAGAAGTATGGAAGAATCTCAAAGAATTCATCAAGGATAATAACAACGAAAACAAGAGAAATCTGAAGGAAAGCAGAAAGAAATATAGGGAAACAATCAAAGAGAGCAAGGAAAGGTGGATGATGGAAAGGTGAGAGGAGATAAGTAACGCCAAAGACATGACAAAATGGTGGGAAGCCATAAATAGGTTCAGAGGAAGAAAGAAAAGAGCTACAAGCAACAGCATAAAAGCAAAACAATGGGAAAAGCACTTTAGTGATCTGCTGAATGGGGAAGGTAATGAAGAATCGGATGAGGAAGGAAATGAGCCGTGGAGAGGAGAAGGTAGTAATGAAGGATCAGAGGAGCCGAAGCTCGATGAAAACTTCAGTAGGAGAGAAGTGAAAGCCGCAATAAGAAAGCTCGGGAATCACAAAGCGCCAGGAGAAGACGGGATGGCAGCAGAATTTATAAAGAACAGTGCACCAGATGTCATCGAATGGATAGGCGAAATCATAAATAGAATATGGGACGAAGGAAGTATGCCAGATGGATGGGACACGGCAGTGATAATTCCGATATACAAAGCAGGAGACGAAGAAAGAACAGAAAATTACAGGGGAATTTCGCTTCTAAATACAGGGTACAAGTTATTGACAACGATGATGACGGAGAGGCTAAATAACTGGATAGATTTTGGATAGAAAAAATTTTAAGAGAAAGTCAAGCGGGGCTTAGGAAAAAAAGAGGGACAAGGGACCACATATTTGTATTGAATAGTCTAATAAACAACAAAATGAAGAGGAAGGGAGGAAAATTATGCATTGGGTTCATAGACTTTAGAGCGGCGTTTGACACAGTCAGGAGACCAAAAATGAAGAGAAAGGTATGGTGGAAGGGGGCCAGAGGGAGAATGGACAGAATGATAAGAGAAATATATAAAAAAACATATTGTAAGGTGAAAGTAGGAAAAAGAAGACAGACAAAAAAATTTATAACGAGAAAAGGGGTAAGACAAGGGTGTGCGATGAGCGGAGCGTTATATGGCATAGATATTGATGACCTAGAAAAGACGATGGAAGAGAAGAAGAGAGGAGGGGCAATGATTGGGAATCAACGAATACATGCCATGAAATATGCGGATGATGTGGCGCTAGTTGCGGACACAGAAGAGGAGCTAAGAGGGATGCTTAAAGAGCTGGAAAGATACACAGAAGAGAATAAGATGGAGGTGAACGTGAAAAAAACAAAAATTCTAATATGCAGAAATGGAGGTAGAAAAAAGAAGGGAAAGAAATGGATGTATAAAGGAAGTGAGGTCGAAGAAGTCAAAGAATTTAAATATCTTGGGTACCGTTTCACCACAAGGAATAGCGCAGGGAAACAAAAAAAGGAACTAGCACAAAAAGCACAAAAGGCCACAAATGCAGTATGGGGAGTGATAAAAAGGAGCAAAAGGAACAGCATGAGGGAAAGGATGAATCTAATGAACACTGTGGCAAGAACAGTAGCTTTGTACGGAGTGGAGGTCTGGGGGTGGGAAAAGTCGGAGGAAATAGAGAGGGTACATAGGAGGCTCTGCAAGATGGCATTAGGAGTAAGAAGGGATACACCAGAATATATTTGGAGGGACGAGATGGGAGTAGAAAAGATGGAAGTAATATTAAAAGAAAGAGCAGTAAGATATATGAAGGATTGTATGATGATGGAAAAAGAGAGATGGCCAAGGATAGCACTGAAAGAAGAAATGAGAGGGATTATGAACAGGTGCCCGACGAAATGGGGGAAAATAGTGAAGGTAGCGCTAAAAAAAATGGAATGCGAGGAGGTGATAGAGATGATCTACAGGGATGTGGGAGTAGAGGAAATAGAGGAAAAGATGAATGAGGGCATTAAGAAAATGAGAGAGAACGTGAAAAAGGAGGATGAAGACGCGATAAACAAATCAACGTATAGTACATTGTACAAAAAAATAAGATTAGAGAAAGAAGAAGATAATTACTGGAAAAAAGACAATGTAAGAGGGGAGGACAAGGAGATGTGGGCGAGGATAAGGTGTGGAAATTTGGGACGAGTGGGCAAAAAAGGGTACACGGACTGGAGCTGTAGAGGGTGTGGGAATGAGGAGGAAACGCTGATACACCTACTGAAATGTGAAGGAATACATAAAGAGGTGGAGAAGGAAAAAGAGTTGCTAGAAGAGTGGAGAGGGTTAGAGGATAAAAAAGTAGAAGAAAAGTTGATAGCAACATTAAAAGGAGAGATTGGTATAAAATTATGTACGGTCTTCAAGAGAATTGAAGAAATCTTGAGAGTCAACTCAGGGTTACGGAGCGTGGTGCAAGCGGGATACCAAGACTGTGACGTGCAAAAAATATAAGAAGCCAAAAACAAATAAAGTATAGAAGCTAAAAAGTAAGAAAGAAATAATATGTATAACGAAGTAAATATTTTACCAAATGAAAATATGATATATGTAAAAATTTGTATAAGACTTAAAAGTTGTGCAAATAAAACTATTTTATTAATATTATTTAAAAACTAAATTTTTCAAAACAAAAAAAATTTAGTTTTTTATTAATAATTTAAAAAAGAGATCAACAATTACTTTCCAATTTAACGTTTAACTTATACGGTATCCAATTGTACTAAATAATATTAATAAAATAACAATAATAATTTTTCTTTTCCTTTATTAATAATTTTTTTCATTACACAATAATAGTAACTTTATTCAGTTGCAAATAATTAAGATTTAAACTGAGTTATGATATCACTTGATGTAATTAAGTTAAATAATTAAAAAGAATTAGCGCGTAATAAAATTGGCACCGTCTAAAAATGGCTTTTAAATATTTCCACGAATGAATTTACGATACCAGCACATCTTGAACATCGCAAGTCAGTATTTTCTTCTCGAGTTAGAATTTTTACACAAGGAGAACACCCCAACCAATGATGGCATGGTAAACAAATATTGTTTGTAATATTTTGTAAACAAATGATACAATTTGTGATATGTTCTCCGACTGTGAATTCTGAAAAAAATGTCCGTATGAGAAATAGAAATGATTACTTATCCTATAATTGAGTAAAATTATATTCTACATTATAATATGTCAAGAACAAATCATAATAATTAATTATTTTCTTCATATTTGAAAAGTTTTATGTACTATTACTCCATCTGAACTCTATCTTTTACAGAAGTTACTAAATGTAGTGGATACAAAGATATTAATAAACGAAAAAAAAATGAATAATAATAAAATATAATAAAATGGTAATCCTTGTTGAGATTCCATAATTGTTTAAAATTATTAATTAAGTCATTAATAAAATTGGTTGTAATTATTAATTCATTTACTAAATACTACTTCTTATATGGTTAGCAATATGTATAAGAAATCAATTAATAATACAACTAACAAAACATTTATAATTTATATAAAGTTGAAATTTGTTTTTACCAATTTCAACAGGATCATCTAGTTCAGGTATAAACTCATCCACTTGTTCAATATTCGCCGGTATTGCGTTTTTAAGTGCATCAACAAAGTAACTTATACAATTCAGAAATTGGGAAATACCAAATTGATGATTTTGGTATAGAAACCAAGCACGTTGAATAATAAGATTTTTTAAAATATAATTTCTCCGCAATTCTTGTGTTACTGGATTACCCATTAGTAATGACTCATACTCAATGCGTTTCAACTCTTGTAATATTACAATTTTCTCTAAATTGAAATAAAAAATATTGATGAGCATTTTGATTTCATAAAAGCTTGAAAGTACAATTTACGTAAAATCTATAGAGATAAATGTAAAATTTTGTGCTTGGAACAGAAAACAAGAATAATAAACTTATTTTCTATGATAATAAAGAATAAAAATATGAGCAAAACTAACAATAGTATAATAGAAAAAGATATGAAAACTCAATGCTATATAGCTTTTTTTTAAATGCCCAAAGAAAGTAAGAAGTAAGTGTAGTTGACTACTGGAAGTTTCACAATAACATACATAGAAAAATACAATTACATATCAGAGTTTGAGTAAAAAAAAGAAACATAAAATCATATAGTTATAACAAATTCCCTGATGAATAATAAAAGAAAAAAAAACTTGTCTTTGGATTATTTACATATAATTACGAACTTCATTAGATGCAATTCATAGAATAATAAAGATAAAAAAGCTGTTAAAAAAAAAAGTATAAATAAATTGTACATAATACTCAAAGTAAAGATGTACAAAAATATACTATAAAATGGACGCATATAAAAAGAAAACAATAGTATTTGATGATTTACAGAGATCTTATCAAATATTAAAAAATGTAGAATACAAAACAGCGGAAAAGAAAATAATGCTTACCAATGTAAATAAAACGAAAGTAAGATGACGTACTATTATAAATTATGGTACCTGTAAAATCCCAGATGTTTGGATGGATTCCAAACCTTAAAACTAATACTTTATTATAGGCCTCGGAAAAATTATTCGTGCGAAAGATTATCATAAAAATAGAGTATAGTTCTGGCCTTATTCTTCTAATCCATTGGTTATGAAAATATTTTAAAAAAGACTTAAATAACAAAATTAGCTCTGGTCTAGCTGTACTGACAATCCAGTAAAACGCAGTTTCGATATCATTAGCAGGAAGTAAAGGCAACACTGATAATTTTCGAAAAAACATTCGACTTTCATCGGAATTTTCAAGTATTCTTGCAAGGTTCAACTTTTTCATTCTTTTCATTAAAGCCTACCGGGAAATGAATAAAAAAAAACCTTATTAAAATCGATTAATAATTATTTCATATGACTATATATACAAAATACTACTAAATTAATTTTTACCTGACAAAAATGAAACCAGCATCGAATATGAGTAGCCTCAGGATAGATGAGTCTTATAGCTGAAGCAAGAGCACTTTCAAAATCCGTTGTAATAGTTATCGGACGTAAGTGGGGAACCAAGTCTCTGGCGAAAAACGTAAGCACTGACTCATATGCAGCAGTGTTTTTTTTTTTGCATTAAAACCCAACAAAGTAGGATGACCTATTAAATAAAATTTTTGTATTTACTATTACATGTAAAAATATATGTATTACCCTACGTATATATTAAATAATGATAAATTACAGAGTCCTGAACTAATCCTAAAACAGTTAATAGTTGACGAAATCGCGGCTTTTTTAGAATGACTTTAAACGTGGCATCAATGAAAAATTCTGAGACATTATGTAAATGTCTTAAAAAATCAACATCAGTTTATATTATAGACGTAGAACCATCGTTTGCTTGTAAAGTTATAATTGTGATATTACTCTGGTTACATTGAGTGTACATAGACCATTCTGGCATTTCAATAAGTCTTAAGTATAGCTCTATAGTTTCAGGTATAGGTGGACGTGTTTGTCGTCGCCATTTCAACATTTTTTGGTGCAAATTCACCCATGATACATGGATTGCAGCTTCAGAATGCCTAGTGTAAGCAAAGGAAATTTAAATATTTTGATTCTGATCAATTATTGTGAAAACAATTGAAATTAAAATTTTATAAGTTGTTATTGCCATTTATATATATATATATATATATATATATATATATATATATATATATATATATACGCATCCATGAAAATGTATAGAAGAAATGTAAAATACTTACAATAAACTAACTTCGTCGTAAATAATTCTTAATGATTTAAAGTGTTGCTTTTTGACAGAATCGTATAAACATTTCTCGAAATTATAATTAAGTTCCATTGTATGATCAGGAAGATGATTGTGATTATGAGTCATGATTAGATCATTATTTACAAGCTTCCCACGAAATTTGCAATTTTTGGTTTTCTTATTTTTGCATACTAGGTACCTAAAAGTAAAATATCACGAATTTTAATAATATAAGCAAAAAAAGTAATAGCCCATCGTTATAATAACTAAAACCGAACGGTGAATTTCATAGTAAGTAAATAAAAACATTAAAAATAAACAAAAGTTGATGACAGATTTCCATGTCTATTAAAAATCATTAACCCTAACAGCTCAGCTCAGGAGTTTCTTGATTCCAACATTTCTTCACTCTAGTTCATCATCATTACAGGACAACACAATCCAAAATTTATGACTGAAAAATATCCGATTGGTAAAAAAAATTGTTTTTGAAGTTATAAATTTTGAATTGAATTGTCCTGTAATGATGATGAATTGGAGTAAAAGAAATCTTAGAATCGTGAAATTCTTGAGCTGAGCTGTTCGGGTTAATGATTTTTTAATGAAGCTGAAACGAAATAGTGAGTAGATATGGCAATCTGTCAAGTTGACAGACACTATTAACATCAGAATCTGACTTTAACTTAACTTAAAATATTGGATCAGTTAATGTAAATAAAAATATTACTTACAAATGTTACTTACGTTACATTTTGTTGTACTTCAGAACACATATAAGCATAACCATTAACAATTCTCTCTTCTAATCGGCGGCGTGCGAATGATTTGGCACCGTGATGAAAATATACGTCCGTCATCCTAATTTTTTATAATAAATTGTGATTGTATCAGATTACCTCAAACGATTCTGTCCTCCTATGTATGTATGTATGTAGATAGTCCAAGTCGTATATTCGTTATAAAGTTCGCGTCTTGCGTACGGCTATGAGATATATCTATCATCGTCTTAAGAACAAATTGATGCGATGTTATTCTACTTTACATGGTAACATTATCTACAGAGCTACTGGATATTTCATTTATAGAGGGCAATTTTCAATATTTAAAAACAAAAAACGTCCGCGAAGACGCGTAAGGTCATTGTGATAAAGCGCAATTAGATTTACACCCGATACGTTTGAGGTACGCATAATTTTCGTCTTCTTCTATTTAATTAACTCGTTGTTGCCGTGTAGAAAATATATTTGCTACGTACAAGTTTATACTTGTAATATCTGTTTATACAGGTAATATCTTTAAAATAATTAGAAAAGAATGTAACATAATATTTTATAATATAATATAAATATATATACCCAGACAGGAAAGTACGACGGGCCCAGGCTTGGCTCAGGCTTGGTTCAACTATGTTGAACTCTGGGCCAAGCTTGTAAGCCAGCCTTGTTCCAAGCCTTGGTAGGTCTGGAATGATAACTGGGTGCCAAGCCTGGCTGCCAGCCCTGACCCATGCTTGCTTGCCAGACCTGGCCCAACCTTGGTTGTCAGACTTGACCCATGCTTGGTTGCCAGACTTGGCCCATGCATCGAAAAAACACATAAATTCAATTAAAAAAAAAATTTATTATTATTAAAGTACTAGAGTTTGTGATCGTTAACGTTTAAACTATTTAAGTGAAGTAAATAACGTGAAAAAAACTCGGTGAAAATTCTGCTGGGCTCTGGGCGCGAACTGCCGTCCTTCTGATTGCTGGGTTTGAACGCTGGCTACTGGACGAACCTACTAACGTTCAATTGAAACTTTTATATATGTTCTACTTGTTAATTTTACTACAACCACTTGGTTTTATGAAATATAAAGAGCAATTTAATTTATATTTTCGATTAAGAAAGAAAAAAATAATTTCGTATTATTTATATTATAATTACATAATTTTTTAAAATAAAATTTATTAAATTTAATTGATTATTTATCAAGAACCCAGCTTAATTATCTTACTCTACCACCATAATTCCCAAGTTAGGGTGACTCTCTCGGCTTGGCCAAGGCTAGGTTATCTAGTGTTGGCCGATGTTAGGGTAACCATCCAACGGCCGAGGCTAGGTTATTCAATCTTGGCCCATGTTAGGGTGACTCTAGGGTTGGCCAAAGATAGGGTATTCAGTCTTGGCCCAAGCCTGGGTAATCATTGGAATGGCCAATACTAATTAACCAGTTATGGCCCAGGCATGGGACAGTATAGGTTTGCCAAGACGGGCTTCCCAATAATGTCCCAGGCATGGCCCCGTCGTTCGACTCGGGGGCTTCCTGTATGGGTAGAAGTTATTCATAGCTGGGTCCTAGCTAGGGTCTACCGTGGAAACCCAGAGCTCGTTGAACTAGTTCTGGTTCAAGCTTGGGCCAATATTGAAGAGCTAGAGCAGGGTTACCCATGACTGGGTCTCGTTTGGGGCCAACAGCGGAAAGCCAGCGCTAGGTTGCCCACGACTGGGCCTTAGCTAGGGCCGACACTAGGAAGCCAGAGCTGGGCTTACTAGTTCTGGTTTAATCTCGGGCCAAGGATGGAAAGCCAGCTCTAGGTTGCCCACGACTAGACCTAAGCTAGGGCCGACATTGGGAAGCCAGAGCTAGGTTGCCCAGTCCTGGGCCTTAGCTAGGGCCAACACTGGGGAGCCAGAGCTGGGTTACCAAGAGCTAGATTATTGTTGTCAACTAGAAAACTACATCGCCTGTGGACCTTGTTCGATGAAGAAAGAATAAACGATGACACGTTTTTGTCGATTTCATCCGATCTCCTTAATGAATGTGTTGGAGATCTTTTATTCAACGGAGTCGAGAATGTTCAAAATTTCCAAGTTTTCCGCAACATTCATGAACAAGATCATCGTATAATATTTTATTTATAAACTCAACTTTACAAAATATTATTTTAGTATCTATAAGTAATACTTTTAATTTTTTACAGAAAATTTGGAGCATCTGAATGACTTTGTACCTGATATGGGACCACTGATTCTAAGAGAAATAAGAATTAATGAACTGAGATTGCCACAAAGGCATAATTTGAGAGCAGCTGGTGATGATGGTAATGAAGGGGTTCAAAGAGCATTGGAAAATCTGGAAGCAGTTGCTGAAAATATTGATGCTGCTGAAATGAACCGTAATGTTGAAGATGTTGGTGCTGTTCAAGATATTGGACGTAACGAGAATGCTGCTGCTGCAGACCACAGGGCTGTTGGAATGAACCATAATGTTGATGTTGATGCTGTTGAAGATATTGGACGTAATGAGGATGCTGCTGCTGCAGATCACAGGGCTGCTGAAATGAACCGTAATGTCGAAGATATTGATGCTGTTGAAGACATTGGACGCAATGAGAATGCTGCTGCTGCAGACCAGAGGGCTGCAGGAGCTGTGGAGAACATAGAGGCTGCTGAAAATATTCCAGGTAGTGATCAAACCGCTCATATTTACGTTTATATTATTATTTAAATACATGTAGAGATTAATAGAAGTTAAAAATGATTATTTATATCTTCTTCATGTTTTAGTTCGAGTTTTCTATGTTCCTGGCAACATTTGTTTAATTTGTGCCGATAATAACATTCAACAATGCTTCGTACCTTGTGGTCATCAAGTAGCGTGCAATGCGTGCATTGAAAATATGCATACCTCTGCAGTTGCTGAGGGAAGATTATTATTGTGCCCTATATGCAGAGGAAGTATTCTCATAGTGCAACCCGCTGCAGCAGCTTAACTGCAACAATATCTTCAAATTATCTAAAATTATTATTTTTAATAACTTATTTTAATTATTATTTTCACTGCTTTGCTAAAACAAAAAAAAAATTTACAATTTTTTCTATTAAGTAACTTTTGCTAGTAATTATAAGCTCATTAACATATATGATTCAATCAGATTTTTGATTTAAAGCTGCTTCTGAAGTTGCAGATTTTTTTGTTATAAAAACAAATCTAAATTTTTCTAAAAAAGTTTGTCGACATATATTGTTTTTTTTATCTCTTTAGATAATTAATCTTAAAACTTATTGACTCTGAATTCTTTTTAATTATTTAACTTAATTACATTAAGTGATATAACTCAGTTTAAATCTCAATTATTTGCAACTGAATAAAGTTACTATTATTGTGTAATGAAAAAAATTATTAATAAAGGAAAAGAAAAATTATTATTGTTATTTTATTAATATTATTTAGTACAATTGGATACCGTATAAGTTAAACGTTAAATTGGAAAGTAATTGTTGATCTCTTTTTTAAATTATTAATAAAAAACTAAATTTTTTTTGTTTTGAAAAATTTAGTTTTTAAATATATATTTCATTTATTCCATCGAATTAATATATTTTTAGTATAATACCTTGTTTATTATGATTAATCTTAATTATAAAATAAAATTTAAAGTTTTAATTTTCAATTAAATATATTTTTATTATAATGACTAGTTTTTCACCGGAAGTTACAAAAAACAATAAAATGTATAAATTATTATTGCAATTTAAAAAAAAAACATTTAGCAAATCCGCAGTGTAATTAAACAAAATTATTATTATTATTATTGTTATTATTATTATTATTATTATTATTAAGTGGCATAATAATAATTTTAAAAAATTGGATGAGTTCGAATTTGACATTTAGCTGGTTATCGTAGGAAATTTCTTTTACCAACACTCAATGGTAATATCGACTTCAGGTAAATCGTCTCACGTCCTAAGCTTCCCTGATAACACGAGTTGATCGAGAAAAAGTTGGTCATTCATTAGTTTCCGACCAACTTGACGACAAGTTATCGACAACTTCAGCTTTTGCAACTTTTGGCTACAAGTTACCGCCAACTTTCTGAAAAAGTTAGCGCCAGTATGGAGCCGCAACTGGAATGCAAGTTTCTGAGGAAATTGAAAGGAAACTTACCGTCAACTTATGATTTCCAACTTTTGCAAGCAACTTTTGCCACCAACTTTCTCAGAAAGTGATAGTCAACTTTTTAGATTTACAACTTTTGCCACCAACTTTCTCAGAAAATGTCCATCAACTATTGGAGGTACCAACTGTTGGCGATCAACTTGGTTCCAGTTGCGGCTGCAAGTTTCTCGTCAGTTTCTCGCCAACTTGGCTATCAGGGAATTGATGTATCAATTAAGTAAATTGTACACTTTATACAAAATGAAATTTTAATTATTTACGATATTTAATTACAATAACATTTGTTATTTATGAATTTATACAACTATATAAATAATCTATTAACCGCATTGTAAATTATACAACGCATGTTAATTATGAATAATTAAAAACAAAGTCTGTGTAAAATACTGTAATAGTAAGATATTTAATTTTATTTATAACATTGGTAACATGTACGTTCGGATCTCTCATATTGCCCCTATTCAGAATCACCTGAATTCACAATCATCTTTATTCCATTATTTTGTATGGACGAAATAAAAAATGAATGAAATATGAAAATAAAATAAAATCAATAGCGATAACTTTGAAATTAAAGAATTAAATATACTTATTAAATGAAATACTATTGTAAATTACATTAAATTTGAATAAATAAAATATAATTGATTTAACCGAAATAAAATTTTTTTAATTAATTTATTACGATAAATATTATTTTAATATGATCTAATAGATAATAAATAACTATAAGCGATGATTATAAATTTATTTTATTCATAATATGATAGCAGTAATACAAAATTTTTCAGAACATATAATCTGCACAGAATATAAAATAGTTTACCAATTCAAATGAGTAAAAATACGATTAATTGATTGATTAACTCTAGTCTCTAGCAATTATCAAAATTACACCAGTACATGAACAAATATGTATTCGAGTAACTTTACTTTTATAATAAATTGTACCTTAACTTTAGAAAATGCTGGAGATTATTGTTAAATCAATTAATTGATCCTAACATATATATATATATATATATATATATATATATATATATATATATATATATATATATATATATATATATATATAATTGATATATATATATATATATACATCAATTTCAAAGTTATCGCTATTGATTTTATTTAATTTTCATATTTCGTTCATTTTTTATTTTGTCCATACAAAATAATGGAATAAAGATGATTGTGAATTCAGGTGATTCTGAATAAGCATGAGGTGAATTCATATTTTTATCAACATAGATGTCACTAGAAGTATAGACTGATGAATAAAGTTGTTGTTGAATTTACATGTCGACGAATAAAGATGTCTGCGTACCATTTGAGTAGAGATGTTTAGAATGGTGTTGTATCTGTCCCGTCAAATTGAATTGAAGTTACAGACAATCTACTGTCAACTTAACCATAACTGGTTGCTCTCAAACATTTGCTTTTAAGTTGGCTCTAGAATACGACCGTAGCTTGAACTTATGACTTGCGATTATGATGTCAGGGTAGAAGTTGGAGGCAGATTTGCGGTTAAATTTCTGTCAATTTACTTCTAATTTGACAGAAAGTGCGTCAGTTTTAGCAGTAAGCTTGACGTCAAATGGTTTCCTAATAATCATTCAGCTTGAAATTGAAAGTCATTTGACATTGAAATAACCTCAAATTCGCTGCCTGAATTCGCTGTCAATTTGACAACAAGAGTTGGAAAGAAAAATTTGCTGTTAATTTTTCCTCAATTTGGAGGTAACTTTTTACTAGAAAAAAAAAGTCGGTAATCGGTATCGTTTATCTTACCATTTCAGAAAGTAAGCAAATTTATACATAAAAATGTTTACAATTTGGCAGTAAAAAAAATTACTTTACAATAAGTCAAATCAACCATAGATTGATATAAAAATTTGCTTGAAAATTGGCGATTGCTTTCTTCTAGTCAACTTTTGAAGTGAATTTGCATTCCTATCTGGGTAGTAAATTTACGTCAAATTGTATAGCAAGATTTATACAAATTTATGAGTCTGAATGTAGCAGACATCAGACAAATTTAAAATTATTGATAAATCGAATAAATATTTATACTAAACTAAAATTTTTAAAAAATACGTATTTAAAAAACTTTGAAATTAATAAGTGCATTTTTTGTAAATATTATTTTATTAATTATTTACTCTATTTATTAATAATTTTAAATTTATCTGTCTGCTACATTCACACTCATTACAACTTATCGTAAAAACCGGAAAAGTCCGAAGTTGACGGATATTTGACGAAAAATTCAAAGAAACTTTTGTAAAGCAAATTTTTGCTAAAGCAAACTATGCTATTAGGGTTACCGCAGCGAGATTCTGGCGGTCTATACAACTAAACAAATTTCTCACCTATGAGAGAGCATTAAACAGTAGCTCACACGAATGGCGGAAAAATACGACATCAAAATTACAGGACAGATGAAAACCGTAAATATTCGAATCAGTGCTGCCAGAACGTGTGATATTTTTACCCTCTCCTGCCATTACACTCAATGCTATTTCACTTCAGGAGGGGATAAAAATATCGCACGTTCTGGCAGCACTGATTCGAATCATTATTTATGTATTATATTAGTCCGAATATACTGACACGCGTAAAAAATAGTATAGTCTCATTATAGCATTTGACAATTGATGTTTTATTTCAGTTTTAAATATTTTTTTAGATTATCATAGATTGTGTACAGGTTTTGAAATGCTATGCTTCTACGTACGTAAAGCGTAAATGCTTGTATCAACGTAATATGAAAATCAAACTATTGATATATTAAAAAATTTTAGGTAACTTTCATGCCTCTGTAAAAAAAAATTCTATCAACTATTAAAATATTATCGAAAAGAACAGAATTGTTAATAAAATGACAGAAAAACGTCATGAAATTAAAATGGATAACAGGTGTCGTATTTGTTTAAATGACAGTAACGGTATGATAGATATCTTTATACCTGAAATATTGATGAAATTAAAAGAATTAACAGCGTCAATATCTATTATCGTAAGTGTTATGTATAATAATATGTATTAGCACTACTTTAATTTAAAATTTAAATCTTAAATATTTTAGATTGAAGACAATGATAATTTACCAAAAAACATTTGTCACATTTGTCTCTATAAATTAGATATGTGCCATGAGTTTAAACAACAATTATTAAATTCAAATAAATTGTTAATGGATCTATTAAAGCGTCGTGATTTGTCTAATGTTGAGGTAATTATTTTTCAACTTCTCACTGAAAATATTTAATTAGCAAAAAACTTTCCGATTACTTGTTTTTTTTTTATAGCAAAACACTGTTGTAATCAATATGAATGACGGTGAAGACCTTATAAGTGATTATGACATAACACAATTGGACAATGCATCACCACAAATCGATTGCCAATTACTTGAAGCATCTACATCTGCGGTTATAAATAATGAAAACTTTAAAAACGAGAGTCAGTCAATATTCGCATCGACAATGATGAAAAATAAAGTAGGAAATACCTCTGAAGGACAACAAACTAAATTGTCACCGATGAAAACTCGACAGCTCGGAGTACGACGTACTAATGAACAACGAATGGCATCAACTCAACGTTGGGTAGCTCGAAAGCGAGCATTATTAGCTGCTACTGGTGAAAATGATTCGGATACAGACTCTGTAAATTCTGATGCAACGTTAAAATTATTGCCGTTAAAAAAACCGCGTAAATCTCTTCATTACATTGACAATGAAAATAATCAGTTTAAATCGCAATCTGTGCAGTCTGAATTAGTAATGGGTGATGCTATATTTGTTGTAACATCAACATTATGCTTATCTGAATCACCATATTTTAATCAGTTTTCCAATAATATTAAACTATCGTTAAATCGTAAAAATAATATTGTAACTCATGAACAACAAAACATGGACATAATAAATGCTCTGCAACTTCGTCGCATTAACTCATCTAATAAAGATTTAATGTATGATAGAAAATTTTTAGAGCGATGTTTGAATATTGAAGTTGAAGGTACTGAATTAGAAACACTACAACGTGTACAGTTTGAACTAGCATCATTCATCGAAAGTGATATAAAAAAAAAATTGATTGATGAAAATGATCTTTGTGAAAGTACTGATAAAACAGATATTAAACTACAAAATTCACTTCAATCTTTAGAACAACAGTTGAAAATAATCATTGAGAAAGCTATTAAAAAAAATTTATATAGATCTCAAGGAATTAAATGTGGGACAATAAATCAAACTACTGAATTTCATAGCAATAAAACGTTTCCTGCTGCATTTATTAAAGCTGCTATGAATTCACAAATTTTCCAACCAAAAGTTGTCTTGAATCGGCTTGACTTAAAATTTAACACTTTTGAAGAAAACAATAAAAATATGTACAAGTTATCAAAACAACCGTTAACAGATTTTAGTTCCTCCGAAAATCAAGTATCAAATAATAAGAGTAATGACCGTAACTATGAAACCAACACTGAAATATTAAAAACTTACAACAGAAGTATAAAAAAATTGGAAAGACATAGTAGTGAAGTAATTAATCTACATAACGATAATTTATTCGAAAAAAGACATATTTGTGGAGCTTGTGGTATGTCATTTAATAGTAAATTACAAGTAGAAGAGCATTTTATTGTTCATAATAAAAAACAAATGCTTTTACAAAAATCTAAGAAAAAAATGATGCGGTGTAAAAAATGTCATCAAATTGTAGAAGCTGATTTTGTTAAAACGCACATTTGTGAATCATTACTATCTAAACATTATTTCAAATGTCATAAATGTAAGACTGTATTTCTTACTAAAGACTTATTGTTAAAGCACCAAAAAGTTCATCAAATTAATTCAAAAGGTATGAATGTTTTGAATGCGGCATCAAAAAGTCCTTATTCATGCTTTATTTGTGACAAAAAATTTACAGATGATGACTTATTAAAGGAACATTTACAAAATCATTGTGATGACGTCAGTGAAGAACATAATACCATTGGTAATGATGAAAAAATGTATCAATGTGCTATTTGTGGTCATGCGTTAGATACAGAAGATAAACTAGAAAATCACGTTGAACAACATTTATTTGATGATGCAGATGATAATCCAAGTTTGATAACTATAGATCAAACTAGTAACACAAAAAATTCAAATAAAATTCAACCTGATTTAATACATTCATGTTTTCAGTGTGATCAAAAGTTTGATACAAATGTAAAATTAGCGTTGCATATGCAAGTACACGAGGAAGAAGAGGCAATTATTAAATGGCAACAGGATGGTTTTCAAATGCAAAATAATTATTATAGATGCACTATTTGTGACAATCCTTTCCATAATAAACAAGAGCTAGATGATCATTTAAATCTTCACAATAATGCTTCCTGTACTTGTATACTATGTGATCGACCTTTTCTGACTTTGGCTGAACTCCAAAATCATGTTGATACTCACTAATTTTGTAAGACTTTATTTATATAAAAACTACTGTTATTTTAGTATACTATTTCATACTTAACTGATTAATCAATGTATAGTATGTTACTGTTTTGTTGACACTGAAAATAAAATGTTAATCAAAAATTAACTATGGATTACTGGTATGAAATAAACCAATAGAATTGAAAATTCCATGCAAAAAGGTATAAGTTTATGAATGCAATAATTTTTGTATTAAGTTTTTTAGTATATTGAGAATCATCATATATTTCATAAATAATTTTATTTCTACATTTAAGATTTTACAGTTTGATATTTTCATTCTTTGGTAATTGTATAAAATCCAGATTCGGCCTGATTTTATCCAGCATAAATCCAATTTTATAGATATTGCTATGAAAAAAGGTTTTTCAGCAAGTACACCACTCTCATTATAAAGTAAAATCGGTCGGTAGAAGAAAGATTTTCGAGAATTCGGGTTTGCTCACTATCAGGTTCGACAACGTTTTTCATCAGACTCTACCATATGGCTATGATGTTTTGTTTAGTAAAAGAGAGATTTCAGGGAGGTAATTTCAATAAAAAAAAAAAAAAAAATAGATTTACGTGTACTCATGGACGTGCGTTAGAAGTTATACTTCTATGACAAAATTAAAAATATTTCTTTATTTGCATACAAATAATTTATTGCCACAAAATGGTGAAAAATTGAAGTGTCATCCTTGATTACAAGAAATGATTCAAAACAATTTAGAACGATTCAATTTTACATTTTACTACTATATAGATATACATTCATCATTGAGTGAACTGTTTTGTTTAATGAGAGATCCTAAATACAGTTGATACGATTCAAATCCTATCAAATAATTAAAAGGTAAAATCATTTGATAGTTGTAAATGATGATGGTAAAAATTTTATTACAAACTTTTCAAGCGCTCCGATATAATTAAGATTAATCATCCGTACTCTCATAATCTGAATCAGTGAATTTTTACTGATTATCAATGAATATTAACTGATGTAAATAGTCCCAAGTATATCATTGCAAATTAGTAAAATGTTACTGATTCAATTAGTAAAAATAGATTTACTATTAGAATCAGTAAAATGTTACCGATTCAATCAGTGAAAATCGCTTCATTATTCTAATAAATAAAATTGTTACTGAATAAAATAGTGATCGTAACATATAATATTAGTCATAACTAGTGATTCAGTTTTTGATGCGGAGAAAAATCAGTATTTATTGATTAATGCACATTAAAAAATACAAATATTTATATCATGATCATATAGTAAGCCGTTAATGAAAATAAAATCAACATATACGAGTTTTTCGATCAAATACGTTCTTCATTCTGTAACCAAGTGGTATTTCTTCAGGCTCTACATATTCACTGCATTCTTTAGATACATTGATTTAAATTCTTTAAGGAGGTTCCTCGGATAATCACTTTTCTTACAATATCTTTCAATTTTTAAATACAAATACTTTGAAGTGTCCTGTATACGTAGGAATTTTTTAAAATAGTTCTTGCGGTACTAAATTTTGAAATATTAACAATTAAAAATCGTACATTTAACAACATGCATTCCTTATGTTGACCATAGTTAGAGTGAGCATTTTATGAAATAACAATCATACTTTTCTTACAACATTTTTTTAAAAGCTGAAAATTATTAATTCAATTTATAAGAAGTAATTTTTTTCAATAAAAACATAAACGAGCGGTATTCATTTTTTTGTAATTAATTTTTAAAGTTTGTTACTTTTAATGATTTTCAAGCTTTCTCCTATAACCTGACAAGTGAGAGATAGTGACTTGGCAACGTTGCAGTGCGCGGAGAGTTTAAAACACAGAGGAAGCCCAACAGATTATAATAATTATAAATTATTTTTCAAATTTAAAATTTTTTAAATTTAATCGCGAAGTCATTATTATTTATTATTTGTTGTCTCCAACTATGTATAACCTCGAAATTATTCAAAACACTTTCTACAACACATGTCCAAGGGGAAAAATATTCTAAGTTAGAATTAGTCTTGGGTAGTTCGCGAACGACCTAGGTCGGAAGAGCGCTCCTTTAGGTGAACTATGCGAACTAGTTCGTCGATGATCTCGCTCTTAGTTCTTTTTATATTTTTTTTAGCGTCGGTTTAACTAGACACTGGCGCTATGTGACCAACCGAGTTATTTACTTTTTCTGTGCGCGCCTTGATATTGCGAGAGACTATTTTTATATATTAGATCATTACTCAACGAGACTAGCTGTTGACTAATGATTAATATAAATTATTGAATTTTTTCATTTTTACTTAAGTAAAAGATTTGATGTGCTATAAAAAAATGTCAACTTTAATTGTAATAATTAGCATTTTTTAAGTATTGTAATATAATTACGCATTATACTAGAAACGAGACTAGCTGTTGACTAATTATTAATATAAATTCTTTTATTTTTTCATTCTTATTTAAATAAAAAATTTTATGTTCCATAAATAAACAGAACCAGCATTAATCATAAATATATTTTTTTCCTATTTATTGTTTTTATTAAATTATTTAAACAAAAGAACTAATGAACTAAAAGAACGAACTAGTTCGCCATTGGATTATGAACTAAATTGAGCGCTCTCAGTGGTGACCGATTAGGCCCAAGACTAGTTAGAATGCAACGTAGCTAAGTCTGAAAAAAGACGCAATGGGATCATTTTTTTACTTCTGCGCATATAAGAGGATGCGCAAAAGCGTAGTGTATTTCAAACCAGTGCAGCCAGAACGCGGACGAAAATTCCCCCTTTTTCGCACCATTTTAGCATCACTTACAGCTTAAACAGTGCTTGGGAAGGGGAACTTTTCGTCCGCGATCTGGCTGCACTGTCTCAAACACTTCTTATTGTAGTTAGAATGTTTCACACGGGAGAAATCTTTCTAAACATTGCGAACTACTGCTACCGATGAACCTCCTTAATCCATCAAATGGGTTGTGAAAGTCAAATTTATTAAATAAGTCTTCCATTTCAATATCGTCAAGTTATTGTCTGTTAAATTATATTAATTTTCCATTAAAAATGATTATAAACATTTATCTGAAACAATAATATTTATTTAAGAACATGAAATAATTAATAAGACAATTTCAGGTTATGCATTACCTAAGATGTAAATCAACTGCATGCACAAAAATATTTCAGAATTATTTTACTCATATTCAATTGAGACAAATAAATAAGTTTCATTATAGTATATAAATTATGAATTAACTTTAGTTTGTTAAAATATTTTAAACTTACCGTAATAATAGTGTTATATAAACAATAATCTTTGATTTTAACAGGCAAACAACCTCTGTCTAACCTACAAGCTCCCAAGTATAGATGGCACTCATTACTGCCGTGAGGATAAACGCTAAATTCACTGATTTTAGTAAATTGGGGTGCCATCTTTTCGTCCTAACAACCAGTTCTTTCGAGTCGAAAAGTATTTCGATTGAATATTATTTCCGGTATAGTTAAGAGTCAAATGATGTTAATAATGACTGTATTTATTTCTAGTGGATGTTTGAGACAGATTTGTATTTAGTCAGTTGCATTTAATGTTGTTTCCTTTAAATACAGATGGCTGATAGTAACAGTACGAGATGGTGACTTAGTAATGTAGAAAGATGTCAAATTATGAACAGTTGTACATCGAACTGATGTTATGTATTTGCATACAGTGATTAAGTCGGACATAAAATGTTACATGTGTATTTGTTGCTATCATGAAAAATAGTCACTAATCTATTAAAAAAACGATAATTTAATGCATTAGTATTTTATACTTTTTTTAAAATGAGTCAAATAAATTGCGAGCAGTTTGCTGATAATGCCAGTTGAATTTTTGTCTAGCCTTATTTAAGTTTACAATAATTTCGAGTCAGCGATTGTATGTTGCCAACATACTTGGTAGCATCGAAAGTTGTAGCAAGTGGAGGTTTATGCTCGTGCGATTTAGTGGTAGCAGTATATTATACCAAATTAACTTTATACTAGAGTATACAGCGGTACCAACTTTTTTAATTTTTATATCTCTGAAGGTAAGGTAGATCTCGAAAGGTAACTCTAACATTATACGCGGGTAGGGATCGGAATAAGAAAATTTAAATTCATATAAAATTTCTATTAAAACATTTATTAACAAAAATAAAGACATTAAAATTTACGACTATCATTAAAGATTGTTATTTTGATAACTGTATTTTATATTTTCTTAAAAATAGATAATTTAATTAACATATTTTTTAATAATTTAAAATATTTTATTGTCATAATATAATTTTTACTTTATTTGAAAAATTTAATTATTTACACATAAGTTACATAACAAAAATCTGGGCGTCGGTTGACCCTGCGGGCCGGCCCCAAAACTTCCCGCTGTTTTCGACCTCAAAGAGCTCGAAAACATTAGTGTAGATATATTTTCGAGCTCTTCGAGCTCGAAAATGCTATCACATGCAATTGTTTTTTTATGATCTTTTCAAGCTCTAACAAGTTACCTGTTATGCTGAAGTTTGAAAATTTAAGAATCGAAAATCATCAATGAAGCGGTTTTTAAAATTTAGTTCCTGATTATGTTCAGTAAAATAAGTGTATTGAGGCAGAAATCAATGTCAGGGATCAAAATCAAGATTTAAATAAGTTTTGACTCATGTAAGAAACAATAAAATATGAAATATCCGATAAAAATATTAAAAACTACGTTTTATCGATTTTTTTGTTGATAATATGATTTAAACTAAAAACCAAGTTCGATGACATTATATGATCAAAAGAAACTATAAAAAAGATGAGTTGGTATGATATCAGGTACATTTTAGTATGTTATATTGTGATTTATCCGGAACAAATAACATAAAATATTATTTTTTTAACATTTCAACGCCGATATCTTTCGAAGTAATCAATTGATTTTGATAGTTGACAAGGCAATCGACGCGTTTTATTGAGTTCTAGAGCTGATTAGATTTTGAAGTCGATCGGATAAGTTGTTTTTGAGAAATCAATAAAAAACTAAAAAAAAATTTTTTTTTTTTTTCGTAATTCTCAAATATTTTCAAGTCTATTCAATCAAATAATCTGAAATTTTCAGGAAAGTTGATGGCCAACAAGTTCTTTCAATTGCCACCGCAACCGTCCAAATCGATTTATTAGTTCAAAAGTTACAAAGAGTTTACATACACACACACACACACACACACACACACACACACACACACACACACACACACACACACACACACACACACACACACACACACACACACACACACACACACACACACACACACACACACACACACACACGCGCGCGCGCGCGCGCGCGCGGACATCATTCTAAAAATAGTCAGAATAGCTTCATAGGACGTCAAAACGTCGACATCTGATGAAAACTCGATTTTCGAAAATCGGGGTGAAAACAATAACTTCCCGAAATTTTTGAAAATCGTCGATTTTCTTAGCGGGAAGTTAAAAAATAATAGTTCATTGAAAAAAAGAAAATTATAAATTAAAAAATAATTAATTTACTAATTATATCAATATTATTCAAATAAAATATTAGTCTTCACTCTCTATCCATAAATAATAAATAAATTATTTAAAGAAAAAAAAAAAGTTCGGCAACAAAATGCCCAACATTGTCAAAAAAATTTACTTAAATCTTTCCTTTAACGATACAAAAACATAAAATAAATTTCACAAAGTGTAACATTTTAATTTCTTAAATTATTCGATTTGGCGTGAAATACGCTAGAATTGAACACTCTCCAAAAAAAGTCTCTTATCGCTTTTTGATACATCCATTCTTTTAAAAGTTATTTAAGCTTGATGTCTAATTTATATTAAATTTTCAGATGTTTTAACTTTTCCGGCGAAACTATCAGACTTATTACAAAGTATAATGAAACCTTCTTTGTAGACAATTTTATTCTCTAAGAACTATTTCTAATGAAGTTTTTCGGATTCCGCATTGTTTTCTACTTCTTTATATTTTAATGTCAAGCACGTAAAAAAATAGTCTTCTGTTCGATTTTAAAAGCTTGGCATAAAAACGAAAATAACTAGGAAACAATGCGGAATTCGAAAAAACTTTATTGGAATTAATTTGTAAGGCATAGAATTGTCTAAAAAAATGTGCCGTGATATTTTGTGATAAATCTGATACTTTCGCCAAAAAAATGACAAAATTCTGAAAATTTAATTTAAATTCGACTTCACGCTCAAATGCTTCACCGGTTAACTCAAATTTCCATGGCTTATTAGCTAAGAGTTATTTTAGAAAATCTATTGGAAATACATCAACCGGTGAAGCATTTGGCTGCTTAGCCAAGCTAATGAAGTTAATCTGTTAAATTAGCTAAGCTGACGAGCGAGCCAGCTAATTAGCCTACTTAACTTTTTTAATCGGTTATGCTGATTTAGATGTGCAGTCCTACTAGCTAACAATTCGCCGTAGGAAAAATCTGCAGACATAATTTTGTTGAGAATTGAATGCTCTACAAGAAACGTAATCTATCATTTTTTTTTTATAAATCCAATTATTCGAAAGTTATTTGAGCGTGAAGTCGAATTTAAATTAAATTTTCAGAATTTTGTCATTTTTTTGGCGAAAGTATCAGATTTATCACAAAATATCACGGGACATTTTTTTTAGACAATTCTATGCCTTACAAATTATTTCCAATAAAGTTTTTTCGAATTCCGCATTGTTTCCTAGTTATTTTCGTTTTTATGCCAAGCTTTTAAAATCGAACAGAAGACTTTTTTTACGTGCTTGACATTAAAATAAAAAGAAGTAGAAAACAATGCGGAATCCGAAGAACTTCATTAGAAATAGTTCTTAGAGAATAAAATTGTCTACAAAGAAGGTTTCATTATATTTTGTAATAAGTCTGATAGTTTCGCCGGAAAAGTTAAAACATCTAAAAATTTAATATAAATTAGACATCAAGCTTAAATAACTTTTAAAAGAATGGATGTATCAAAAAGCGATAAGAGACTTTTTTTGGAGAGTGTTCAATTCTAGCGTATTTCACGCCAAATTGAATAATTTAAGAAATTAAAATGTTACACTTTGTGAAATTTATTTTATGTTTTTGTATCGTTAAAGGAATGATTTAAGTAAATTTTTTTGATAATGTTGGGCATTTTGTTGCCGAACTTTTTTTTTTTCTTTAAATAATTTATTTATTATTTATGGATAGAAAGTGAAGACTAATATTTTATTTGAATAATATTGATATAATTAGTAAATTAATTATTTTATAATTTATAATTTTCTTTTTTTCAATTAACTATTATTTTTTTGTTATGTAACTTATGTGTAAATAATTAAATTTTTCAAATAAAGTAAAAATTATATTATGACAATAAAATATTTTAAATTATTAAAAAATATGTTAATTAAATTATCTATTTTTAAGAAAATATAAAATACAGTTATCAAAATAACAATCTTTAATGATAGTCGTAAATTTTAATGTCTTTATTTTTGTTAATAAATGTTTTAATAGAAATTTTATATGAATTTAAATTTTCTTATTCCGATCCCTACCCGCGTATAATGTTAGAGTTACCTTTCGAGATCTACCTTACCTTCAGAGATATAAAAATTAAAAAAGTTGGTACCGCTGTATACTCTAGTATAAAGTTAATTTGGTATAATATACTGCTACCACTAAATCGCACGAGCATAAACCTCCACTTGCTACAACTTTCGATGCTACCAAGTATGTTGGCAACATACAATCGCTGACTCGAAATTATTGTAAACTTAAATAAGGCTAGACAAAAATTCAACTGGCATTATCAGCAAACTGCTCGCAATTTATTTGACTCATTTTAAAAAAAGTATAAAATACTAATGCATTAAATTATCGTTTTTTTAATAGATTAGTGACTATTTTTCATGATAGCAACAAATACACATGTAACATTTTATGTCCGACTTAATCACTGTATGCAAATACATAACATCAGTTCGATGTACAACTGTTCATAATTTGACATCTTTCTACATTACTAAGTCACCATCTCGTACTGTTACTATCAGCCATCTGTATTTAAAGGAAACAACATTAAATGCAACTGACTAAATACAAATCTGTCTCAAACATCCACTAGAAATAAATACAGTCATTATTAACATCATTTGACTCTTAACTATACCGGAAATAATATTCAATCGAAATACTTTTCGACTCGAAAGAACTGGTTGTTAGGACAAAAAGATGACACCCGTAAATTGATACAAAGCTACTAATCTTTCAGTTATGTCCTTAGGTGCCTCCACCTGTTAATTGATTAGAGAACTTGAGGGTGCCTAAGAGAGATCCGAACGAAAATGTAGCCAACGCGACAAATGCAAGAAAATTAAAAAGCAAAATCGGTCAATATCAAAATATATACATTCCACAGCTTATATATTACACTAAATGAAGTACAAATCAAAATAAAAACTCTAAATTGATATGACACTCCCTGATAGCCAAGTTAGCGAGAAACTGACGAGAAACTTGCAGCCGCAACTGGAACCAAGTTGATCGCCAACAGTTGGTACCTCCAATAGTTGATGGACATTTTCTGAGAAAGTTGGTGGCAAAAGTTGCTTGCAAAAGTTGGTGATCATAAGTTGACGGTAAGTTTACTTTTAATTTCCTCAGAAACTTGCATTCCAGTTGCGGCTCCATACTGCCGCCAACTTTCTGAGAAAGTTGGCGGTAACTTGTAGCCAAAAGTTGCAAAAGCTGAAGTTGTCGATAACTTGTCGTCAAGTTGGTCGGAAACTAATGAATGACCAACTTTTTCTCGATCAACTCGTGTTATCAGGGCTCACACTTTAATCGAGAAATGTGATAATTGAACAAAAATCCAGTTACCAACATGAAAAAAACAAATAGTATGAATAACAAACTCTTTAAAAGTATCTAAGCTAAATTTTTCAAAAAAGAGACAATTCACATCACGACGAACAAAAACTCAACCGTCGGTAAAGTAAATCTTTGTAGGTAACTCACTAACTAGGTAATCAAGTCTTAAGCTATAATGGAATTTAAAAAATTTTTTTATATTTTTAAATTTTTATAAAATGCTTAAATGTTAGAAAGTAATTTATAATAAATTAGTCTAAAGAAAACCATGCAAAAAATTTTGCAAATATATGAATTTTTCACTTTCACTCTTTATATAAAAATATAATTACATAATTAGTTATAAGATAATTTAAATGATTGTATGGTTTCTGAAATAAAAAAGAATTTAATAAAAAATGTAATTAAAAAATTTATGTATTTGCAAAATTTTTTGCATGGTTTTCTTTAGACTAATTTATTATAAATTACTTTATAACATTTAAGCATTTTATAATAATTTGAAAATATAAAAAAATTTTTTAATTTCCATTATACCCTGATAGCCAAGTTGGTGAGAAACTGATGAGAAACTTGCAGCCGCAACTGGAACCAAGTTGACCGCCAACAGTTGGTACCTCCAATAGTTGATGGACATTTTCTGAGAAAGTTGGTGGCAAAAAATGTAAATCCAAAAAGTTGACGATCACTTCCTGAGAAAGTTGGTGGCAAAAGTTGCTTGCAAAAGTTGGCAATCATAAGTTGACGGTAAATTTCTTTTCAATTTCCTCAGAAACTTGCATTCCAGTTGAGGCTCCATACTGGCACCAACTTTCTGAGAAAGTTAGCGGTAACTTGTAGCCAAAAGTTGCAAAAGCTGAAGTTGTCGATAACTTGTCGTCAAGTTGGTCGGAAACTAATGAATGACCAACTTTTTCACGATCAACTCGTGTTATCAGGGTAGCTTAAGACTTGATTACCTAGTTAGTCAGTTACCTACAAAGATTTACTTTACCGACGGTTGAGTTTTTGTTCGACGTGATGTGAATTGTCTCTTTTTGAAAAATTTAGCTTAGATACCCTGATAGCCAAGTTGGCGAGAAACTGACTAGAAACTTGCAGCCGCAACTGGAACCAAGTTGATCGCCAACAGTTGGTACCTCCAATAGTTGATGGACATTTTCTGAGAAAGTTGGTGGCAAAAGTTGTAAATCCAAAAAGTTGACTATCACTTTCTGAGAAAGTTGGTGGCAAAAGTTGCTTGCAAAAGTTTGTGATCATAAGTTGACGGTAAGTTTACTTTCAATTTCCTCAGAAACTTGCATTCCAGTTGCGGCTCCATACTGCCGCCAACTTTCTGAGAAAGTTGGCGGTAACTTGTAGCCAAAAGTTGCAAAAGCTGAAGTTGTCGATAACTTGTCGTCAAGTTGGTCGGAAACTAATGAATGACCAACTTTTTCTCGATCAACTCGTGTTATCAGGGTATACTTTTTAAGAGTTTGTTATTCATACTATTTGTTTTTTTCATGTTGGTAACTGGATTTTTGTTCAATTATCACATTTTACGATTGAAGTGTGAGTGTCATCAATTTAGAGTTTTTATTTTGATTTGTTCTTCATTTAGTGTAATATATAAGCTGTGGAATGTATATATTTTGATATTGATCAATTTTGCTTTTAAATTTTCTTGCATTTGTAGCGTTGGCTACATTTTCGTTCGGATCTCTCTTATGCACCCAACTTGAGATACATAAATAGGGGCGCATTTAAATTTCATTTGAAATTTATATATTAATACTTATTGCGTTTGATCAACACATTTGGTCAATAATTTAGATACTAAATCGTCGTGGCATATACTTATTAAATTATATATTCAGATTGTAAAAAATTGAACAAATGGATAAGCATATCTTTATTTTCTATTCAGAAAAATATAAATATAGTTTGAGTGGTCTTGGAACGTTTTCTGTCACCCGATACTTAAAACCTAAACAAAACACACGTATAAAAATCATGAGTAGGCCTTTGTTCTATAGTTAACAGTAAATATGGTTATAAACAAATGCATACTCTATAAACAAATAAGAAAAGGAAATATATAATAAATAAATGTTACTTATAAATGAAATCCATATCACAAGAACTTAACTATTATTGTTAATATATAGTTCTATATTAAACAAAGAGTGATTCGTGTAATAAATGAATTAATAGAAATATTGAAGTATAGCATTAGAATAATTATAATGATGTTTCACGATAGATGATAATGTCAACTGTAACGAATAACTAAATATAGAATAATTATAGAAGAACACACCTCTGATAGTCTAGAATATCTAACTGGAAGATTGTATCCAAGTACAGGAAAATAAAATATAAATAATATAAGTAATAAGAAGACGTAGAATGGATAAAGTAAAGAACGTAAATGTATAAGGTTATATCTCAAATTTGTATTAGTAGAAAGTATAAATGTATAAGTCTATTTGATAAAGAACTAATATATATTGTATGAGCTGAGCGTGAACATGTGAGTAGTGGGGAGAAGTTGGAGAGTGGAGGTCAGACATCTCTCTGCCGTCTAATGTAATTTGACTTCTCTCCGAGAACTTTTGACGAATACAACTGTTATTACTTATCAAGTTTCATCCATACTTTATAATAAAATTTAGTCTTCAGATAAAAGTTATTTTATTAATTACATCTATCCTTATCTATAACTTAATTATTTCATTAAATAATAATCATAATCATCATCATCGTAGTCAACAATAAATTTATCCACTGTTTTCAAATTCAAAATTAGTCCCGCGTGACCACGAACTGCCCACTATCCAGGAGGTGGCGTCAGCTCCGATCCTAGTAACCTCCCAGGACATAACACAATAAATTTTGTAACTACTGGAAAAATCAGTAACATTTTTTTTTTATTCAGTTTAAGAGAGAACCGTTTTCAGGTTTTTTTTCTTCTTTCAAAAAGATACACGCTTCTTGATTCAAATTTTCATCATTAATATTATCGATTTTATAAATTTAAGCCTCAATAAAAAAAAAATATTTCACTATTTACTATTTTTTTAAACTGAGATAAATGCGTTAAAGTTATTTTATTATGGAAAAATATAATTAGAAATGTATTTGTCTAGCATATAAATCTGCCATATAGAGATATCCTCTATAGAGATATCCTGTATAGGGATATCTTGCATATAGATGCCCTGCAACATAAACGTTCTATATAGAGATATCTTGCATAGATATGTCCTACATAGAGATGTCCTGCAATAGAAATATTCTGCATACAAACGTTTTAACATAGATTTATCTTATAACATAATTGTCCTTGAGACATAACCAACGGATAATCTATAAAATAGTCGAATCCCTGGTTTAAAAACATTGATTGAAAAGAATTAAAAATGATGAAATTCGAATTCTTTCCAATAATTTCAATTCTTTTGTTTTTATATATAGATATACAGTTTGCATAGAGTGACCGCTTCTCAATTCTTTTCAATCAGTATTTTTAACCAGGGAATACATATTAATAGTTCTACGATTTTAAACAACATTAGCAAAGTAATATATATACATATCTATAAAGATTTTCCCTATTCAAAAATTTCCATAGAATTCACTCAAATGCGACAAAAACCGCATAGAATCGTATAGACTGTATTGGTTTCCATGCTGTTTTTGTCGCATTTGAGTGGATTATATGGGAATTTTTGAATAGGGTTATTAATAGTCAAGATCTACTAAGTAAATTTATACAAATCATAGTAAAAAGGATAAAAAGCAGTTAAAGGAAAATTCGCAAAGTCTCAGCATCGGAGCACGTGGCGGGCCTAGGCCTTGCAGCACATCTAACGCATATCCTTTTATCCACAACCTCCTTCATTAAACTCCTTCGCTTAGTAATTTGTTTAACTATATAATAAAAACAAAAAAAAATCATTAATTTACCAAAACAACATTAACAGCAGTGCAATAATTAGGTAAGCAGCAGACACAGTAAGCTAGCTCAATTTTAATTATTACAGAAAGATACGGAGTAAACAGTAATTAAAATGGATGATCCAAACAGGGGCATAAATGGAAAACCTTTGGACCACGGTAAGGAGAATCGCAAAAGGAAGTTAGAGCTGATATCACCATCTAAGTCGACCCCTGTACAAAAAAAGCTATCGGAGAGTAATGGAGTGAATCAGTCACCCAGAAAACAACAAGTTGGCAGCAGAAACAAATTCAGAGCAGAAGACCCGCCCGATGTAAAAAGATTTTATACAATTAGATAGAAAAAATGGCCCGATCAATTTGTATATAATCGTACATAATTATATCTTATTTGTATATAATTTGTATATAATCATATACTGTATTTTTATAGATTATATATAATCATATACAATTTTATTATAACGTATACTATGCTGAAATTTCGCGACGGAGACGCGAAATAGCCCAATATAGCGTATGAGGTCGCCCATGCGTGATAATAATAATAAATAATAATAAACGATATTAAATGACAATAAATATCGAGATCGAATTAAAATAAAATAATAAAATTTTAAACAATGATTAAATTATAAATAATAAATATTTGTCGTGTCTGGACCAGCTCCTCAGGCTGGGTTAGTGCACGCAGGCGCCAGACCGTTTATTTAAAACGGACAAAACTTTATTCAGGGGGAAAATTTACGAGGGAAAATCCGAGCAACTGCCTCGTGACAAAGCGGGAAATACTCGAGAGAAATAAATTAAATAATGAAAAAGGAAAATAGTAAATA
Organism: Microplitis demolitor; assembly: GCF_026212275.2. Lineage (NCBI taxonomy): Eukaryota > Metazoa > Arthropoda > Insecta > Hymenoptera > Braconidae > Microplitis > Microplitis demolitor. Next base: position 7,686,454 of record NC_068553.1, read on the forward strand.
TATATAATAAATAATTACATACAAATAATAAATAATATCAGAAAGATGAAATTAAGCAGTAGGAAAAGATCCAGGGAAAATAAATATTAAATTTTCCCCGACAGCTGTTGGTTTCCGAGTTTTAATTTATATAACAATGTAAAGTTTAATAATATTTTACACACTATTTAATTTGGTCAAAGTTAATAACAAAAATAATACCTGCTAATTGTCAAAAAAAGAAATTAATACCGCAATATTACAATAAATTATATAAACTGAATAGCCAAAACAAAATAAATATAATTTAATTGATGATATAAATTATTAATATCAAATACAAGAAACAATTATTTCACTTGAATGTATCTAATTAATAAATAATAACAATCTGTTTACTTTATTTTTATCTCTCAACACGTTTGAGAGGGAGAAAGATACGGGATTTTTCTTCACTCACACTCAGAATAATAAATTTTTCTGCATTAAACTAGTTTATAATTTTTAAAATAAAAATTTAAATAATAATTTTAGAATAAAAGTTTCAATAATAATTTTTGACCGCTGGGGTACGCATAAATAAACAAATCAAAAACAAATCACTTAGTTACTTTAGTAACACCAAATAATAATTGATAATATCGTATACATATTTTAAATAAAAATAATAATTATAATAATTCGGGAATTTTTCACCCGAGTGATGACATCAATACTTGAGGAATCTACTCAAATACTGTATGCGCTCTATAGATTTATATACTATAGATGTAGATATAGGTATACCGGCGACGCTTCCCCACGCTGCACTCAACTCATATATACATATATATGCGCAAAAATATCAGAATATACCCAACAATAATAAATAATAATAATAATTAACGAAAATTATAAACAATGCAAATCATATATCATCCAGTATCAAGTATTAATAAATTAATTTCCCTTGCTGCGGCGACCAACAACTACCGGGGGAGGTTATCACGTGAGAAAATATGCCGTGAAAGAAATTCAAAGTACTTACTCAAAATTTATGATCTCCAATGATAAAAAATATGATGGATTCACCAATACGGAACAAAATCACCCGATGGACTTAAATAATTATCTTTATTGTTTTCCAAACTGAATAATTAATGCACGGTTTTACAATTTAAACAAATTTAGCGTCTATGCACAATGCACCACCGTCGCCCTTAATTACTATAATTATTTTTGTCAGCCCTGGGCCTAGTTTTAAATTAAAATATAAAATATAAAAATAATCCTTCCATACCTGAATGACACATGATTAATTAATTAAATATATGAACTATTTATTTATAACTTATTCCTATTTTTATTTTATCCGGTAACTGAAATAATAATTATTTTAAATTTATCAAATTGACGTTGGAACTATAGCCGAGGTATCGATTTACCGTTACCCGGCGGTCAATATTTTCAACTAAACTGACATCCTTAGTCGGATGACAAGTTTAAATAAAATAATACAATAGACAATTGTTGGGGCATAATGTCACGCCAGATTATGCATCCCAACTATTCCAAAATCATAAACAAAAACTTAAATTTAACAAAAATCAATTATTTGTATTTTTAAATCATAAATTAAAATCTATTTACACATGTGCTCTCTCATACTCAGCGCGCATGCGCTAGCACCGTGCACGAACCGCTGTCTCCATCGGCGAAATGGCGGAATGCCCGCGTAACGACTCAAATTCAAATATCAAATTAAAATATTCAACTTATAACTAAATAAAAATTAAATAATTTGAATCGTTACGTGACATATATAATTGTATACAAATATATACATTTGTATATAATTTTATTATTCTTTTTTGCATTTTTATATAGAATTATATACGATTGTATATAATTGTATATAATTATATATAATTACATACAATTATATACAATCGTATATAATTCATATATAACTGTATACAGTTATATGAAATTTTTTTTCATCGGGCGGGTCCGTTTGTAATTTTTGTCACGGAAGAGTGAGGGAAAAAATCTTGGCAAATATAGTCTAATGATGTTTGGGAAAAAGATTCGAGACTACCTGCAGTTTCTCGTAGAATTAAAACCGCAAGGTAAGGAAAGGTATAAGTTAACATTCAAAGATTATGAATCAGCGAACTCGTTCATGGATGATATTAAGGCTAAGGTATGTAATGATTGGGTTGCTTAGAGGCCAATTGAAAGCTATTACAGTATTGGTGTGATTAAAGGGGTTGAACCCTCATTTGCTGAGGAAGAAATAATGAGTGTAATTCAATTTCTAGATAATAAAGACGTAGAAGTCGCCAAGGTACAGAGACTTAAGAGAAGAGTCAATGCTAATGGGGCATCTTTCCTTGAAAACACGAGCGTAATTAAAATATACTTTTCCAGCAAAAATATACAGGAGAAGGCTAGTATCTACGGAATAACAAGGCAAGTGACGGAATATATCCCCAGGTCAATGATATGTTAAAATTGTTGAAGTTATGGGCACCAAAAAAAGAACTGTCTGAGTAAATTTCAGAAGTGCCAGAAGTGTGGCACTATAGAGCACACAAAAGAGTCGTGCGAGAAGATTTTTGCTCGGTGCCACAATTATGGAGGAAAACCTAAAGCTTTGTCCAAAGACTGTCCTCAATGGAAATTCAATCAGGACATAATCAAAATCAGCCTGGAATTCAAAATCACCAAGAAAGAAGCCAGAGCAAAGTTAACTGCTGCTAATGCAAGGACACCAAGTGAACAATGTTTTACAGGATACGAAATGTTGTCTCCAGGTTTATCAGACCAGGGCAATTTAGAAGGATCTATTTGGAATGATTACCGGCCACACCAGCAGAGTGATGACTCGCTAGGTAACATTACATTAACTAATGAACAATATCTTGGTACGGAAGATGAGGACTGCATAATGCTTGATCAGGGTACTGAAACAATTGTTGTCAGTGACGAGTATATACAACAATTGGTGGAAACTGCTATCAAAAAGTAAATGGAGAACTTCGAAAAAAGAGTAATGGAAAAAATAGCGACAATAACAGAACTAGAGAAACACTCGCAGATGATCTATGCGGCGTTTAAAGAGGCGAAGAACCTCAATAACGAGGACCCGAGCATAATATAACCATAAAATCCATGAAAATCTGCCAGTGGAATACCAGGAGCCTCTGGCAGAGATGGCAGTCTGTTCCTTCTTTTCTTAAGGTAGAAGGCATAGACATTTTACTACTGGAAGAAAAATGGCTAAAAGATACCCACAAACTACATCTACCTGGGTTCAACATTATAAGGAAAGACCGAATTACAAATACAGTTGGTGGAGGAATAATGTGTATCATCCGCAATGACATCGAATACCAATAAGTAGAGAATATTAAAAGCTAAACAACAAAATAGAAAACATTATATTCAGAATAGAAACTACTAGTCAAAACTATCATATAGTAAATATATACAGACCACCGGACAGTGGATCATCCCTCAGTGTTGAGTGATGGAAAGACACTATCAATTAATTGGAGCAATTAGAAAACGTCATAATCTATGGGGATCTAAATGCACAGAGTCAGGTGTGGGGAAGTCGTATAACGAATCAGCAAGGCAAGTATTTGGAAGAAGCATTGTAAGAGTCAAAGCTAATAATTATCAATGACGGAACTGTAACGAGAATTTCAAGGGAGATGAACAAAAATAGCGTCCCGGATATCACACTGCCGTCATGCAATCTGGCATCTAGTATTAGGTGGTATGTTCACGAGGATAACATGGGAAGCGATCACCTACCCTTAATTACAAAACTTGAGACCCCAAACTTCGTTAAAACTCCAAGAAAAGATAAATTATCAACATACGTTATGGATGACTAAAAATTTAGCAAACATATTGAAGAAAATATAAGCGAATTTACCAATTACGACGTTGAAGAGTACGATAAATTTCTAAAAATAGTACGTCACGGAGGTAAACAGTCCAATGAGCCGGACAATAAAAAGAAACATATCCATATAAGTCAAAGATTAGCACCTCCACCAGTCACATGGTGGAACACAGATTGTAGGGACAAGGTCCAACAACGGAGGAGAACAGTGTAACCGGGAAATTCAAATTTCATTTTTTATTGTATTATTTAAATTTGCCTCGTTAGTCATAGTACGACTGCGCACTTGGCTTCAGAATTTACAGTAGTTCGTATCCAGTTCATGTCGACTACTTAAGTCAAGATCTTGAGAAAGGCTCTAAGAGCGCGTCCAAACTATATAGGGCATTTCACCAGTGTATAAAAATTAGGAACACTCGGCCTCTTCCTCTTTCGTCGGCCAGATACTATCCTGGAAGGACTATCCATTCCATCAGGCCTGGTAGGCCGCAATCTCTGTCACTACCTGGAGACGCCATATTTGGGTTGCGGTGCAACTTACAAAATATCACGGAAACATCGGCCGTATCATTGTCAACTTGGATACGTGAGCTAGACGAGTCTTGGTCGTTGGGAGAGCCCTTATTTAGCTAGCTTATGGTAAATATTGTATCAAGTGCATTGGAAGTTCATGCCGTTATGGAGGATTGGGTCAGTTCGAGCAGGAAGGATGGAAGCCTGAACACCTCGCCTTGGATTTGGGATCATAAGTGTGCAGTAAGATTATATCAGTGTATTGTACGCGAGACAACCCGTTAGTTGAAATAATAGGGCGCTACTGGAAGAGAGACTCGGCCTTCCAGAACTGGATGTTGTAGGATTTTATGTTAAATTAATTAAGTTAATTACTCAGGGTCGTTTGCAATATTTTGTGAGAGAGGTGAGGAACTGTAAAATAGGCTGAGATAATGTTAATCGAAATTTTATTTAGATTAAGCATCTTGCTTTTATTTATTTGACTTTTATGACAATAATTATTCTTACGACAAACTAATACTAATGACAAAGTAATTGCGTTCGCTGAACGTATCCTTATGACACACTAAATTTTATCTCGTCTCCCGGACGGTTCCACACCCACAATAATCATCTCATCCCCTGGGCGGTAAACCTTAATATTACTTTAAAATCATCCCCTGGATGTATAATTATTTAAAACTACTATTGTCCACCGGACTTATTACAGACACAGTTAATTTTTACTTAAAATTACTTGACTCGACTTTAAACTCAATGAAATCACTAACTTTTATCCAAATATTAGAACTCTATATTTCCAGTATAAAATTTCACTAATAAAATTTCCAACATAAATTTTCCCAATTATTAAATTCTTATCAATTTCCACTGATTTATTTAATTCACTTTATATTTATTAATTAATTAATTTTGGTTTCAATTTAATTATTAATTGATTCATTTCTCACTGATAAATTTCCCTATTACCTTTATCACAAAATATATTCACTCGATTTTACTCATGACAAAATAATCCGTTTCTTTCAATTTTCTCAATAACCATTTACTGTAATTTTCTAGCGTCTTTTAACAACTCTAATTTATTTATTTAGAAATCTTATTTTATAATTATAAAAATTATTTTATTATCACAGAACGACTAGAATTACGTTTAGAAATTGACTAGAAAATTCGACCAGTGATTTGGCGTCACGGGGGCCTGAAATTACGATTTTAAGACACGGACAAATTATCTAAAGCGGCCGATAGGCCTGGGACACTTTTGTAAATAATACTGAATTTAAATTTAATTTATTTATTGAACGATTCACGCCGAAATTTATTTTATTCCAACCGAGAGGCCTCGAATAGAATAAATTTAGAGTGCACAAAAAATGGCGGTTATTCGTGGCAAGAGATTCGACGGAAAATTCGAGACGCGTGGTTGAACCGGCCGACAGGCCTTGAGCTATTAATATGATTTTACCGAACCAGCGGAAAGATGTTAAGTAATTTATTTATAATTAATTCGGCCCTCTAATAATTAAGTTAGAGGCCTTAATTAATTATAAATTTTAACTTGAGGAAGGTTGCAGCAGTTGCCCTCGGAAGACTTTACTGATGTCTGGCTATCTCTCCTGGTTACAACAATTGTTCCGATCTCGTTCTCTTTCTCGTGCCCTTATCTCGTGAGGTTGTTTTATTGGAATCTGTCAAGGAACAGTACGCATTAATATTTTATAGTTAATTATTAATTACGGTAATTATCCGCCCAAATGCCTGATAATTAATTAGACAGTTGAATTTTATTAATTAATGATCGCCTCGTTCCACGTGAAGCGTGAACGGACTCATATATTTACCTGAGTATTAATTCACGTCCGGCTATTGTTGTCGTCTGAACAACTCTCTCGATTTCACGTTCCGCAGTCCCTTGTATCATCTCACTTTCGGTTCACTTCCCCGGAAACCTATTCCCACTATTTTTAACCTAAGGAAATGACGAAAGGACTGGCCTTAGTGATCCATGCGACACCCGGTGACTAGTCGCATCACTAACTCGCAACTTACGAGGTCATTGGCCGGTTATCAGTGGGAAACGAAATTCAAATTCAAATTATTTAATTATTTATGTTCATTAAATTTACCCTGTTACAAATCGACGATTTTCAAAAATTTCGGGAAGTTATTGTTTTCACCCCGATTTTTTAAAATCGAGTTTTCATCAGATGTCGACGTTTCGAGGTCCTCGAAAGCTATTCTGAATATTTTCAGAATGTCGTCCGAGTGTCTGTACGCGCGCGCGCGCGCGCGCGTGTGTGTGTGTGTGTGTGTGTGTGTGTGTGTTTGTGTGTGTGTGTGTGTGTGTGTGTGTGTGTGTGTGTGTGTGTGTGTGTGTGTGTGTGTGTGTGTGTGTGTGTGTGTGTGTGTGTGTGTGTGTGTGTGTGTGTGTGTGTGTGTGTGTGTGTGTGTGTGTGTGTGTGTGTGTGTGCGTGTGTGTGTGTGTGTGTGTGTGTGTGTGTATGTAAACTCTTTGTAACTTTTGAACTAATGAATCGATTTGGATGGTTGAGGTGGCAATCGAAAGAGCTTGTTGGCCATCAACTTTCCTAAAATTTCAGATTATTTGATCGAATAGACTCGAAAATATTTGCGAATTACGAAAAAAAAAAAATTTTTTTTTAGTTTTTTATTGATTTCTCAAAAACGACTTATACGATCGACTTCAAAATCTAATCAGTTCTAATACTCAATAAAACGCGTCGATTGTCACCTCGAACATCAAAATCGGATAATTCGTTCGAGAGTTATCGCGGGAGAAAGAAGCTCGAAGAGCTCGAAAATATATCTACACTAATGTTTTCGAGCTCTTTGAGGTCGAAAACAGCGGGAAGTTTTGGGGCTGGCCCGTAGGGTCAACCGACGCCCAGATTTTTTTTTTAGGTTTTTTATTGATTTCTCAGAAACGAATTGAACGATCGACGCCAAAATCTAATCAGCTCTAGAACTCAATAAAACGCGACCAATGCCGCTTCAACCATCTCAATCGGTTCATTTGTTCGAGAGATATAGTTGGTGAAAGAAATGGTAAAAACGGTTTTTCCCAAATATCTTAAAGATGGCTGAATCGATGGCTTTTAAACTCTAATCAGCTCTAGAATCTACTAAAACGCGCCTATCGCCACCTCAAACGCCAAAATCGGTTAATTATTTCAAAAGATATCAGCGTTGAAAAGTTAAAAAATTAAATTCTATGTTATTTTATTCCAGATAAATCAAAATGTACTGTACTAAAATGTGTCTAAAATCTTACAAACTTCTCCTCTTTATGGTCTCTTTTGATCATCATATAATGTCATCAAACTTGTTTTTAGTTTGGAATTTGTTACCTCGGCAATGTTCCATTGTACAAATCATCCCAGCATAGATTTCTGTAGGGAATTTAACGCTCTACAAAAAAAGTCCCTTATCATTTTTTGATAAATTTATCTGTTTAAAAGTTATTGGAGCTCAAAGTCAAGTTAGAGTAAATTTCGAAATCTTTTTACTCTTCCGGCGAAACTATTGGACTTATCTTTATATTCTGCATTGTTTTCTAGTTACTTTTATTTTCATGCCAAGCTCTTAAAATCAATCAGAACACTATTTTTTTAGGAGCTTGGCGTTAAAATGTAAATAACTAAGAAATAATGCAGAATTTCAAAAAAATTTATCAAATATAATTTGTAGAAAATAAAATTGTCTACAAAAAAGATTCCATGACATTTTATGATTAGTCCAATAGTTTCGCCGGAAAAGTAAACAGATCTCGAAATTTACTCTAATTTGACTTCAAGCTCCAATAACTTTTGAACAGATGGATTTATCAAGAAATAATAAGAGACTTTTTTTGTAGAGTATTCAATTTTCTACAAAAAACTATATCGAGAACTTCTGAATTCTCATTAGTTGACATGGTATAAAATTCAGAACGAGCAAAAACAAGTTCTTCGAGTTTTATCAAACTTTGACGTCGGATATCTTGTAAATGGTTGACTTTATGCAAAAATCATCATCATTATGTAAACTTGCTACAAAAGTTTCAAGTAGAGATATTTTGTATCTTGATTTTTTCAGAAGTTATGTATTTTTTACCATGTTACTAAATGAAAAACCGAAAATTATCAATAGCCACCTCTAAAAATCAATATTAAGAGCTCAAATTTTAACTGTCACTATATTTTAAGGTACCTTTTCGATTTTTCAATGTTCATCAAAAAAAAAAAATAGTCCCCTAATTTGAAACAGTCTAGTGTGGACTCTTGTTTTGTCAGTATTAGATTTGAGTGAAGCTCCAGTGATCGATAACACTCCCATTTTAGCGATCATTGGATCTTCATCCCGCGCCTAACGATCAGAGACCTTCGTTCGAACCCGACGTGTGGGTAAACGGTCACCCAGCCTAGTAGTAATCCTGCTCGATACTACTTAACTTTGGTGACTGCCCGAGCCACGTGCGTGCCGAACGTCTGCCTCAGCCGGTAATAAACGATTGAACTATTAGAACTTAAATTGAATAAAATGATATACTTAAATATTAGAATTAAAAAAAATAAAATTTTAGAATAAAACTTAAACAAAATAGAAATAGAAAATTTCATTTCACAATAATTTAAGGAAAAATAAATCGAACTATTTATTGAGATTTATGAAAATAATAATATCAATTACTTTTATTATTATCATTATTATTAACATTGATATTATCACATATATTATTAATGAAAAAGAGGGGTGAGTTGTAAAGAACCGAAAGAGAGGGAAACGGGAAATCAATGTGGAAGTGATAGTGCGGCTCCGAAACAATGGTTTTCCGAAAGAAGTGGAAAACTTTGGGTAGAGGTGGAAGATCATGGGAAGAGAATTTCTCCCAACTACAGAAACTTGAGAAACCACCCATTTTTCCGAAGGTCTAACGAACTGCCCCAAAAATAGTCAGTTGTGTCGTGAGTCTCGAACTATTGAACATGTACCCATTATTCCTACTATCCAAGTTATCCACTTCCATACAGAGTAGGCTGTTAGCCACCATCAAGCAGAAAAATAATACAGAGTACACGGAAAAAAAATTGTACCAAAATTTATGATGATAACATCGTAATCGTCGACTAGACTTTTAATAACCTCACTTTTCAAATGTATTATTTCAAAATTTACTATGTGGGTTATATTTTTTACTATTGAACATCGTCATTTTAACAAAGACTTTTAAGACTAAAAATTACTTCAAAAATTACAATTTAACATCGTAAGAAAAGGAAATAAAAATTACACTTTAAAAAACTATATTTATTCGTATATTTAATATTTTTATCTACTCTTAATAAAATAAATATTAAAGTGCTGCCTTTGTTATAATACGATGGAAGCTATAAAAAGTACGATGTTACATCGTGATTTTTAAATAGTAACTGCGTCTTCCGCAAGAGGTGCTCTCGTGACTTATGACTGTTTTTTCAAATCGATTATATGGATCTTAAAAACAACTTTAAGTGTACAGCTTGGTGCATAAATGCCTAATCAGTAGAATATCTTTTAGATTAGATCTAAAGACCAGGCATTAATGCTCCAAGCTGTAGGCCCTTCTGTGGCCAAATGGTCCACGACGTCGGACATTTCGCACTCGAAAGGACTCGGGTTCGAATCCAACTGCCGAACAGTTATTAGTATTCTTTTATTTAAGATTTCTCTTCAAATCTTACGATGTTCACATCGTACTTTATATTAAAGAGCTTAAGTCTTCGTATTATTTGTCTAAAGTATAATTTCTTTAATGAAATTTCCAACGCTACATCGTAAAAATTACGATTTTAAAAGTCTAGTCCACCACTACAATAATCAATAGGACAACTTACGATGTTAGCATCGTAAATTTAACTAGAATTTTTTTCCGTGTAGGCTGTTAGCTGCCATTAAGTAATTAACAGTACAGAGTGGGCTGGTATCCACCTAACTTATAAGAAATCAGAACGTCAATCAACTCACCCCTAAAACAAAACAATAAAAAAAAATAACATCGAAAATTAATCATTAGTACGAAGTAAGTCAATCAAAGTTTAATGCCTACTTTTTTTTTTGTTTTATATATAATTTTGTAATTTATTCCTAAGAAAAGTTTCTCTAAAGTCGATTCAACTAGTGTAGGCTGGAGTGACGCTCATATAAGCCATCTAGTTAGTCACGTTTAAAATAATTAAATTAAAAGAAGTAATGATTTACGTAGTTAAGCTTCAGTTATTAAGAGTTAGCAAACTAGATTCTGAATAATTTTCTATTGTAACCTTGACTTCAATATTGACATTTTCTTTATTTTTAATCGAAATTTTTGTAACAATATAAGCATTCGTTTATATCTTAAATTCATGTTTTAATTCACATATTCCTTCATTAAGATTTCTTGTCCCCGGTCTATTGGTCGAAACACTAGGACCTAATGTATTTTATAAGTCTGATTTTAAAGTAGGTCGAGTTTCTCGCTCATAATTTCACATCCTTTACACCGTTGTCATATTATAGTCAGGGCTCAAAGCCTGCTTTTTATTAAAAATCTAACGTAACACATCAAGGAGTGAAAGAGCAAATTAATAACTATAAAATTATAACATAATAATTTGAGTTTGCATGGGATGTTATTTATTTAACAAAATTATTTTTGATAAATAATTAACATAAAACAAAAGAATATTAAGCAAATAAATCATTTTATATAAAATATTAAGGCCATTCTCCAAGGGTGCCCCCCCCCTTTTTTCCAAAAAATGTGGCGCCGCCTGGTGGCCGGCAGCCGCACTAAAAAAGTACTAGAGCTGAAAGACTTTATAATTAAATTAAAATTATTTAGAATAAGCAGATGCAAAAAATATAAATTTTATAACGAATAAAAAATACGTCATTAGTTTTACATCATAATCTTACGTAAAAAAGTGTGAAATAATAAGTCACACCTGACTCATTCATTATTTATATCTTACGTAAATGATGACCTGGCGTAACGTCACTCTGACGTCAAGTTTACGTCAATGTGTTTACTGGGCATTTAATAATGAATGACGATTCAAGAGGATTAAAACCGATGAAATTTTTAATCGTTTAAAATCGTCAATTGATAATTACATATGATTAAAAGCGATTTAATTTTAATCGTTTGAAATCGTCTTTAATCTTAATTCGGAAACAGAAATTGCAATATTATTTTACGATTAAAGACGATTCGAAATTTTTAATCGTCATGAATCGTTTTTTATCCGTAAAATAATGTTGCAATTTTTGGTTTCGAATTAAGATTGAAGACGATTCATGACAATTTGAAATTTTAATCGTCATTAATCGTTTTTAATCGTAAAATCATAAATCGTTTTTTAACGATCTAGGACGATTAAATCTGAAAATCCATGACGATTATGACGATTAAAGATGATTAATGATGATTTAATCTTTATTGTTTTTAATCCTCACAAATCGTTTTGTTTAATCAGGGAATTTTAATTACTTAAAGTTTATATAACTCTTTAACTATTGATTTAAGAGATTTCACCTAGAGAAACTTTTTGTAGAAGACTAAATTTCCTACCAAAAATGTCCCACACTTTTTTTCCTGAAAGTTGAACGTTTACAAGTTAACAACAAATAACCACCAATTTCTTAGGAAATTAGACTTTCAAGGCTTCCACGTGGACTGTAGTTGACGCCTTTCAGTAAAGCACATACATACTTTTTCAAAGAGCATAAAATTCTCTTTAAATAAAACTTTTAACCAATAAGATACGTAAATATGGGGCTGAGTTTTATTGAATAAAAAGAAAAAAATCAAGTTTCACATGCTTTTACACAGAAAAAAATGTAAACTTGAATCAAGGAAAATATTTTTGTTTAAGAAATTTTTTTTGATCGATTCGGAAAATAAAAATTTACTTACCCCAAGTAAATAATTATCTTCAAATTCTTATCTTGAATCAAAATTGATTTTCTCACGTCAACATATTTTTACCCTTGAATCAAAAAATTTCCACTTGTTTCAAGAGTTTATATTTCTCAAAGTAAAATATATTTTTTTGGAGCAAAATACATTATTTGTAGCAATATTACATTTTTTTGGTTAAAGAAAGTTAAAATTATTCGGAAAAAGTACTATTCTTTTTACACAAGTATTTTTGTACTTTCTGACCAAGATAACAAAAGTTGCTTAAGTCATCAGAAAAAATTTCTAGGGCGAAAAAATCGATATGGAGAATGGAAAAGTCACCGGTGCTAGGCAGCAGCACCGAGAGTAGTTCGGTGCTCGTCACGAGATCGCGCCTACCACTTGTAGTGTGTCCCTGGTAAGAAACATATTCTAGAATCATCATATACCAAATTTTAGTACGATTTAGTTTGAATATTTTATAACCGATGTAGCCTGTTGGGCTAGCTCTTGTCCAGGCGTCGGTTACTTGATATTAATTTAATTAATTTAATCTTATGAGCTGGGGGGTTCGCCTCGGTCTCTGAAATTTGCGCTTATTAATTATTAATGAAAAAGGAATGCCTGGTGGTTTATTTAGTGAAAGATTTGGTTTTGTGTTATGAAAGAGAAAATATTATATTTATTTAACCAAATACCAATTTACAATATGAAAATTTCCCCAACAGAATTTATTAGAATAAAATTTAGTATATAAGTTTCGATATTTTAATCACGCAGGAGGAGACCAAGTATAATTTTAATTTGGGGAAGACAAATTCTCACTTACGCTGTACCTTACTGCATGATCCATTCCTGCAGTTGTAGATGACCCTCAATAAACGTAGGCAGCAAACGCGGCAGCAGCGCGTTGTAGGTCTAAATTTTCGGGGATAGGAAATCGCAGGAAATGAACAGCAATGGTGTGGTAACACTCACAAATTTTATCGGCACAATTTCAATTTAACATTAACTTAACTAAATGGCCGCGTATAGAAATTTGACTCGAAATGTGGTCAATTAAAACGTTATTCAAATAAATGATTTATAAAATAATTACGGCGGCTATTAATAACGGACAAACAACTCAAAGATATAAAATAAATTAAATAAAATTATCACTGGACTAAATGACCAGATGTGACTAGACTTATCGTTAGACCGGCTCAAGTAAATTGTATTGAGCTCTGGGTGTAGAGTAGGAACCTCGCTAAACGTCATCAGTCCACTACCCTACTGGTCCTCTCTGGGTGGTAGTCAGGGCCTAAGTCTTCAAGCAACTGCTTGCTAGCCTTTTTTAAAGGAAAAGTCTGAGGGTGGGAAACTACCCCACTATTGTCTCAGTAGAATGCGATCTAGGCGGTCTCTGACCTGGTCCCGGGTGACTAAACAGTGTTTATTAAAGTAAAATTATTCAAATAGATGGCCGTAGTTCAATTCGACTTTCCGCGCTCGATTTTCAAGTCGAACGCGCTGTTACAATTTCTGTCATCTGACAAAGTGACAAATGTCTTTTTAGATTGTACTATAGTATATTCTATATAACATCATTCCCTTTAATATTCAATATTAGAGTTTACTTAAATAATTTTTTTCGAAATAAAATAACAAAAAATTACGTTTCAGGTAAAAAAAAAAATCTACATGTCAACTTTTTGGAGAGAGAATACATTTTGGACTGAGAAAACATTTAAGTCTTTATTAAGAAAGCAAACTTTTGGAGCAGAAAATTTTTTTCCCGGCCCAAGCAACTTTTATTCTCACTTAAACAATTTATTTTTTGGAGTAAGAGAATTTTTTTCTTGCGCCAAGAGATTTTTTTTTTTTTGGTCCAAGTAAACTTTTTTTGGTTAGAAACGTTGATTTTTAGGCGAGAGATGACTTATTTTCTTTAGCCAAGAATTTCTTTCCTTAAACTAAGAAATTTTCAATTTCGCTTCAAAAATAAATTTTTTTGGAGCAAGTGAATTTATTGTCTTGAACCAAAAAAAAGTTTGTATAATACATGCTCAAAATAAACGCCGTTAAAAACCTAACCTCGGCCTCATAAACTTTTTCATTAAACACTCGCCATTTCTAATTGGTCTAATACAATGGTTAAACTTTTTTTAAGCATTCTTGCATCTCTTCTACCACGAAATTCGACAAAAATAGGCGTAATATATTCCTACTCTATAATCCAAGTTATCAAAATGTTTAAGATAGGTTACCGGGATGAACCTTTAATTATAGCTGCATAACTCGCAAAAAAAATTCTCTAGATTATACATGCGCATTAAATTGTTCGGCAAGCGATTGTGGATCGTCATTTATTGATAAGTTTGTGTCATCTTAAATTAATAACCTGAACTATAATTTTATTAAAAAGTGATTAAAAGTAAAAATGGAATCAAAGGAGGATAATACTGTCACGTAGCGACTCAAACGTGAATCGCTGCGCGCGCTTGTCTATCTCGCCGTGAATTTGACAACACCTCCTAGCTCAAATCAAGCGCATTTATTTATTATAATTTATTATTATTTAAATATTTATATTATTTTAATAGATTATTTTAGTATGATTTAATTATGCATTTACTGATATTATTGTTTGTTATGTTTATACAAATATTTTGATAATTATTTTGAATTTATGTACTTAATTGATATTTTCATTTCAGTCAGTACCACGCGTGTGTGTAGAATATACATAAAAATATCGACCGAAGTGAGAGTAAATTAATATAGTGGGGACAAAATTCAATATTTTTCTCCAGCCACGCGCTGTACTGAAATAATTATTATGTTATCGTTTAAAGGGTTAATAATTATTATGTTTATGTTGATAAATAGGAAATATTATTTAATTTATCATTATAAATAAACTCAGGTCGTTTAATGATTATAAACATTTTATTTTAATTGAAAATTCCGGGTCCGAGGTCATGAGAGAGGATAACACGGGAGTGATACCCCTCCCTCGGAAAAATCAACGAAAAATAATCAGAAAGGACCGGGATTTTGTAAAGGTAGGACGTGTTGTTGTCCGTGATCATTTTTGAGTAAATTGTTCTGGCCCAGTTGCCGTAATAAAGTTATTAAATAGTTAAAGTTCATTTAATTTGGATAATTAGTATTTTGTTGTACTAAAGTAAAAATATAATTCATGCACAGAAAGATTAGAACCCGAGTGGTTACTGTTCTGCACCCGACTCAGTACGGTTCTAGAAAAAAATGAAAGAAAATTGAGTTAGCACCCGACTGAGTGATGTGCGCACACGACTCAGTCAGGTTCTGCACAGTTACCAGTGTGGTGCTGCACCACAATCGGAGCACAGTAACCAGTCTGGTGCCGCACATGAATGGCTCGGGTGCAGCACACGAATAAGTAATGTATTGAGAATTCTCAGCCGAAGATTTTCGAGCACACTACTGTCTAATGTGTGTCACACGAATAGTTACGGTTCCGCACCGTAACCATTCGGGTGCTGCACGCGAGTCAGTATGGTCTGAGATTGTAAAATTTCTTTTAAATGCTTAGCGAGTGTGTGTGAAAAGAATACGTGAATTTAGTCGTCTTAATTATTATTTAATATTTATCTACATTCAGTGTTCAATACCGATTGGATTTATAAATATTTAGGTAAGTATATTCGTATTACAAATGTTGTTAATAGTCGTTTATGTATGGTATTCTGTGTTGACTTTGTGAGGTTAAGTATTAAATATTTCACGAACACAAAATCATTTCACTTAATATATTAAGTATTTCACAAATACAAAATCATTTCACTTAATATATTAAGTATTTAACGAATACAAAATCATTTCACTTAATATATTAAGTATTTCACGAATACAAAATCATTTCACTAAATATATTAAGTACTTCACGAATACAAAATCATTTCACTCAATATATTACGTGAAATGATTTTGTTTTCGTGAAATACTTAATACTTAACCTCACAAAGTCAACACAGTATACCATACATAAACGACTATTAACAAAATTTGTAATACGAATATACTTACCTAAATATTTATAAATCCAATCGGTATTGAACACTGAATGTAGATAAATATTAAATAATAATTAAGACGACTAAATTTACGTATTCTTTTCACACACACTCGCTAAGCATTTAAAAGAAATTTTACAATCTCAGACCATACTGACTCGCGTGCAGCACCCGAATGGTTACGGTGCGGAACCGTAACTATTCGTGTGACACACATTAGTCAGTAGTGTGCTCGAAAATCTTCGGCTGAGAATTCTCAAAACATTACTTATTCGTGTGCCGCACCCGAGCCATTCATGTGCGGCACCAGACTGGTTGCTCTGCTCCGATTGTGGTGCAGCACCACACTGGTTACTGTGCAGAACCTGACTGAGTCGTGTGCGCACATCACTCAGTCGGGTGCTAACTCAATTTTCTTTCATTTTTTTCTAGAACCGTACTGAGTCGGGTGCAGAACAGTAACCACTCGGGTTCTAATCTTTCCGTGTAGTAACAGTTACTATCAGGATGGTAATATTTACTATCAGGGTGATAATATTTACTACTATCTGATTGATGGTAGAAATTTTTACCATAGCTAGATAGTAACTCCTATTATTTATTTACTGAGTGTAAGTTTTCGAGGTCCCACATACGCTAAATCTTTTTTTTTAATGATTTTCAAAGCAACTAAAGAAAATTTCAGCTACCGTTAAAAAAAATTTTCATTTTTGCGGGCACAACGAACTACTTTCTAAAAATGGTTCAAAAAGAAATTTCTGGATACTCAACAAATTTAATGAAATTAAATTTTTTTGTGAGTAACTTACATAAAGTAAAATTATATTTTACACAATTATTGGATACAAAAGAAAAAAAAAAGTTTAATAGTTTTTATTATAAAACAAAAGTCTAACACTTTTTGACTGACACTCGACTTGTGAAAAATAAAAAAAAAAAAAAAATTCAAAATAATGCTCAATTATATTTACAAAAGTGATTTTGGAATGTTTGAAAAATTAAAAAAAAAATTTCAGGGATACCTCATTTTGCCTCCCGTCTCCTAATCCATATGAATTTATTAATAACAATATTATTATTATAACAGTTATGTCTTATTATTATTTTTTTTTGTATTACTATTTTATTATTTACTTATTAATATTTGTATCATCAATATACGTCATCAGCGACTTGTATAGTAGCTGAAATGAAAAATTAATTTTTTTCGTATTTATACTATTTGAATATTTTGGAAAAACCGTGTTTATTATCGTTGTCCCATATTTTATTGTTGGTTTATTCGAATTACTGTGCATAGATAACGTTATAAATATATATAATCAAAAATTAAGCTTATATGTAATTTATTCAAGTTTCTATAGTTACTCTTACACCTATACAAAGTCGCCGAGCTTCGAAATTTTTCTATAAATCGGCTGATGTCTGGTTTGCAATGATTTGCCAATAAATAGCTACACTGTCAAAAATTCCTAATAAATTTTACTGTGGGCGCATAGCAACACCGAGATATAAGAAAACTGGTACAAAATTTACAAGTGTCCCATAGTAAACGTATGCGCATAGGCCACAATCGTGTAGTCTGCGCATACGTTTACTATGGGACACTTGTAAATTTTGTACCAGTTTTCTTATAGTCCGGTGTTACTATGCACCCATAGTAAAATTTGTTGGGAATTTTTCACAGTGTGACTATACTGGTTCGTGCATGGTGAATCATTGGCAGCCGTCTTTTTACTTATAAAAACGGTGCACAATTAACCGCCATTCGTTGGCCAACGGTTTGATCGAGTGTGCTTAATACCAAGCTTTGGCCGATGACTGATTGCTACGATTGGCCGATGCTTGCGACTGCGATGCTTGGCATACCGTTATCATCCGATATTTAACCGATCTTCGGCCGATGTTTGAAAATTGGCAGCCATTCACGACCCAATAATGGTCCGATTCTTTTTCTTTGTATGAGCAATTACCGTGCGACCATTAATTGCTGCCATATCAATAATCAAAGTCAAAAAGATCCTTTTTCATTCCAAGACCAAAATCTCAGCAACAAATAGTCATACAGAGACAACAAAAAGGCAAATTGTAGCTTAATAAATTTCACAACCGAACTGTGCATTAGTTTTCTAGAAAAAGATTTTTCCGGGCTCGTAAAGCCAAAAACCAAAACCAAAAAAATAATAGCATTTTTTTTTCGAGCTATTTTTTATCACGCAATAACCATGGCTAAAAAAAATCGGTAAAAGATCTTCAAACTACAGAATTGGAGCTTCGAATTTTTTTTTTTATTTTTCAATACGGCCAATTTTACAAAAATAAAGCATTCCAAAAATCATTAAAACATTTATAAAATTTTGTTCATCTTTTAATACTTTTTTAATGATACGAAATTCAATTGATTGATACCAATAACTAAAAAATCGCTTGACTTTGACAAGTCCGTTGTAAAGCACAACCTCTCCGCTTCGCGTTCGAGGCGTGCAAAATAAAATTTTATTATTACTATTTCTGAAAGAAATGAATTTTTAAAAAATTTAATTTTTCTCGTTACTATATTTGAGCGCCCTGCACGCGCCCACAAAATAGTACAGACCTGATGTTTACATCTGTCAAAATACAAAGTTACTAAATGGCAAATATAATGCTGAAATTTATCAAAGAAACTACGCTCAACGGGGTATTTATAATTACTGTAAGTAATTTTTTTAATATTCTACGTGTCTTTAAAATTACTTGTACGTTGGCCTTTTTTGGATAAATATTATAATTATTTTTTAATTACTCATATAAAATAAATATGATATTGACAGTTCAAGGTCAATGAAAATATTATTTTCCAATCTCAGGTTTTAAATTTTTCTTAAACTAACTAATGATTTTAAAAAATAATCTTAATTTTTTTATTCATTATAAAATTTATATTTTTTGCATCTGCTTATTCTAAATAATTTTAACTTAATTATAAAGTTTTTCAGCTCTAGTACTTTTTTAGTGCGGCTGCCGGCCACCAGGCGGCGCCACATTTTTTTGGAAAAAAGTGGGGGGCACCCTTGGAGAATGGCCTCAAGCTGTTAACATCATTTAATGTGATGCATGGTTAGCCAAATATCATTTTTTTTTGTATCTTCAAAAGAACATCCTTGGCTAAGGATTTAGATTGAGTCCGATGAAAATCCAATTGGGATCCGATTGAGTTTAATCGAAATGAATCGGCTTTAATTGGAATTTTTTCTGTCTTGCACTTTTGTGCATAAAAATAAAAATATTATTTTCCGATTGAATCCTATTCAAAATTTTTAATCGGAATGAATCGATTCCAGTCGGAAAATAATATTATTATTTTCTAATTTGAACTGATTAAAAATTTTGAATGAGATTTAATCGGTTCCAATCGGAAAATAATATTTTTATTTCGTTATTATTTCTCAATTGGAACCGTTTCATTACCATAAAAATTTTGAATGGGATTCAACTGGTTTCAATCGGAAAATAATATATTTTTCGGAAATTTTCGAATCATTCCAACAAGATTCAATCGGAAATTTCCGATCAAATTCTATTGAAGTAAATCGAATTTCTTGAACCAGGGATAATATTATCAATCAATATATATAATTTTACATACTCAACTTTGTGAATTTCGAATATAATGTCAATTAGTTGGAGGTATCACATTATTAGTAAAATAAAAATAAAAAAATACTGAAGGTCGACATGCAATCACATGCAGGATCCCACTCTTTTACTGTCTACATCAACTGGAAGTAAAACACTTAGTTTTTCATTATTTGAAATGTCTTTGCTATAACTAATATTTTTACAAATATATTCATTTTTTTTATTATGACATACAAAATCTTAATAAATTAGATTACTTACTTATTACATAAATATGAGTGTTGAGTATAACATATCAGTTTGGTAAACTATATACTAAGCTTATTTACTATAAGATTTTTTTTTTTACATATTCAACAACTAAATACAAATAAATAAAACACATTAAATACATAAATTTATTACAGATTTCCGCTAATGAAATGAATGAGATAAATAAACTCCAAAAAAAATACAACTTAAGAAAAAATTACGACATTTGACTAATTGACAAATACAGACTTTTTAAAGCAAATAAAAATATGATATTTTACAAGGAAATTAATTTATTCTATTTCAGGTTAGACGTAAATAGTAAAGTACAGCAGCATATAACAAATTTTGATGTACACAGTTAAAAATTTTGTGTATTTATATTAAAAAATTCTTTAGTTAAATTTCTTACAACACATTTCTTGGGTCATTCAAAAATTAACCCAAAATAACCTTCACTCATTTCCTCAAATTAAAATTACATACTATACGTGTTGATTAAACATATGAAGATTGTTATGTACTTTAAACTTATCATCCCTACACTCGAATATATTGTCTAAAAAAATTGTAGTAATTAAATATATAAAATAACTGATTAACCTTATTAAAAAAATTGGAAAATGTATGATTATGAAAATGAATGTATAATTGAGTTATAACTTATTATTTTTATTGAATAAAACGTATGATTTGTCATTATGATGTCATGAATAAATTAATATTTCTTGTATTTGGTCCGAGGCGAATTATTTTTTTTAATGTGATTCCGACTAATAATTCGATTATCACAGCTAATTATCCAGTGAACACATGAAGAGGGTCGGCCGCACCTAACGAAATCTCGAATTTAAGAATTCTAATTATTTATTAAATAATTATCATAGCAGTAATTTTCTTAGCTTCCGACAAAATGCAGAAGACGAACTTTCTCGGAAGATTTTCATCATTCGTGTCCCATAGATATTTAAAACGTAATTAGAATTCTGAAATTCGAGATTTCATTAGGCACGGCCGAGCCTTAATTTGAGATCATATATAGGTCATAGGTATATAGCAAAATTTGATGTACGTTTGACTGTGTCAGAAAAAAATCATTTTTTATTTCAATTGAATATATCTTAATAGTTATTTTAATAAAAAAAAAAAAAAAAATTCTCCTAAAATTTCAGCTTTATATCTCAAAAATTGAACTGGCGCACGGGGGTCCCCTTTTCCATTTAAAATACATTTTAAAAAATTTGTTTTTTCTATTTTGTAAATAACTATGTCAAAAATTTTTTTTTTTTATTTTTGAATTTAGAGATCTTGTAGAAACTGAATTTCTTACAAAAAAAGGTCTTTTTGTCATACGCTTTCAGTGGATAGAAAAAAAAGTTATGCGAGTTGAAACTTAGGGAAAAAAGGTCGAATTTTTAGAATGAAAAAATTTTTGTTTTTGATTCGTTGACTAGCAGGATTTTTTTTAACTTCCCGCTAAGAAAATCGATGATTTTCAAAAATTTCGGGAAGTTATTGTTTTCACCCCGATTTGCGAAAATCGAAATTTCATCAGATGTCGACGTTTTGAGCTCTTAGGAAGCTATTCTGACTGTTTTTAGAATGATGTCCGCGTGTGTGTGTATGACTGGCTTATAACTTTTTAACTAATGAACCGATTTAGATGATTGAGGCGGCAATCGAAAGAGCTTGTTGGCCATCAACTTTTCTGAAAATTTCAGATCATTTGATCAAGTAGACTCGAAAATATTGGCGAATTACGAAAAAAAAAATTTTTTTTTTTTTTTAGTTTTTTATTGGTTTTTCAGAAACGAGTCTTACGATCGACTTCAAAATCTAATCAGCTCTCGGACTTAATAAGACGCGTCGATTTCGCCCTTAGCCATCTCAATCGGATAATTCGTTCTAGAGTTGTCGTGGGAAATAGAAATGGTAAAAAATGGTTTTTTGCGCACTGATAGAAGAATTTATTAAATGTTAATAAATTCATTTGTTTGGATGCAATAATTTCATTTATTAAATACAAATTAATATTTGTTAACATTTAATAAATATTTCTTTGGAATAAATGTATATTTATTAACAGTTAATAAATATGCATTAATAGTTTACAAATATTTATTAATAGTTAATAAATTACTTTTGGAGTGAATGTGTCTTTTTTACAATGCGCCGTGAAGATCGTTCATAAACAAATAATGCTATAACCCTTCTTAACAAAGATATGATACTGAATACTGAACATAAACACATATTTTTGTGTCGAATTTTGAATAAAAAAGTTTAAAGTGGCCCATAAAGTTTTATAAAAATTGATTGAAATGAATGTGTTGGTAAATTCATGGGGTCTAGGTGAACTATATCCAATGTTGATGAGTCAGTACAATCAAACGAATAAGATTAAAATCTTCATACATATCCGAAGCCTTTAAACTTAATAATATAAAAATAATTATCATTTTAGTTAAATAGTTTTTCTAATTTTTCTCTAGAGCATAATATAACTGATTTAGATACTCCGAAAGAATCATAGAAAATAATAGAGATGAAATGAAATTCATGTTACATCAAGCAGAGTTCATATTTTTCCTCGTCGTGACTTAATTTAAGATATATTTATGGAAATATTAATTTACCATCATACATATTATATTTTTTGCATATTTGTTGTTAAAAAAAAAACTAAAAAAATTTTAATGAAACGAATATTAATTACAAATATTTTTAATTTACATTTTAAATTCTTTCAATTTATATTACCCTAATAATTTTCACCGCAAAAAAACTGTAATTTATTACAACTATTTTTTTATGATTCATTTCATTTTCTCTATTTTTTCTATAAGGAAACTATAAATCTATCTCATCTAATTAAATTTTATTATTTATGGAAGTTCTGAGGTTACAAAAAGTGTCTAAGTAAAGCTCTTATGCTTACTTTTTATTCAACTTTCTTAATAAATATTTATTAACAGTTAATAAATATTAAATAACAATTAACGAATATTTATTAATAGTTAATTAATTGTCTTTAATAAATGATTTATCAATTATTAATAAATATTTGTTAACTGTTAATAAATATTTATTAACTGTTAATAAATCGTATTTAATAAGTGATTTATTAACTGTTAATAAATATTTATTAAATCATCTCATGTTAAAAAATCATTTATTTACAGTTAATAAGGCTTATTAAATATTAAAAAATCCTTCTATCAGTGCGAATATAGTTGAAACAACTGAGCTAAACAATTCCAAAATCTGATCAGCTTTAGAGTTTATTAACACGCGTCGATTGCTACCTCAACTATCAAAATCGGGTCATTTGTCCAAGAGTTATCGCGGGAGAAAGAAACGATAAAAAACAGTTTTTTGCGAATATCTTTGAAAAACCTGAAAAAAACAATTTCAAAATCTGATCAGCTTCAAAATTTAATAAAAGGCGTCGATTGCCACCTCAACCATCAAAATCGGGTTATTTTCCTAAGAAGAATCGTGGGAAAAAAAATGGTAAAAAACGGTTTTTTGCCAATATCTTTAAAATAACTAAATCAAACGATTTCAAAATCTGATCAGCTTAAAACTTTATCAAAACGGGTCGATTGCTACTTCAAATATGAAAATCAAATTATTTGTCAATGAAATATTGTAGGAGAAAGAAATGGTAAAAACGTTTTTTTCGAAAACAACGGCATACAAAAATATTTTCGAGCTCGAAGAGCTCCAAACTGTATTCCTGACAATATTTTCGAGCTCAAGGAGCTCGAAATGAGCGGGAAGTTTTGGGGCTGGCCCGCAGGGTCAAACGATAGACCGATTATTTTTGTTATTTTGCTATTCAAGTTCGTATAGAGTATTGAATTATCTACGAAAATGGTCCTTAGAGTCATTTAATAGAGCTCATAGAAAGGAAGTTACAGAGCTAAACTCTAAAGTTGAAAAAAATTAATTATTTATAAAAAATTTTGCAGTCTAATATTATTTTGAAGGATTATAAACCTAAAGAACATGAAAACAAGAAACCTTAATTATTAATTTCAATTACAATAGAATTTTGTAGAATGAAAAAAAAATGAAAAAAAATTTTCCTTTTCCTATCCTAAGAATTCGACTTTTTTCCCCTAAGTTTTAACCTCTATAACATTTTTTCTATTAACTTTGAGCTTATGACACAGAAGACCTTTTTTTATAGAGAATTCAATTTCCTACAAAATTGCTGGATTCTAAAATCAAAAAAACATTTTTTTTTGACATAGTTATTTACAAAATAGAGAAAACAAATTTTTTTCAATATATTTTAAATGGAAAAGGGTACCCCCCCCTCCTCCGTCGTGCCCCAGCTCAATTTTTGAGAAATAGATCTGATTTTTTAGGAGAATTTTTTTTTCCCATTAAAGTAAATTTGAGATATATTTAATTAAAATAAAAAATAAATTTTTTTTTCTGACACAGTCTAATGTACATATGACATAAAATTGACTTTCCATGTAATCTTAATATAATGTAAGATATTGTGATGTCATTCTGACTTATCCGGCGTCATGAAATATTAAAGTCACTTTTTTTACATAAAAATTACATAACTATGAAATCATATTTTTATGTAATAAGCAAGTCATTTAATAGGTACAAGTGACATAACAATAAAGTCATCTTTCTATTTAAAAAGTAAGTCACTCTTTTATGTACACGGAGAAATTATTCTTGTTTGAAATGATATGGTGTCATAGTAGTGGCCATAGTCCCATATAACAATTTTGTCCAAGGCTTAAGCAAGCCTGGTCTCAAGTTCGATAGACATTGGTGTTTTTTTCTACATATGAGTCTTGCTGCAGATACTTGTGGCTAGATTTCAATAGAAAGTTTAGTGCAAGCCATACACAAGAAATTCGTGCCAGATTACAACTCAATTCTGGAAGAAGACTATAGTTGGAAATAGTTGCGCAAAGCTTGCTCGAGATCTGCTCAAGGCTCAAAATTGACCTTGAGCCTTGAGCAGATCTTGAGCAAGCTATGCAGATAAGTACCTGCCGTAAATTACTGGTACAAGAAATGCGCCAGAAATTTTTCAGCTGCACTGTATCTAAGATATCTTTAATATTATTGTATAAAATGCCTGAAGCAAGTCATGCACAAGTCTTGATGACGATTTCTTGCTACATGATCTTGCGGAAGACCCATACGTAGAAAAAGACACTAGTGACCAAGAGTTTTGCTCAAGGCACTGGCACCAGAATCTTGATCAAGCATGTATTAATTGGGGTAATTTTTGCATGTGTTCATTTCAATTTCCGACAGATGGCCAAGATGATCCGGCCCTACTATGACACCATAGCATTTCAAACAAGAATAATTTTTCCGTGTAGTGATACGTCACTGTAAAGTTGTTTTATTACGTTAAGTAATAGCATTCATAATATACACATGGCATAGGATTTGTTATAGGAGCCTCCTCATAGGAGAACGTGAGGCAAACATTTCACCTCACAATTTTCTCATATTCATTTTCTTTTTAAATTAATTATCCTTGTCATTTTAAGCAGTCAAATGATTTTTTTTTATTATATGGACCAATTTTTGAATAGAGAGTGATAAAAGGGCCACCGCAAAATTATTAGCGCAAAAAATCGTTAAATTGAATTTTTTCGATTAAATTTTTCATTGATTTAAATTCGGAATATTAATTACTTTCATTTCCGTAGTGCAATGTTATTGCCCTTATTAAAAAAAAAAAAAAAAAAAAAAAAGTTTTGAAAAGATTAGAAAAACAAAATTTTAAATACTTTTTGATGCTTTTGAATGCTTCGAATACTTTTGAATCATCCTTCTTAAGGGCATTTAACATTGCAAATCGTTTCTTTTAATCGAGGTGATTCATTATTTTTTAATAATTGTTGATGTATTTCTGGTCAGCAGTCCCTTATTAAAAAAAACGATTTGAAACGATTCGAAAAAAAAAATTTTAAATAGTTTTTAATGCTTTTGAATACGTTGAATACTTTTGAATCGCCATTCTTATGGAAGTTTAACATTACAAATCGTTTCGAATCGTTTCTTTTAATCAGGGGTGTTTACTAATTCCGGTAGTGGACGCACGGTCACATAAGTTTATCGTTGCAGAGAAGAGTTGAGTCAGACATTGTGTTTTCGATCCAACGAATGACTGCTTTTCTTCTGCCCTTATAGAGCTCAACCACTGCTTACTTCTAGAAATAGCTACTAGTAGTATTGCTTAGGTATATTTTCGACGACGAATATATATTTCATTTGTTAGGTATATCCTCTTATAGATGAAAATTCATCAAAAGTCGATATTAACTTTTCTTTTTTTTTTTCAAATTCAACAATTCAAAGTTAAATATTAAATGTAAGAAAAAAAAAACAATAAATTATACACTATCGTGTAATATTCAACAAACAACACGATATCGTCATTAATCAACTTTCGACATATATTGGCAATCGCTGCTATGTAATGATTACGCCAGCGATAATTTTTTATATGACTATGACATTACTAATGGACATCGTAGTAACATCACATTTGTTACCTCAGAATGTTGCGTAAGAAAGTGCGAAATCATGACATACTTGATTTAAAGTTATTGTTTCAGTAATAATTTTGGCATAAGTTGTTTTTTACGGTCAGTGACCTAACTTATATCTTACATAAAGTATGACATTGCATAATGTCATATTGACATCAAATTAATGTTAAAGTGCTCACTGGGCTTAAAAACGTTGATGAGTTTTCAGTTCTCAATTTACGTGAGAATAATTTCTAGCTCTTTTTTTTTTTTAGAAAAATCATAGGAAATCAAACTAGATGTTTGCTAAATTGACCTGAATCGTATCAAGCTTAGATCAATATACATGAATTGGTTAAGTTTATGTGTATGTATTCTAGCCAAATCGTTGTGTCAATTGTTAACACAAGTTTTATATTAAATTATTTTACACACAGGAGCTATTATTTTGACCTATTTTCCAGTTAATGAAACACTAAATCTGTTAATGTTATATAAAATAGTCCAAATGATAGATTATATATGTTCAATTATTTAACATAAAATTTGTGATAATGATGAACATAAATGCAATGTGTTGAATTAAACCACCCTCTAATTCTTGAAAGAAAAATTCTTACATAGATCATGTAAGAAACCCTGTAAGAGAATAGAACGGATTTTATGTAAATTCTTGCAGGATTCTTATAGGGAACCCTGCTTAAAAAATCCGATAGATTCTTATAGCTGCATGTATTAGGCTCTATACTTAACTATATCACTTCTCATCGAACTCATTCATTCTTATTAAACCTCTGTGGGAATTAATGAGAATCTATTAGATTCTATAAGATTTTCTAAACAGGGATATCGCAAGGTAATTACAAGATCCCAATTCAATCCTATAATATCCTCACAAGATTCCTATAATTGTTGTATGTAGAAAAGGTTTACAAATGGTATGTACAGCTTGCACCATTGATGCCTGGT
The DNA here is from genome assembly GCF_026212275.2 of Microplitis demolitor. NCBI lineage: Eukaryota > Metazoa > Arthropoda > Insecta > Hymenoptera > Braconidae > Microplitis > Microplitis demolitor. The sequence goes on from NC_068553.1 coordinate 7,714,177, forward strand.
CATTAGAATATCTTTTAGATTAGATTCAAACTAGATCCAATGGGCGGCCCCAGATTTCTCAGGAGTATATTGCACAGAGAGGTTATTGCGCAGAATCAATTTACACATGTAAATATTGCATGAAAACCTTTAGCACAGATAAAGATTACCCATAGCATTTTTTTACACAGATTCCGTTTGCACAGAATTAAATGTAATTTTACCATCTGTGATACAGATTAGATAAACAACTGTACGAAAATGACGTTAGATGAATAAGAATCGTCAGATAATCCATTATGAAGATTTTCAGATCATTACAAACCCTTTATTCAAATTTTTAATTAATTTTTAAATTATTATTATATTACACACCTAGGGAAGTAAAGTAAGAAATGTCTCCCATCATATGTAATTAAGTGAAATGATTAATATATTAAGTGAAATGATTTTGTGTTCGTGAAATACTTAATACTTAACCTCACAAAGTCAACACAGAATACCATACATAAACGACTATTAACAACATTTGTAATACGAATATACTTACCTAAATGTTTATAAATCCAATCGGTATTGAACACTGAATGTAGATAAATATTAAATAATAATTAAGACGACTAAATTTATGTATTCTTTTCACACACACTTGCTAAGCATCTGAAAGAAATTTTACAATCTCAGACCATACTGACTCGCGTGCAGCACCCGAATGGTTACGGTGCGGAACCGTAACTATTCGTGTGACACACATTAGTCAGTAGTGTGCTCGAAAATCTTCGGCTGAGAATTCTCAAAACATTACTTATTCGTGTGCTGCACCCGAGCCATTCATGTGCGGCACCAGACTGGTTGCTGTGCTCCGATTGTGGTGCAGCACCACACTGGTTACTGTGCAGAACCTGACTGAGTCGTGTGCGCACATCACTCAGTCGGGTGCTAACTCAATTTTCTTTCATTTTTTTCTAGAACCGTACTGAGTCGGGTGCAGAACAGTAACCACTCGGGTTCTAATCTTTCCGTGTTTATCAGGCATTTCCGAACCCGGTGCTCAATATTCACACGAGCATTTTCAGAAGGGCTGTCCGAACCTCCTGGTACGAGGAAGCAAGGGTAGACCCTTACAATGGCGCCCAACGTTTAGTTGCAAATGTCTGATTGATTTGGATAGTGGAAAAATTAAAAAAATTGAAAAATAAAAATTTGTAAAATATTTTTTTAATTACCAAGGGAAATTATTTTTAGAAAAAAGAATCACGTGCTTGACAAATTAGGGATAAAACCCTCAATAAATTATAAAAATTGTGTAAGATCTGAAACATAAAATTTGCCAAGTGACTAGCTTATAAAATATATATAATTCACCGGGAATTATTAATAACTCACTGACATAAAAACTTGCAAAGAGATAAAATATATTATAAAAAAAAAAAAAATTATTACAAAAATTTCGTCGCGTAATTTTACTTTTAAAATCTAAAGAAGAAGCGCGGGAAAATAATATCGCTAAGCTTATTTGACTCATTGCTCGGCCGGAAGTAAAAATAAATTGATAGTACAGGATAAAATTAAGCACATAATTCTAAGTGAAAATAAAATTCGTAAATAATGAAAGTTTTGGTTTAATGATAAAGTTTAATGACTTATTTTAACGTAGAATTTCGTTAACGTTTAAATTAATTTTCTTAAGGAAATTAATAAATAAATTATTTGTTGGTGAAGAAAAATAAAACCTTAAAACAAATAATTAAATAAATCTACGTATATCCTGTAGTGTAATTTATTATTAGTTGTCAAATAAAATAATCGTGAAAAATTTGAAATAAAATTATCGGAAAGATAAAATAAAATTTAATAATAAATACTTAAAAATTTGAAACGGATTACGGTTTTTATACTGACGGTTGTCAAATTTATTATAAGCCTACAAATAAAATTTTAAGACATAAAATTTATAATAAATAGTTAAAATTAAGTGTGTCATTAAGGGATTAACCCTCGTTGAAAATCGGATTATTTTCTTTCTTTTACTTAAGTGGATAATCTCTTATTGTGAGATTGTGATTAGTGATTCATATTGTGTGAGTGAAATATAAAATTGAAGACCAACAAGATGTCAAGTACCAATCCGAATGGCAAACGGTTGTTAAGGTCAAATAGCCAAAGGGATGACGACATACAGATTATGGCGACGCCATCTCCAAGGATTGTACATTCACCACCAGCACCGTCGACAACAAGAACAGTAACGTCGACGAGAGTAACAACAGCTACGATAGCAAGGCCTACTGCCACAGTGACCAGTTCTGGAATGAACGGAGCAACGTCGTCTACCAGGGTCATCCCTACAACTAGCAGCACGGGTAATACAAACACATTAAGTAACACAATTTCAAATCAAATTTCCAATTCAAATTCAAATCAAAATCAGATTCAAAACCTAAATTTAAATTCAAATGAAAATTCAAACCTAAATTAAAATTCAAACGAAAATTTAAACTCAATCTCAAACTCAAACCTTAATTCAAATTCAATAGCAAATTTGAATCCAAATTCAAATTTAAACTCAAATAGAAATGAAAATTTAGACTTAAATTCAAACTCTAATTCAGACGTAAATCCAAATCTAAATTTAGATTCAAATCAAAATTTAAACTTAAATAATTTAATCAAAATCCTGGAAATTTGAATTTGAATTCAAACCATCAAGGTGGAAATTTGGATAGAGATTAATCAATAATAAGAAATCTATTATTAAATCCGATTCTCAACCAGGGAAATGACGCTATAAATGAAGATGTTAGTCGCGTTCAGGCCGTGTTGGTTCCAGGTTCCGCTTCTTTATCTGGCCCTATTCCAGTACCAGTTCCAACAGGTGGTGAACCGACTATGACAATGAGCGAGGTACTGAACCTATTTCATCGTTTTTCGTTGAACAATACAAATATGGCTGCACCTTCTGTGGCTCAAGCTGTTCACCAGATGGCCAACAGTTTTGGTGGCGGGGGGTGTCGTGCAGCCATACCTGCTCCACAATGTCAGGGTGTTTGAACGATCCTAGAAATTACGAAAATAATCTTCCAGATGAGGTTTTTCCTGGGGATTATATAGACACACTTGCTCGAAATTTTAATAATAATAACATCAACAATAGATCTACAGGGAATCCTATGATTGGACAATCAAGTAGGGGAAATGGTCTCGAGGCATTTTCGAGACGAGAATACAACAGTGAAGACGAGAGAAAATGGCGTGACATCAGGCAACACCTCAAGCTGTGGACACTGAAGTATCCACAGGCAGACCTATCTGCAAATGGATTTATTGCTACAGTCGAGGCCAGAATGTATTGTGAAGGTTGGGCGGAATTTGATGCGATTCGTATAATAAGTTACTTATTGGAAGACAAAGTTGTCCAGTGGTTCGACACAAACTTTCTGCGCTGGACTGATTATCAGCATTTCAAAAGGGAATTCCTGCGTGCATTTGGCTCATCAAAAACTGACACCCAAGTACTAATGGAAATAGTACATATGAAGCCAGCTGAGGGTGAATCCATGCTGGATTTCACTTTCAGAATGCAACAGAAATACTTTGAAATGCGCTCACCTCCATCCGAGCAAGAACAAATTACTTGCATTCAAAATCACTTGCCAAGTGAATTGAGAATGTTGGTATTTGCGAGATAAGTCCATGACTATGATTCTTTCTTGTCGGTCCTCCATGAAGCCACACATTCAATGGAAGAGAGTAAGAGACTATTCAGAACAACATCTTCTGAATCCTTCAATAAGTCAGTACCAAAACCTAAGGAGGAATCCAGATTCCTAGCTCTTCAGGAATTAGCTGGTACCGAAATCTGTATTGATACTGGAACGTTGAAACAACCTCTAGTCATCGAAGAGGTCTAAGAAGATTCTAAGGGTGGCTTTGTTGTTTGTGCTTCGGTTGGTAGTTTAACTACCACCAAACCTCAATTTTTATTGAGTACAGGGGAAGTCCCTCAACAATACTCTGTTCCACCTTGGAACCAACAACCTTCTCGATCAACAATAAATTATCCGTATTCGTATCGTCAAAAGTTTTCACCCAGAAATAATTACTCGAGACCAAACTTCGGTCAAATAGCTCGAAATAATTTTGTAAAACCTCAGGTAAATCCTAATACATTCTTTTGCCATAATTGTGGTCAAAATGGCCACAGGTTCAGGGAATGTACGAACCCTAGAGTGAACATCTGTACATATTGCAATAAGATCGGCCATCTTAGGCAGGATTGCATTGCAATCCAAGGTTTCCCGACTGGAAATGGATTTCGTAATCCTAACAATTTCCAGCGTCAAAATCCTCTCAGATATAATAGTAATAATAATAATGGTTTCGTGAATAATAATAATAATAATTTTAACAACTGTCCGCGAAATAATAATTTCAATAATAATAATTTTGATCGTAATCCGGGTCAACTAACCCAACAAAATTTCCTAGCTTTACCCAGTACTAATAATAATAATAATTCTTATGATAGTAATGGTCAAAACGTTCATTTAAACGGGCAACGCCCTTTCCCTGGTGGTTCCTAAGGAGACGGGGCGTAAAAAGATCGGGAATCCGGAAACGAAAACGAAAGATGAGTCCAGGCAGTAGGAGAAGATATCGAAAATTTAAAATGAGGTTTATGCCTGGGGTTGGCGATGATTTTCACGTCCCCCAGTATAATGAAATTGTTGTTGATGGGGTTGGCGATGACTTTCACGCCCCCCAAAGTGCCGAAGTTATTAAAATTGATGATTTACGGGTTGACGATGATATTCACGTCCCCAGTGTTCAAAACAATATTGATAATGAGATTGGCGTTGATACTCACGCCTCTCAGCAGGGTAAAAATTCGAATTTAAGGGCAGAGGATGATAGTCACGTCCCCTGTCGTTTAGAAATGAAGGACTCGTCAAATGTCGTAGAATTTTCCGTCGTTAAACGTTTGAAAAATTTCTTTGAAGATAAAATCAATAAAAATAAGATTGGTAAAGCTGGTAAAATGGAGGCTTAGCCTATTGTAAATAATGTAAATAATATCATTGAATCGAGTCCTGTTGCTGAACAGACTCCTGTAAATAATAATTTTAGTAGTAGTAATTATTTTGTTGCTGATAGAAATCAGTTTTGTGTAAATAGTTTCGTAAATAGTAATGATAGTTTGGAATCCTCAGAAACTTGTTTTAGTGGGTTTTGTAATTTATTTGAAAATGTTAATGGTTTTAGCGTTTTTGAGGATTTACCTATTTTAAATAATGACGAGGTACATCTGGGGGAAGTCTTAGGTGTAGAAGAACGGTCCCCAGATGACCATACTGTGCCAGAGACCTTCAAGTCTACTGGATTAAATTTAAATTATTCTGATCTTTTAAATATTAATAATTTATCATCTACAGAAAGTTCAAGGGTGTTGAAAAATTTAATTAATGTATTTGAAGAGATGCCGATAAGTGCGTATGAGATAAAAATTTCTCTAGTTGGTGTCGACGAAGAAGAAGAACCAAATGCTGTGAATATTGAGGGCACGCCCTATTTGTGTGGATTGGAACCACTTGAGAATCCCGAAGAACCGGAAGAACCTTGGGAAGATGAGTTTGATTCAGGACTGGAATCTGATTATGAAGGAGAACAAATTCCCAGCGTTCCAACGTCACCTGATATTTCTCGAGCTGCTTTCCAGCCTGGAATATTAAGAGGTAAACACCTGCCCTCTCATATTATTAATAAAATTACCTCCCGTTCTAGATTTTTACCTGGCACTGGCTCACGTCCGCCAATTATGACAGCCAGGATACCAGTGTCTGTCTGGGTGTTTGGGATCCAGTTGAACGGGATAATTGATACAGGCAGCGAGAGGTCATACCTAAATTCAACCGTGTATGATAAAATACGTGAATTCCGGTGAACTACAAGATGACACGCAGCGTCGAGGTGTTCTTTTTGCCAATCACACAGCGTGCAAGACAATAGGCGGTGCGCCTTTCATAATTCAAATTGGTTCAGTGGCTGGAGAACGATATCTCAGCATCATGAAAGACCTAAGTCACTCAATTGTTTTAGGTATGGATTTCGCCTTGCACTTTGGTGTTAAAATCAATTGCGCAAATCAAACGTGGAGATTTGATGACACGGAAGAAGTCTACCAGTTCCAGAAAATTAATTGCAATGAACAACGTGCTTGATGTCAGGTATTAACCTCTAGTCTGGAGGATGACAAATTCCTGAAAGTGGAATTGGAAAAATTTCAAATGCTTCCGAAACAAGGCTTGACTAACTTAGTCCAACATGAGATCGTTCTTCAACCCGGGCTTAAGCCCATACAGGTACGTCCTTACAGGAAAAGTCCTGTAATAACTGCAGAGCTTAACAAGCAAATCGACGAGTTGCTGGAGAAAGGGTACATATGTCCTAGCAATAGTTTCTGGTCATGTTCACCAGTAATGGTACATAAAGCAAATGGAGATTGGTGATTCTATATCGATTATCGACCAATTAATCGATGGACGGTTTTACCTGCGCACCCACTACCAAACATGCTCAGGATATTGAGTGCGTTACACGGAGCTGTCATCATAACAACTATGGATCTTACTGAAGCCTTCCAACAAATCCTAATGGCGGAAAATTCCATTCCTTTAACAGCCTTTTCCGTTGAAGGACGTGGACAGTACGAATGGGCAAGGATGCCATATGGTTTATCTGGAGCACCATCTACATTCCAGAAGGCGATGGATAAGCTTCGGGATCGTTTTATCCATTTTATACATGAAAGGAATTTACCTCGAGCTTGGATTGATAAGGTCTTTGCCTATTTAGATGACTGGGTTATTATCAGCGAGACCTACGAAGAACATAAGCGTATACTTTCACTCGTTTTCGAAGTATTTTGTGAAGCTGGCTTACTAATCAATCCGAAGAAGTGTAAGTTTGCTCGATCCGAGGTCAAGTTCTTGGGTTTCATTGTGGACAGTGAGGGCTTACGCCCTGATCCGGAAAAAATCGCTCCTATCATAAAACTGCCTCGCCCGACTAGTCGTAAACAAGTACGGAGCTTTTGTGGACTTGTCAACTGGTACCATCGCCATTTGCAAAATGTAGCCATGGTACAGGGACCCCTTAATAAACTGTGCAGTTCCAATTCAGATTGGAAATGGGGACCTGAAGAAGAAGAAGCTTTCCAGAAGCTCAAGCAAGCACTTATCGAGGCCAAGCTTTTAGCTATACCAAAACCAGGGTTACCATATATCTTATATACAGATGCAAGTGATACTGGATTAGGGGCATTCCTTTTACAGAAGGACCCCGAGACAGATAAAGAGTACCTGATAATTTGTTTGAGTCGTCCACTACGGGGTGCAGAGACACGCTATACGACTACTGAAAAGGAGTGTTTAGCAGTTGTCTGGGCTGTACGCAAGTTGAGATGCTACTTAGAGGGGACACCCTTCACCGTCGTCACTGACCACGCTTCGCTCACATGGTTGAATACCCTGAGAGACCCCAACAGTCGTCTCGCAAGGTGGGCAATGAAGTTGTTGTCTCACCAGATCAACATAGAATACCGCCGTGGACATGAAAACGAGGGACCAGATGCCCTATCACGATTGTATGAGGATGATAACCCTGTTGAATGGTCTGAAGTTTTAAAGGAAGTCAAAAATAAAGGTATCATATTTAAAAATATACAGTCCAAAGATTGGTATGATATCAAGAAATTAAACGTATTAAAACACCCTGAGAATCTTATAGAATGGAGAATTGTAGATGATCAGCTGCAGTATTTTAAACCTGATTATTTAAACGAGTTCCTGGAGGATCAAGATGCTTGGAAGATTGTATTGCGGGATCATCAAGTAACTGAGGTATTGGAAAATATTCACGATGTGCCTGACGCTGGACATTTAGGTCGAGGAAAGATGTACCAACGCATTAAGACCAAGTACTACTGGCCCGGCATGTACAAAGATGTCGCTGATTACGTCGAAGCTTGTGAAACGTGCAAGAAAGTCAAGTATAAGCAAACTTCCTCACAAGGACCTATGAGGACCCGTCAACCAATTGAGCCATGGGGAATTGTAGCCGCCGACGTTACAGGGCCTTTCCCTCGTTCTAAAAATGGCTATCAGTATATCTTGATTATTCAAGACTTGTACACACGTTTCATCGAAGTCTTCCGTCTACGCAAGCAAACTGGTCAGAATATCAAGAAATGTTTTTATCGCGCGTTTTCTCGTTGGGGTTATCCTATGTTTCTGGTTACCGATAATGGTACCGAGTTTATTAACCAATTGGTTAAAGACTTTTTACTTGAAACTGGTGTAAAGCTGACAACTACCGCTGTCGCTTACCCTCAGGGTAATCCTGTCGAGCGCATAAACAGGACCTTAAAACCAATCATTCGGGCTTTTGTCGATAAAAATCAGACATCTTGGGATAAACATTTGGGTGAGTTACAACTCGCATACAATAGTTCATACCATACATCTCTCAAGATGTCCCCTTATTATCTCGTACACGGTAAAGAGCCCAGGTTATCGGGAAAGGCTACTAACCTCGAAATTGACGATTTAGAGCTCGAAAATCTAGCTTGGCGCGCGCGAGTAAATCGTTTAGATCAGTTGAGGCACAAGGTAAAAGACGTTATGAGAAAAGAGAGCGAGGGGCAAGCTCAGTATCATGATCAAGGAATTAAGGATCTTCCTACTCTTAAAGTAGATGATCAGGTTTATTATCATAATAGAAAGCTGAGTAAGAAAGTAGATAAAAATAGCGTCAGTCTAGCATGTAAATTTTTGGGACCCGCTATAGTAGATTAGATAATTAGTCCGTTAATTATAATTCTAAAAGACGATAAAGGAAAAACCCTTGGCAAACATTATGTTCCAGATCTCAAAATCCCAAGAAGGAGTATGAGAATAAATAAATAATTGAATCCCGAGTCTAGAACGCATCACGTCGAATACCGTACTTGCTCATTTAATTTTCCTGACCTAACGTCAGTCTGGTGACGGAGGTTGTGACGGGGTGACTTAGCATTCGACTGCCAGGTCAGTCAAATTAAATTTCGTGCCTCATTATTTTACGCACCAGCCATTGCGACGACCAAATTTTAATTACTTCGCGCAACGGTGGGGGTAGAGGCCCAACGCACCTCGTCGTCAGATTCATATTCTCAAAAAAAAAGAAGAATCGTAACCTGGAAGCCGAGCTGAGCAGTCGCTCAATCTACAGTAGTGATTGCTTTCTAAATTTAACTGTGATAAAGTTTAATTGCCAGGCAGACGCCTTTTAATTAAGTCTGTTTCTTGGTGGAGTTTTTTGGCCTTTGTTTTTCCCGTCCAATTTTGTCCAAGGAGGATCAGGATCATAGCTCAACACCTGGGACAAGTTGATGTAAGTTCCTTGGCATAGAGGTTAAATTTATTTTACAACAATAATTTTGTCAAACACAAGCGGGTAATTTCCTAAGTAATTTTATCGTCTTTTATTAACTTCATTTATTTATATATATATTTGATTGATTTTATTTGATTTATTTAATCGCTGTGCATGCAGAACTTTTATTCATCGTCCGTACTTTCCTCGTTACTATACGAATAATCCTAATTAAGTTTAGCGCCGTCATTAATAATTATAAATATTAATTCTTGATAATAAAATAAAATAAAAAATTTGAGTTTCGGTATCGCGGGTATCCGAGTAAAAATCATCAGGCACCCGACGAAAGAGTGTCGCGCATGCGCAGTGGAATTCTGTTAAGATTCGGTAATTATTAAATTTATAAATTATTTTCCAAACACTTTTAACATCAATTATTTCAATTATGACCCACAAAGATACCCTGAGTACTGTTTGAGACAAGGCTTATTATACCGGCATCGATATCATAGTTTAGACTATGCGGACCGAGGCAACGTCTGGAAACTGTGTATTCCGGCAGCGGGGGTGAGACAAATCCGCGAGAATCATAATGCTCCAGTAACTGGTCATTGCGGAATCACTAAAACGATTGCCCGGGTATCGAGTCAATATTATTGGCCGCACATGAGAGCGGAAATCACTGACTATGTGCGTCAGTGTGTGAAATGCCAAGCATACAAGGATTCACAGCAACCACTGTCGGCCCCAATGGGGACAATTCCAGCCCTGAGGCCGTGGTCGTAGCTGCTGGCGTGATTGGTCCTTAACCACGATCCTCACGGGGAATGTCGTATTTAGTAGTTTTTCAAGATAAGTTTACGAAATGGATAGAAATCCAACCGTTACGGCAACAAATAGCTACCGCGATCGCCAACGCATTTGAAGAACGTGTCCTGCTGCGTTTTGGAAGGGTAGAGACGTTTATTACCAAGAATGGTACCCCTTTTGTGAGTAAAGAGTTCACCTCCTTGCTACAACAATTTGGGATAAAACATGTCCATACATCACCATATTCGCCTCAGTGTAATCTAGTAGAGCGTACAAACCGAGTCATAGGAACGATGATCGTTCAGTTTGTCGGAACAAACCAAAGAAACTGGGATAAGGAATTCTAGAGTTTACATTTATGTATAACACCGCAAAACACGACGCAACGGAATTTTCTCCGGCGTATTTAAACTACGGCCGCGAATTCCAGTCTCCTTCGTTGGTAAGATCTCGAGCCGAACAAGGAAAGAGCGACGTTTACGACCCGCATCAAGCAGCTAAGACCTTGGAAAACACGATTGAGTTAGTCAAAGTAAACCTGGCACGGGCTTATAAGAAACAAGCCAAGTACTACAATCGGAAGCGAGGTTACTGGCAACCAGTTCCTGGAAACCTGGTCTGCAAGAGAGTACATCACTTGTCATCCGCGATTAATCATTTTTCGGCTAAGCTCGCCGAGAAGTTCGCTGCGGGCTTTACTGTGACCAAAATCGTCGGACCCTCGGTATACGAGGTTACCAAGGAAGTTAAAATCTTCACCACGCTTAAAAGATGACACCTTTTCACGAGGGAAACCCCCTGAAACCGGATCGCGAACAACCTGACCGAGAACAAACCGAACTGGAATTAGATAAACCCCTGATACCGCGTCGTAGAACCTGGGATATGGCCAAAAAGGCACTTTTGGCTTCTCCCACCGGAGAACCGGGTTGAGATTGAACCACCTCCATAACAGGGGTAGTGCTAGCATTGAATATTTGTTTTTTTTGTGACAACATTTAACTCTTTGTCATAGCTAAAATGCTTTTTTTTACTTATAAATTTATTGTGCCCTTTTAAGATAACTTTTACTTTAGATCTTTTCTACTATCTTAAAATTGGAAACTAGTTGAGTGATAATGATCGAGTGTGAGAGTGAAAGATTGATGTTGTAAACATGCGAAACTATGTAAAAATGAATTGTAATAGATGCAGCCACTAACAGTGGAACCAGAAATGACAATGGAGGAAGAGATATGGCTGATGGAGGTGATGCTGCAGCGACCACCACAACTGATCCTGACATCAACCACCATCACTCCTACCTCGGCGACCCAAACGGAGCGACATTCAGATGGTTGAAGTCCGGAGAATAGAGCCGCGGATCCACATTTTACCGAACCAGACCGATGAACCGTACGATCCGGCCAACCCCGAATTCGTCCGACCAGACCACCAGTCAGCCAAACCAACCACGCCCGCAACCAAACAACGGTCAAAGAGTTTGGGTCTCAGCTTGTTCAAGCCCAGAAAGGATCGACAAGTGGTAATTAGACCAGTCACTGCCGGGCTACTGAAGCTGGCCAGCAGATCCGAAGCACCCGGAAAGGAAAAGAAAGTAGCTGCCAACCCGGGCCCACGTATCACGAGCAGTCCCTAATTGACGACCAAACCAACCCAGAAGCTGGAAGGGCTGTTTGGGGCAATCCCTGCTCGTACGACGAGCAAAGCGCCAACCGACCCCACCAACATCGACACCAGTCTCTTCGGAAGTGTGGGTCAATCCACCAACGACGACGTCCTTCCCGCTCGAGCAACAGCAAGTTTCCCTAAAAGGAAACGGAAAATAGAGAAAAAGAAAAGGAAAGTGGTTGCTACCAACCCGGGTCCACGAATAAAGCACAGTCCCCAATGGAGTGCGACCCCGGAAACAGTGGAGGCCGTCATCAGCAAACCAGTTGTTGCAAAGAAGAAAGCCGACGAAACTACGACAACGGTTGTCGTCGAACAGGCAAGATCCACCGACATCAGACTTGTAAAGGAAAAGAAAGTAACTACCAACCCGGGCCCACGAACAATGCGCAGTCCCCAGTTGGGTGTTACTCTACCGGACTTAGTCATCAGCAAACCAGTTACCACTGAAGTTGCGACCGGTGAGTTTTCGACGTCGCTCGCTGCACGGAAAATAAAAAATAGTAGTGGCAACTCTCTGAGATAGTATTGAGTACTTTCTGTAAAAAAAAAAAATTTCAGAAAGTACTGTATGCTATCTAGACTGTATTCACTACTCTCTGGACAGTACTAGTTACTATCCCAGACAGCAGCCACCAATATTTCATATAGTACACTCTTAAATAGTATTCAGTGGCATCTGTAAAGTAACCAGTACTCTGCCGGAAAGTATAGGCACGTTTCTAAGATATTCAAAAATACCATCTGCAGATAGCACGTGTGTCGATCTGTAGATGACAGTGGTCTTACTACGCAAGACAGGACTGCATACTTTCTGAGATAGTAACTAGTACTTTCTCAAATAGTTTTCAGGAATATCCAAGACAGTAAAAGTGAAATACGATTTTGAATTTATTATGTCATTAAATTAAGCCGAACCAAAATCAATTAACATTAATTCAAAGAATGAAATCGTATAATAGCTAATAATAACCTATAGACATTTAAAAACTAATTGTGTCGAACAGATTGTTTATAACATTTAATTTTATAAAACGGTATTAATAATAAACTAACTAAATGAATGCAGTTTTTTTGTAACGCAAATTATTTTTTATTGTTTTAATTTTCAAAGATTTATTCAGCTATACTTTTTTTTTTATTTTCTACAGGTAAATTTTCTTTTTAAAAAAGAAAAATTGTAAATCTATCAATTTTTCAATCTAAATTACAAAACTTGTAATTAATAAAAAAAAAACTATAAAAACGACTATAATAAACACAGATACGCCGTTCTTTTCTATAAAATTAATAAACACAATTATAAATATCAATTTTATATCCAACTGTCTTATATTTTATACATTCATGCCGATTGTTTTACATATTTATAATTTTGGTTTTTTTATAATAAATGTATTAATAAAGTTTTAATATACTAATTTCACTTGGAAAATTTATTTTAAAAATCTCCCTTCTTACTTATATGCTCTATTTTCATCCGATGTTCTTTTTTATAGTTTTTTTTATTAATTGCAAGTTTTGTAATTTAGATTGAAAAATTGATAGATTTACAATTTTTCTTTTTTAAAAAGAAAATTTACCTGTAGAAAATAAAAAAAAAAAGTATAGCTGAATAAATCTTTGAAAATTAAAACAATAAAAAATAATTTGCGTTACAAAAAAACTGCATTCATTTAGTTAGTTTATTATTAATACCGTTTTATAAAATTAAATGTTAAAAACAATTTGTTCGACACAATTAGTTTTTAAATGTCTATAGGTTATTATTAGCTATTATACGATTTCATTCTTTGAATTAATGTTAATTGATTTTGGTTCGGCTTAATTTAATGACATAATAAATTCAAAATCGTATTTCACTTTTACTGTCTTGGATATTCCTGAAAACTATTTGAGAAAGTACTGGTTACTATCTCAGAAAGTATACAGTCCTGTCTTGCGTAGTAAGACCACTGTCATCTACAGATCGACACACGTGCTATCCGCAGATAGTATCTTGTAATATCTTAAAAATGTGCCTATACTTTCTGGCAGAGCACTCGTTACTTTACAGATGCCACTGACTACTATCTAAGAGTGTAGTAAATGAGATATTGGTGGTTGCTGTCTAGAATAGTAACCAGTACTGTCAGAAGAGTAGTGGATACAGTCTAGATAGCATACAGTACTTTCTGTATTTTTTTTTTTTTTTACAGAAAGTACTCAGTACTATCTCAGAGAGTTGCTACTACTATTTTTTACTTTCCGTGAGCCGGGCCTACAAGATATGAAAAGAAGATGGAGTATACTACCATCCCGGGACCATGACCAAAACGCAGTCCCCAGTTGCTAGCACCTCCACAGCAGTACAGTACAGCGGCATGACTCGACTATGACGACGCCCCACTGTTGGCCGAGTACCCCGACAGGTTTGAAGCCCAGCCTGGAGATTTGTTCTCACCACCAAAAAGGGTCCAGACACCGTTGAAACGTTTGCTGGCATCACTGACACTCCTCGTCGAGGTGAGAGTCAAAAGGGTGGCCAAACGAGTCTCATTCACTGCCTACGACGAGGCAATGCGGCTATTCAAGGTGACAAGAAACAAGAACTTTCTGACACCAAAAATTGAGGTCACGGGGAAAACTGCCTGGGACATGCTGGGTAAACTCCAGGAACGGCAAGACCAACGACTGTGGGAAGAATAACACGGGTAGAAAAGTGGCAAACAAAAGTTCACTACTTTTCTTTCCGAGGAAAGAGGAGTGTAATGGTGTGAGAGCGGAACAGTTTTTTTTTATTTATTATTATTATTATTATTGTATAAATTTGTTTGGATACAAATGAACTTTAGAAAATTAAAGACATTGATAATTGATTGATTCTATTGTTTGTATTGTATTCAATTATGTCATTGTTTATAGGGTAAAGAGACCAATAGCGGAATACCCACTAATAGCGGGGCAAAAATTCCTCCTTTTAGCAAATTGAAAAAAAATGAGAAGTTAAAATCTTTTAAACTTAACTACGACTTTTTTAATTTTATATCTCAGTTTTTTATAACTTAATTTATTGTTGAAACTTCAAAATTTTTCAGCTGTCATCCCGCTTTGGGTTGTATTAGTCTATTTCCAAGAATTTAAAAAAAAGTTTTTCATTATAACATTTATGAATGGGGTAATAAATTAAAAAATTTTATAGACTTTATTTTATAAACCATTATGCAGTTTTTACAAATAATCTTACGTTGTTTGGTCGTATCTAAATTATTTCACAAAATATTATGATTCACACACCCGCACAGCTTGATATTAACTCAGAAATTGCCATTCGATAAAATTTTTTAGAACTCCATCGTATAAAATTTTATATAATTATATAAAATAACATAAAATTTTATGTAGTTATATAAAATTTTATCTAATTGTTTAAAATTTTTTCGACCGAATGTATAAATATGTATAATTATATATAAGATAACGTAATTATGTATATTTATATATAATGAAATTAAAAAGAATTATACAATTATATATAAATATATATCGTTATATAAAACTATATATAAATTTATATAATTATATGTTTATGTTTAAAACGTTTGAAATAATTAGATATACCATATATAATTATACAAAATTATATATAATTTTATATGATTATATCTTATTATATATAATTTTTTTTCCCCGGGAAGGTAAGTGAAATTTTACTTTCGTGGAGATTTGGTATCCACGTACTGAGGCCTTCTGCCGAGGTACGGCAGGTGAAACTAGTCGAGTAGGTGGGGGTTCGACGGAAACCATCCGCTCACCCTCTGGGAGGGAAAGCTTGAGTAAGACCGAGGGAAAAGTCGACCAGACACCCCAAGGCACCCGGGGAGGGATAGAATCGTGATTTTGCCCGCGAGATTTTGGGTGTGTGTATGAGTGTATGTGACGGGGAAGTCGCTGGGCGACCGCGTAACCGTTTTATTAATAATTATTGCATCTTTATTTGTTTGCAAAGGTAGTAGAAAAGGGCTCTAAGCCAATACCCTTGTAAAAAAAAGTTTGTTCAATTAATTAATTTCAATGTTTAATTAAACCAGTTTTTATTCGTTTTGTTTTAATAATTACTTTGATAAATGAAATAAACCGTAGTTTACCCGTTAAAAATTCCCTACGAAAAATATGCCTGTTGATTTTTTCTATGATGCATCGTTAGCTAGTTACAAAAATCAGAAGACGCAAAAAAAAATTTTTCCATGTTATTCTTATGGAAAATAAAAAAGTGCAAAGCGGAATCTCTCTATGTTAATATTAAGAGCTCTAATTTTCAAGGCGTCTTTAATATCTAAATAAAACTTTTGAGCCTGTTTCTGAGAAGAAAAAAAAATTTGTTATTTTTTGAATCACCCTAATAATCATATATGGTTATATATAATCATGCATGAACGAATATATTCATTTATAAAATCTCATTTAAAATATCTTTAAATTGTTAATTAAGTAATTTGATTAGGATTTATTGTCTTCATTAATATAAATGTCGTTTAAATTGAAATTGGAAAAAAAAAACATTTACTATCGGTTAACTATTATTTTATTAATAAGTCACCCGTCTAATTAATGCCCCACGTCGATGCTGCTTAACTCTGGTTATTGCTGGATTGTAGTCTAATCCTTTAGTCTGCTATCCACTTATAATTATGAAAAATTTATGGCATTACTTAACTCAAATAATTTAATTGATGCATCTTACGTAAATAATGCACGTAATGATGAATTTGGTTTTGTACATAAATCACAATAGAATTAATTATATAGATATAATCAAATCTTTTTATCTGTATACTTATAAATATCCGTTACATAAATCGATATCGATTTATACTTTAAATTGCTGCAGCCGAAACCTTTGAATATTTTTTAATAATGAGGATGATAATGAGGATTTAAATTTGATTGATAGTTGACAAAATAAATTTTCAATAACATTAATATTAAAATTGTCACATTCTATAATATATATATATATATATATATATATATATATATATATATATATATATATATATATATATACATAATTAGATATTTATAGGTTTCATATCAATGAAACCTGATTAGATCTAATTATATATAGACTCATATATAGTTATATCTGGTTCTATACAGACTTATATATGACTATACCTAGCCTTCATCAGCCAGGTCTGATCAGATCTAAATATATATAGACTCATATCTAATTATATATAATTCCATGTTTAACCATGTATGATCATATATCATCAGATAAAATCATTTTTCATCAGGATGTGTGTTTCTCATAAGAACGTACATAATTTTGTAAGGTTTGCTACAAGATCTGACATAGGAACCTTCCAAGAATTAATGGGCGGAAACATACAAATTTGTAAAGACCGTTGGGAACACACGATTTGTGTTGAATTAAACTTAAAATTTCTAACTGTGTATGTATGAAGTGAATTACTTAAATGAACTTCTTTCCTATTGATAAAAAAAAGTATCTGGACTTCTAATCCTGATTTGAAATTTCCTTGAATGAAATTTTATATTCAGAAAGTTTTAATAAAAATATTATTGTTTTCCTAGTTTAAAAAAAATATACTTATGCATGAAGCCATCTCGTTACGAATATTCTAAAAAGTCGCAACTCTACAAGTTTGGAAAAATTTCTCTTTTATAGAATCTAAAACTTTAGCACGATGCCCTGAATGTAAAATACTAAATCCAAAATTTAGCTATGAATATATTTATTACACATTTAAGTTCTCATTCAATTTGTCTCAGCCGTTATATTCTTAAAACTGTTTTCAGCGCCTCTTTTGTAAAATTTTCTCAACGTTGATTACGTTTTTTTAGAATAGTGGTAACGATATGTTACGTAGATCGCTAAAATATTAAAGGGCTAATCGTACTAGCGACCTAACAAAAAGTAATTACTAGATTTCAAGTTCTTCTCTTTGGTGTCGTTGTGAAATTATTTCAGAAATATATAATATTTTTCATGAGGATATTTTGAATAAGGATTCTTTCATTCGAAATCAATGGGTTAAAAATTCATATCAGTTATATAGGACTTGTAGTTAGTCCATTACGATGATGTTGAGAAGCATCTCTAATATCGATTATTTGTCCTGTATCTATACTGGAATCTTCGACTCGGATGTCATCAAAACTGTTTATTATCTCAGATTCGTTAGTTTTTTCATCCAGTTTTGCTTCAGCAATCCATTCGTGAATTTCATGAGTGTACATTCTTCGTTGAAGTACTTCACGAGTACGAGGTCGAGATCCAATATAACTTGTAGTATTCTATGATATGAATAAATAATTAAATATATATATATGCAGGTATACAGAGAGAAAAAAATAGTTTTTTAAATTAGTTAACAATAGTTAAATAAGACCACCACTATCGACGGCAGTTTCATTAATTATTATGATACTGTTTACAGAAACAGAAAAGTATAGTTGACATACTACTTATTAGTAAACTCAACTGTTTGTATTTTAGCATGACCAGAAGAAAATTATCACAACAATTATACTTTTATAGTCAGCTAGCTCAATGCGATCAAATTATCGTCACAATATAATTGCTGAAATCACTATTATACATTTATGGTTTCATCTACTATATTCCCGGGAAAAAATGATCAGACCTGATCAGACATGAACTGGCATGAGTTTTCAGGCCTGATCAGGCATGAAAAATGACCATGCCTGACCAGACCGGCCAGACATGTTCAGGTCAGATCATGTATGTTCATGTCTGTTCAGGCCCATCCGGGTAAAAAAATTACAGATAAAAAATGGCCCTAGATAATTATATATAATTATGGATAACTATATTTTACAATTATATATAATTATTTCTATAAAAATAAAACAAAAACAATCGGGGGTGTGCAGGATTCGAATCGTGGACTTTGCGCTCGGAAGTTTAACCCGCTACACGTTGACCTAAGAGATTGACTTGAAAAGTTAGTTTCATATGAACTTCAAGTAATAAAAATCTTATACGTGATAGATTCTTAGTCAACAAAATTTTATATCTTATACATGATAGATTTTAGTCAATAAAACTTTATATCTAATTTATTAATTGTTGATTAATAGTTATATGAAATTCTATATAAGTTATATATAATTATAACTAAGATTTTAAATTTGATCCCATACATCAGGCATGATCGGACATGGACAGACATGAACATGTATGATCAGGTATGATCAGGCCTAAGCGTATTCAACGCTTCAGACATGAACAGGCATGGACAGGTATGATCAGGCCTGAGCGTATTCAACGCTTCAGCCATGAACAGGCATGAACCGGCATGGACAGGCACGAACCGGCATGGTCAGGTATGATCAGGCCTGATCATGTCTAATGTCAGGCCTGATCATACATGAACAGGCATGGTCAGGTCTAATTTCAGGCCTGATCATATATAAACAGGCATGGTCAGGTCTGATCATTTTTTCCCGGGTTGGTTTAGTGTCTGTATTATTGAGAAACAAAATCATAAATTTTGTTGGTTTAACCTACTATACATATCTATATTTTTGGGGCTTTCCGAACTAAATCACTGAATTTAAAAAATCAACATTTTTTACTTCCGTATTAAGATGTCAAAAACATCGTCATAAAATATTTCTAATCCCGTGAAAAATGAAACATATATGGCCATGCATGACCGTATGCATGGACATATATGGATTATATATGGGCACATGTGAAGCATATATGGCCATACATGGGCATACCAACGTTTTAAGAAAGTTATGCATAGTCATATAAGAATCATGTATGGCCATATATGGCCATACATAGTTATGTATGACTATATATGATGTAACGGGGTGAAATGCCTCCGCATTTAATTTAAATTCAAATTTGACTCGCGCTAAAAGATAACGAGCTCCTTTTTAAACAACTGTCAATAATTAAGAAAATACAGTCACTGATGCGCCGGGGTCACTGCAGTCGAGTTCCTCGACGTTTGGTTTTAGGGGTTGATCAGCCTGAGTCGAGAGAAGTACGAAGTCCAGAGATGACGAGTAGTCAGCAGGGTTGCCAGGTTGGGTTACTTATCGCGAATTGGGCGATTTTCTCTATGCACTCGTTACTAAATTAAAGTTTGGGCTAAAAGTCGCAATTTGGGCGATTTTTAATGTTTCAAGATTGGGAATAGCCTTAATCATTATTTTCAAATATTATCTTTAATTTCCATTTGCCAATGACTTGAATCAAACTTCATTTTAATTCATTATGTACATATAAAAAAATTGTCTTTATTATGAACACCTACATTCAAACATTTCATTTCTTTTGTCTCAGTTCAGTTCGTTGGGATCTTGGTATTGAATAGTAATTTTATTTTTTATAAAAAATTATAAATTTAAACGTGGGTCATAATTACATCATAACGGTTAAAAGTAAATTGTTATTCTATTTTTAACAATCAGATAAAGAAATACGTGGGTGATTCCGTTCTAACTGTGATATTCAATGTCCTGTATTGTTTGTTCTCACAGGTCATTAATTAATAATCAATTAATGAAATTTTTGTGTTAATTGGGTAGTGATGAACATATTTCAACATTATTTTTCTATTATATAACTTGCCACTCAGAGAAAACTTACAATATATCATTTGAATGTCAGTACCGTGTCATGCCCATTTCTAGAATTTACCTATAAATTGTTAACTTCTTTTGTCGCAAGAAATGATTTAAACTAATCACCTCATAAATTCTAATGTTTATGATCCAACTGAAAAAAAATTGGCACACTGTCTGTTTAATGTATCAAATTAACATGGAATTCTGGTTCAATAACTTTTGTCTTTAAATTTTAACGAATTTTCGAATTTGAATTTGTGTGACTCGAACGCCATGTTCCTTGAGATTTATGAAACGTCTAGTGAACTATCTTGAAAATACGTCATTTGAGTAATATTTACGAACACTGAAGTGATGAAATAATGCCAAGAGTTCGTGTCATGTTAGAACTTAATTTTTAAAAAGATATGTCATAAATTGTCCTGTCGATACCGTGGTATTGATAAACTTTATTAAATATTAATTTTTTTTTGAACAAAATATTTAATTCTTGTACTTAATACCAGTCTAAACTTTACAGTCAATGGATATTATCAAATACATAACCAAATAATTACAGTTGTTATTTAAAATGAAACTGTCAGTACCATGTATATAGTAATAAAAATAGCATATAGTTATAATAATTAGTTGTAAAATTATTTTAATCATTAATTAAATTTTTTTTTAATACAGATGGCACCAACACTTCGTGCTAGAAAGCTACCTGATACAAGTGACAATTAATTTATTCAATGTTTATTAATTTAATTAATTTATTTATTTCTTAGTAAATTCTATGAATCGAATTATAGTTGCTATGAATTATAAAGTTAATCATTATTGATCATCATGATTGTGTTAAATAACACCGGCACACAAAAAACTTCGAAAAACCGTAAAAATGATGAAAATCGGCAGTTTTAATGATAAAAAAATTTTTTGGAACTAAACTAAGAGTGATTTTCATATATTTCGATCCGCTGAGTATGAATCGAAACTTTATTGAGACCACGAGCCGTTTTAAATGTAAAAAAATCACACAAACCCTCCAAAATTCCGAAAAAAGAAATTTTTTTGGTTTTTTTACTCTCATTTTTGACTTTTGAAGACTTAATTGCTTGTGCTTGTAACCAGGGCACCTCCACGTGGTGACGGTGGGCAACAGAACCATCTGGCAGAGTCCCTGGCTTAACGGCGTGTGTGCCGTCATGACAGGTACAAGTGATAACTACTTTACTCCGACTCCCTGCAGTCGGAGCCCTAGTATCGGCGTCTGGTCAGGGTGAGAAAGCAGGCTCGCAGGCGTCATCATCAAGCGACTGCAGCTCTTCAGAAGTGGGAAACTTGGCTACTGGAGAGTATACTATTACAAGAAGTAATTCTCATCTGTGTAATAAACGTCCTGATTCATTTTGTTACATTTGTGGAGAATTCAATTTGGAAAGGAATCAAAGATCGTTATCTGACAAGATCAAACAAATTTATGAGAATGTTTTGGTCTCCAAATTACTAATTTGGATTCAGCATGGGTTCCACAGACGATTTGTAGTCGATGTAACATGATGTTAACCCGGTGGGAAAAAAACAAGAAATAGGACAACTTGAAATTCTCAATACCAATGATATGGTCTTCACCAACTGGTTTACAGAATTGTTATTTCTGTATGACAGATACTACCGGGTTCACCTGGAATACAAAAAACAAAATTGTGTATGCCAATATTTCATCAGCTATTAAGCCACAAAAAATAGAAGTTGTCAAGGAAATTAATACGGTTGAAGAAATTGATGTAGAAGAAACGATACGCTAGTTGAAAAAAGTTCGGAAGAAGAATATTCAGATGAAGAGTACTTACCTGGCGGAAAAACAAAAGACCCTGAAACGTTTAGCCGAGAAGAACTTAACGATCTGGTTCGAGACTTAGCTTTACCGAAAGATGAAGCTGAATTACTTGCGTCAAGTTTGAAAGAAAAACATTTGTTGGCTAAAGGTGTATCAGTGACATTCTATCGAAATAGGGAAAAAAAATTCCGAAAATTTTTCATGAACGACGATCAAAATTCGGTGGTATACTGTTCAGGTGTTAAAGCTTTAGTTGATGAATTGAAACCGAACACGTATGAGGACGATGAGTGGAGACTTTTTATCGATTCATCGAAACGAAGTCTTAAAGCTGTTTTGCTTCATATTAGGAATGAATTTGCGCCGATTCCAATAGCTCATTCGACAAAACTGAAAGAAACTTATGAAAATTTACAAATTGTATTGGGAAAAAAAAAATATTCAGAGCATAATTGGACAATTTGTGGAGATCTCAAAATTGCAACACTTCTTTTAGGTCAGCAATCGGGATTCACCAAATATCCTTGCTATTTATGTTTGTTTGATAGCAGAGACCGGAAAAATCACTATGTCAAAAAAGAATAGCCATCAAGATCTGCATTGAATCCAGGTCCCCATAACGTTATACGACCACCCTGTTTAGAAAATCTCATAGAATCCAATAGATCCATATAAATTCCTATAGAAATTTTATAAGAATGAATGAGTTCTATGAGAAGTGCTATAGTTAAGTATAGGACCTTATACATACAACTATAAGAATCTATCGGATTTTTTAAGCAGGGCACCCTTAATTCAGCCTTCCAAATATTTGCTGCCACCACTACATGTCAAGTTGGGACTCATAAAACAGTACGTGAAAGCTCTGAATAAGATGGTGATTGTTTTGCGTACTTGAGAGAAAAGTTCCCTGCAATAAGTGATGTGAAGTTGAAAGAGTGAATTTTCGATGGACTCCAAATACGATCTTTATTTCAGAATGCAAATTTTGAAGGAAGAATGAACGACACAGAAAAAACAGCTTCTGTAAGCTACAAAAATTTTTCATAAAACTTTTTGGGAAATAACAGAAGTGAGGATTACAGCACTTTAGTTGACGCATTGCTGGAAAACTACAAAAATTCGGGTAGTTTAATGAATCTCAAATTACACTTTTTAGATTCTCATCTTGACCACTTCCCTGACAATTGTGGAGACTATAGTGAAGAACAGGGAGAACGTTTTCACCAAGACATCAGTGAAATGGAGAGTAGATACCAAGGAAATTGGAGTGTTAACATGATGGCAGATTTTTGTTGGATGTAAGAAGTAGAAGTACCCGAAGAAAATCGTAAACGAAAGAGGAAACTACTTCAAAGATCATTTGAGAATAAAAGAGTACGATACAAACGAAGGAAAGCTTAGAATTCGTAAAAATCATTTCTTTTCATCTTTTTATGTCTTGTGTTTTTCACAGATTTCAAGTTATTTGATATATCTACGTTATACAGTATTTATTTTAGGCATTAAATCATGTTCAATCAATTTTTTTTTCTGTTATGAATGATAATTTTTACAATTTTTTCGAATTTTTCCAGCTTCAGAGGGTGAATAGACTAAAAAAATTAAGATGCGAATTGAAGACATCAAAAGATATAAAATTTTATCTGAATTGGACCAGAAGAAGTTTTTTTATCATGAAAACTATATTTTTTCGGAATTATCGAGAATTTTGTGTGATTTTTTCACATTCAAAATGGCTCGTGGTCTCAATAAAGTTTCGATTCATATTCAGCGGATCGAAATACATGAAAATCACGCTTAGTTTAGTTCCAAAACATTTTTTTATCATTAAAACTGTCAATTTTTATTATTTTTACGGTTTTTTGAAGTTTTCTCGAAATTTTGAGGGTGTAGGGGTCAAACTGACCTCGAATTCGGATTCAGCGGACCAAAATACGTACCCGTAGGTAGGTCTGGTCAAATGCACATTCTACTTAATTTTTTTTGTGTGCCGGTGTAATTATTAAAAAATGAATTTATAAGTGTCACAACAGAATTTATAAATGAATTCAATAATTTTGTCAAATAATTTCTACCGAATTTATTTTATATCAGTACCATGGAACGCAAAGTTTGAAATTTGTTTCCCGTTCTTGACACTTCTGAGTTGTAGTAAAATTCTCTCAGATTTTTATTTTTACAGTAAAATAGATAAATAATGTGCATAAAAAAATTGAAAAAGTTTAACTTCAAAATCTTAAAAGATTTAATAAAAAAAAAATCACAGTTAGAATGGAATCACCCATGTGTACATTTAATGTTAATTAAAACCTGCATCATGATATTCTGTTTTTTGCACTAAAAAAAAATTAATAATTTCCAAAAAATTAATAGAAACTTAGATTAAGATTATTTTTTCATCAAATTTATCCTATAATTTTTCACTGCATGAAAAATAATTACAATAGTACTTTTTAAAACGTCAATTTCAATTTATGCGGTTAATTATACACGCTGAAAAAAAAAGTAGTAATACTTGCCATCTTAATGAAGTAACAATTCCGATCCTTACATTTTAATGATTCTCATTCCTTTATGTTAACTATTACTATCGAAAATAGTACGCATTCGTTTCTAGATAGTAATCATTCCTATCCGTAATGATAACCATTACTATTTTAAAAGGTAAAATTAAAAATTTTTCAGACATAAGAAATATTACGATCTAGATGGTAACTATTACTATCGGCAATAGTAATTGTTACTGTACGAGAAATGAATAGTTAACATGAACGCATGATAATAATTATCACATACACGATGGTAATCATTCCCTATTGCAAGAAGGTAATAGATAAAATTTTTTTTCCAGCTTGTGGTATACTCTTATTGGCTAATAGAGAATAAATTCTAAGCCAACAGCATTATTTTAAATTTGAAAATGATTGGGCGACTTGTTAAAATATTTTGCTACTTTTGATCAAAGTTGGGGCGACTCAGACAAAATTTTTCTGGCAATCCTGGTAGTCGCTCTTTTGGCTCACACCAACCGCCGTGGACGGAAATGATCTACTACTATTTTGGTTTTCTACTACATCGTACAACGACCATCTACTATACTACACGTGGTGCTAGTCATATTCATAATAGTCCAGTCGAGTTAGATCTAAAAAGTAACTAATGGGGGTGAAAATTCCTGGTCGACTAATTTTTTCACAGAATGATTCAGAATATGCTGTCACGGCTGCTACATTCAAAAATTTTTAATTTTTTTTGTTTTCCTCTCTTCCAAAATAAGTACACACTAAAACCTCCTGTACGTAAACCTTTTTATGTATAACGCCGACTTACTGACGCCAGAAGTCGTACCGGACAAATATACCTACCTGAGCGTTGTCAACGCTTTACAATTAAGTCGTATTGTACAAATGGACCACGCGTATTATTTATTTCTCTTTCTGGAAATTTCATCATTTTTACTTAACGTACTTTCAAAATTTATGTATCCGTTCCCATTTAACTAATCTAAGCAGAGAAGCGGTAGACTTCTTTGATTTTTCATCTTAAACCTATATAGACCACCCAACTCATGTGCATCTGCATGTGATTCTTGGAAATTAGAGAAAGCTAATAGAAACCTCCAAATTTATGGTTTCCTACACGAGCATGCTCGGCGACAGAGTGGCGCCAGGTCATCAGCCTCCTTAATAGTCAAAATCTGTTTCCCAGGGATCACACATGTGCATGGGCCTAGAACTTTCGGGTGAGTCCGAGTCCTCTCGTATGGGAAACTGGTTACCACCACTTTTCATATGCGAGGATCATATAAAAAGACCATGGGCTTAAGCTCATCAGTTCTTTTGGGAATCAAACTCCGAACTTTACGAACTCCGGACACTTGACGGTGTTCGTGGCTAGAGGATTGATATCCCGATTAAGCATTCGGTCACGTGAGCCCAGATCATTGGATCGGTCCTTGATCGTCGTAAGCACTCGTATAATCGGTATATTATTTTCTACTAGCTTCAGAAGCATAATCAACGCGATATTAGCGTATAGCATCCGATCACGTGAGCCCAGATCGTACGATTGGTCCTTGATCGTTGTAAGTCGTGAACTAATATCAACCGTTTAGCACCGGTACAGCATTGATTATCTTCATCTTATTTTAATCCATTTAATTTCATTCATTTTTATTATTTTTATATTGAAATATACCACGAGAAACGTGAAAAATTAAAGAATATTTTGCCGCGATAAATGCGAAGATTTTGAATAATATTTAGAAATATTTTTACCGCGAAAATACACGAAGATTTTACAAATTTATATTTTATATTACCGCGAAGACTCATTTATTATGTTATCTTATATTAGAATAAAAAAATTTTTTTTATTCATTCATTTTTTGTTTCTTAAGCAAACTATTGTTGTAAGCAAATAAATTTTTACGCAATATTTTTTTTTAAATACTAAAAACAAGCATGCGTTTTTTTTTGTAGAAAAAATTTGTTTGATTATTTTTATAATTTTTTAAATTATTGTACACTTGGACTTGTCGCTATCTTTCTGTTCTTCTTCATTGTTATCAAAATAACTTATTGAAGATACGACTACAACACTTCAAGTCTTTTTTATTCGCATTTAATCAGTAAACAAATTGAGCTTTTAATCGAAGCTCTGAATCAATTGTTTAATGAATTATGAATGAAAGAAGCCGCGATAAATGCGAAGATTTTGAATAATATTTAGAAATATTTTTACCGCGAAAATACACGAAGATTTTACAAATTTATATTTTATATTACCGCGAAGACGCGAAGAATTTGAATACATTGAAATTATTTTACCGCGAGAAGCGCGAAGACCTTCATTTTAATTTAACCTACAGAGATTTAAACGCATAAACATTGAAATTGATACAACAAAGTATACTACATAAATAAATAATTCGATAAATTAGAATCACATTAATTGACCGCGAGAAAGCGTTGTGAACAAGTGTCCTGTGTAACTGCTGACAGTCCTGACACCTCACCAAAACCTGTTTAGGGTAAGTTTTTAACATTGTAATCATTGTTTGGTATTTTTATTTTTATATACTCCGAAATATTTGTAACCCATGTGCATGAAACATTTACTTTTATATTTACTATTCTAAATATTGCCATTTGTAACCCTTTTGTATTTTGAGAATATTGAGTCATTTGATAAATAAATACTCCTTAACATAAAACATTTGAAAAACATTATTTATCAGACAGTTTTACTTTAACAATGAGATACTAGCTTCACGAGGCTTTTCGGCAACCCACCTTCCCTTATCCCTTATTTTTCTACCTGTCTAGCCGCTCAGACCGATAGTTCACAGTAGGGGGTACAACTAAAAGGGGGTAAAACTAAAACTCATAGATAATTTCTGTAAAAAGTATTTTAAAGCTTGACTAATAAGCTTTAATTTATGACCTTAAGTTTTATATTTTGACCATTTCTTCCAATAATTTGATACCCTTGAAAATGTTAATGGAATCAAAAAATGTCGAAAATATCGTTTTTATTCCACATAACTTATGATTGTCCCATTATAATCCAGTTTCGTCAGTTGTATTTTATTGTGCAAAAAATAACCTGTGAATTTCACAGCTATTTTATATTTTAAAAGTATTTCTTTTATTATTTATGATGTATTAAATGTATCTCTAATCCCTATGATTATCACTGGTCTTGTCATTACGATAGCACCCACAGTTCTTATCGGATCTTAATGAAATTTTTTACACTTATTCTATAGGTTATTATCTTGATCGAATTCGAAGATGAGCTTCATCAGTCAATCAATTTTGATGTAATGGCTGTTTGAAATTTTCACGATTTTTCGAAAAACTTAGTTTTTATTCACTGTTGAAGTTCATATAACATTAAAACTAATACTAATAGACAATTCCAGGAAAAAGGATCTTAAAGCTTATTTAGTAGGCTTTAATTTTTGACCATAAACTTTATGTTTTGACCATTTTTTCTAATTATTTGATAGCTTTGACAATTCTAATGGAATCACAGAATCTTAAAAATATGATGTTTATTCCATATTACTTATGCATTTCCGATTATAATACAATTTTGTCAGTTGTATTTTATTGTGAACAAAATAACCTGTAAATTTCACAGCTATTTCATATTTCAAAAGTATTTCTTTTGTTATTTATTATGTTTCAATCGTACCTGTACATCTTATAATCATAACTGGTCTTGCCATCGTAATAGTGATTGTAATTATGGTCTCATACTAATTCAATTATCTATACTTTGTTTACATGATGGTTAGTTTGGTACATTACCTATATAATGTTTTGTCAAATCAACTATCTGAAGTTCTCTATCGAAAATAGTCGTTGTCTTTTTTTACCCTGACTCTTAGAAAAACGAGCCTAATTTCATATCAAGACTATACACTACATGTATCACAAGGTATGTGTATATGAAACTTTTTATATAGATAAATTGGAAAATCTACCTTCCATTTCGGCTGCCGAATGGCCTTTTTTCGGTTGTCGTAGTTTTAGCACATTCTGAATCATCTTGTGAAAAAATTAATCGGCCAGGAATTTTCGCCTCCATGAATCCTTATCTCGACTGGACTAATATAGAAATTTTTGATTAGAAAATTAAAAAAAAATGTCGCTGTGTATAAATATAAGTTAAATTTGACAGTTGCAGGTTAGGTTACTTCACTATTATGATTATTACTTTGTTTCTATCTCTTTCCATTATATTTTATCTCTTTTTAATGATCTACAGTGTTGTGACCACTACCACCCTTGTGACCTTCAACCTACTCTGGAAACACTCTAGAATCATAGTCAGAATGTAAACATTCTAAATCCAGTATGTTTCCAGAGTGGTTTTGTGCCATTTTTCCAGAGTAAAACCAAAGTGGTTTCAGAGTTGATCTAGAGTAGATCAAAGTATTTTCAGAATGGACCCAAAATGAATCCAGAATAAAATCAAATTATTTTCAGAATGGACCCAAAGTGAGTCCAGAATGAAATCAAAATGTTTTCAAAATGATTGCAGGACGGAATCAGAGTGTTTTCAGAATAGGCCCAGAGTCGATAAATTTAAATTATAAGGAATAAAAAAAATTTGATACTTTCTAAATACATGAATCAATAATAATCTACAGAAAAAAAATTTTACCCCAATTTCTTAATTAACAATACTTTTGTTAATTAGTTAATTTTTACTTGTTGAAAGTTTACATAAAAACCCTCATTATTTCTAAACTAAAAACCCCGGATATGTTTTACTTCTTGGAGCTATTCTTAAAAGGGCTAAGAAAAGATCGCCGTAAGAAAAATAAAAAAATTTCAATTTTTTACTTCTTTATTAACAATCTAAAGCATTGAAAAATAAAAAACGTAAATAAAGCAATCAAGAAATTTTATTTTTTTTATTATTTTATTTTTTTATTGCTAAAAGCTACACAATAGTAATTTTTAAAAAATTTTCCCTTGTATTGTTCAAATAATTGTTATAAAAAAATGCATTGTTAAGAAGATTTAATAAAAATTTTTTTTGGGAAAAAAATGCTCAATAAAAATAACGATTTTTAAGAAAAAAATCGTTTCTTAAGACGCGTTTTCATTTGTTTCTCTATTCGCACTCAACTGGATAAACGGTACTATCTCTGTTGCACTTGTACATTAAATAGGAACTTTGTCCAAGCTTTTCTCGTAAACAAATGGAAGTTATCAAAAAATTCAAGTGCACTTCGCGAGTTCATAGTGTTAAGCATCGGATCTGTGTCTTTATTTTGCGTTCAGAGCTTTTATTTCAGAGAAAAGCTGGGACAAAATTATCTGAAAACCGTTCTTAAATAAATTTTTTATTGCTAAACAGCGCATTTGCTAATTAACAATTTTTTTTACTCAATATTAATATTAAGGAACCATAATTTTTTTTTAATCATCATTTATTATGTTATCTTATATTAGAATAAAAAAATTTTTTTTATTCATTCATTTTTTGTTTCTTAAGCAAACTATTGTTGTAAGCAAATAAATTTTTACGCAATATTTTTTTTTAAATACTAAAAACAAGCATGCGTTTTTTTTTGTAGAAAAAATTTGTTTGATTATTTTTATAATTTTTTAAATTATTGTACACTTGGACTTGTCGCTATCTTTCTGTTCTTCTTCATTGTTATCAAAATAACTTATTGAAGATACGACTACAACACTTCAAGTCTTTTTTATTCGCATTTAATCAGTAAACAAATTGAGCTTTTAATCGAAGCTCTGAATCAATTGTTTAATGAATTATGAATGAAAGTAATTTTTATGGATATTTTGTAATAAATACAAAAAAACTGTTAATTAGCAAATTTGCTTTATGGCAATAAAAAAATGTTTTAAGAAACGATTTTTTCCTAAAAATCGTTATTTCAATAAGCATTTTTTTCCCGAAAAAAAATATTATTAAATCTTATTAACAATGCATTTGTTTATAACAATTATTTGAACAATACAAGGGAAAATTTTTTAAAAATTACTATTGTGTAGCTTTTAGCAATAAAAAAATAAAATAATAAAAAAAATAAAATTTCTTGATTGCTTTATTCACGTTTGTTATGTTTCAATGCTTTAGATTTTTAATAAAAAATTAACAAATCGAATTTTTTTAATTTTTCTGACGGCGATCTTTTCTAAACCCTTTCAAGAATAGTTTCAAGAAGTCAAAAAAATCCGGGATTTTTAGTTTAGAAATAATCAGGGTTTTTATGTAAACTTTCAACACGTAAAAATTAATTATTAATTAATTAATTAATTAATTAATTAATTAACTAATTAATTATTTGATCTGTTTTTGATCTTTCATAGAAATTTTAAGCTGTTTTTGATCTGTTGTTTTAAAAAACAATGGCGTTACGGGCAGACAAAACTAGATTAATTTATGTTTTAGTTGTCTTATTGACTGAATATTTATAGTATTGAATAAAAGTAATAAAATAACTCTTAAAATGTCAAGAAATTTTCCTTATTTACTGAATGAAACTGAAAATACTGTGGCATTAGAAATCATTAAAATTCTTGTGAAATCTTATTACGGAAGCGCATAAGCATGTTTCAAATATCAAGAAAATTAAAATAAATATTTGAATCTATATTATTATTGTTATTTATGTTTGTAAAAAGTTCTGTTTTTGATCTAAAAGCAATTAAAAACAGACTATAAATTATAGTCAATAAAGTCTGTTTTTGTCCTTAAAAACAATTAAACACAAACCATGAATTCTAATAAAAAAAGTCTGTTTTTAGTCTAAACGCGATTCAAAACAGACTAAATATCATACGGAAATAAGTCTGATATTGACCTGGATAAGGAATAGTACGGTCATGATTAGATTAAATTCTTATATAAAAAAAAATACGATTTATAAACTTAAATTAAAGAAAAAATATTTGAATTTATCATTTATTTTAAAACAGATCTGATTGTCTGAACCAGGTTTTAATGTGAAAGACTTAAGAGAAAAATTTGCTGGGAGAAGATATATGCGGAGGAGGAGAGTCACCGGTGCTAAGCAGCAGTGGAAGTAGTTCAGTATTCGCCACTAGATCGCGCCCAACCTATTATTGTCCTGTTCCTGGTTAGATAGGTATTTCAGCGTTCTTACATTCTATACTTGAAAACAATTCTGGCACGGGTACTTCTCTTTTATTTGACAGAATGATAAGTGCCTGTTTCGATGGTCATATAGTAGATGTTATATTACATTGTGACAATAATGTCAAATATTTTTGTTTTCTTGAAAAAATTGTTTTTCCAATCCAGAAACATAAAATACGTTTTAGAAAATGAAAAAAATTGATTTTCGTATTCAATAAATTCTGTTCAATAAAAATAATATATTTCGGTAAATTTTGTTTTTTTTTTTTTAGTATTCATTTACTCTGAATACCCTCTGGTTTGAGTATGTATTCACTCTGATCTCACTCTGGAAACATTCTGGAAACACTCTGGTATCAGTTTGTATTCAAATTGGATGCATAACGGGGTCAGTATGTATCCATTGTGGATACTTTCTGAAAACACTTTGGACTTACTCCATATCCGCTCTGGAAATACTCTAGGTTCAATCTCAGAAAAGGGCACAAAACTGTTCTAGAAATACTCTGGTCCGTATAAACTCTGGTTGCATCGTGTTACCAGAATATTTCCAGTATATCCAGAATGTTTTTAATACTGCAAGGGCATGTGAGATTCGACTCAGTCCCATGTTACGTAGCCCCATCTTGGATGGAACTGAGTACAATCTCACATGAGGCTGAGTTAATTGTACATTCCCTGATAACACGAGTTGATCGTGAAAAAGTTGGTCATTCATTAGTTTCCGACCAACTTGACGACAAGTTATCGACAAATTCAGCTTTTGCAACTTTTGGCTACAAGTTACCGCCAACTTTCTGAGAAAGTTAGCGCCAGTATGGAGCCGCAACTGGAATGCAAGTTTCTGAGGAAATTGAAAGGAAACTTACCGTCAACTTATGATTTCCAACTTTTGCAAGCAACTTTTGCCACCAACTTTCTCAGAAAGTGACCGTCAACTTTTTGGATTTACAACTTTTGCCACCAATTTTCTCAGAAAATGTCTATCAACTATTGGAGGTACCAACTGTTGGCGGCCAACTTGGTGCCCAGTTGCGGCTGCAAGTTTCTCGTCAGTTTCTCGCCAACTTGGCTATCAGGGTTGTGTTCACTGCAGTGTAGATTGTACCAGCTTCAATTTGAAAAATTTTTTCACAACAGATGGGGCTCAGTTCGATTCGACATTGTACCCAGTCCAATCTCATTTTTTCCGTGTAGATTCTCATAAATTCCCATAGAGATTTTATAAGAATGAATGAGTTCTATGGGATGGACGGTGTGGCTCAATAACTTATAGATCAAATTGAACGGAATATAGTATAGTGCCAAATAGCTCAACTGGTAGATTACTCGGCGCGATACCGACATGGTCTGGGTTTGATTCCCCAATTCGGGCAATCTGTGAAGCGTTCCACGCCAAATCAGACACCATTTAGCTTTTGAACCTCGGATTTTTTTGAAACTTTTTTATCTTTTAGCATAGGTTGAAAGAGGCCTTCATGATTTTTCTCAAATTTCTTCCCCCAACCGTTTTTGAAATATGGAATTTTTAAAAATGGAAAGATTTTTTTTTCAAACGATTTAAACAAAATTTTCAAAGAGTCAAAAAATGTTCGTTTTTAGATATTTTTTCGATAAAAAATATTTAAAAAAATTTGGAACCACGCTTCCATTGAAATTTTAACTTTTAAATATAAATTGTCGATTTACAAAAAACACGTACTGTTCGATTTTCCTCATAATTTTTCACAGAAAACTATCACCTTCTCTACAACTGTTCCGGCTATGCTCATAACGGGACAACGATGGGATCTATTTTCTTAGATTTTTTAAAGTTCATATTCCAGTTTTTTTTTAAGAAAAATGTCTTAAAATAATAGCATGCTCAGGATTTACTGTTAATAATTATCTGACACACAACTATTATCAAAATTTTCAAATTTTCTTCCATAAAAAAATTATTACTAATTAATCAATAAATAATAATTTTAATTGATAATAATAATAATTATTTAATTAATAATAATTTTTTATATTTATTTATTATTATTATTATATATATTATATATTATATATTATAAAATTTAATATAGTGGAATCCTAAACATGCCAATTTTCTCAATAAGACAATTTATAGATAAATTGAGAAAAATATAAATAGCCCGAACTGGGAATCAAGCTCAGACCATGTCGGTATCGTGCCGAGTGCTCTACCAGTTGAGCTATCCGGCACTATCCTATATTCCGTTCAATTTGATCTATAACTTATTGAGCCACACCGTCCATCGTACGGTAATACATCAATTTTATATAGTGGAAACCTAAACAGCAAAATTTCTGAATAAGACAATGTATAGAGAAATTAAGAAAAATATAGATAGCCCGAATTGGGGAATCGAACCCAGACCATGTCGGTATCGCGCTGAGTAATCTACCAGTTGAGCTATTTGGCACTATACTAAACTCATATTTATTCACCTTTTAAACCTTCTTTGGACTTCCACAAATAATTCAAAACCAAAGTTAGCCAAATCGGTTCAGCCGTTTTCGAATTCTAGCGAGACTAACGAACAGCAATTGATTTTTATTTATATAGATTAATACTGTAAACATATTATGTTTATACCGAATTTATATAAGGCCTATACCGTATTTACACTCTCGCTATACCGTATTTGTACGATGATTATACTCCCTTTATATGGTTTTCATGCTGTATTAAAACGTTGGTTATACCGTATTTATACGGTTGCTATAACTCATTTTCACAGTGGTTACACGGTATTCATGCGATGTTCGCACCATATTTATTCGGTGTTTATGCCGTCTCTTACTCTAACAAGCTGTACTATTACTTGCATTTTTAAATGACTCATCTTTTCACAATGTTCTACTTCAATTGTTTAATTAAAAAACGTAGTTCATTTTCACTTTAAAAAAAATAAACTTTTCTCAAAAACATCTCCCATATTAAAAAATAAAAACTTATGAAACAAGTAAAAATTTTTCAATTTAAGCATAAAAATATGTTGACTTGAGGAAAGATAATTTTGATTCAAGATAAAAATTTTATGATAATTACTTACTTGATGCAAAAAAATTATTATATTCCGAATCGTTAAAACAAAATTCTCGAATCAGAAATTTTTTTCTTGATTCGAGTTAAATATTTTTTCTATATGTAATAATAACAATTCGCAGAAACATTAGATAATTTTGAAATACATTTAGGATCAATAATCATGAATAGAATTATTTTTAGTAGATTTTGTGACGGGGTGACCTGATATTCGACTGCCAGGTCAGCAAAAATTAAATTTCGCGCCATTTTTATTTTGCGCACCCGCCCTCGCGCCGGAAGTGTTTAATTTAGCAGCGTGGCGGTAGGGGGTAGATCAGGCACACCTCGTCGCCAGACGCCAGACAAAAAAAGAATTGCAACCTGGACGCCGAGTCAAGCAGTCACTCAATCAACAGCAGTTCTTTTTTGATTTCACTTGATAAGATTCATCATCAGGCAAACGCCTTGTGGTTAAGTCAGCTTTTTTTTGTGTGTGAAAATTTGGGTCGTCGTTTTCCACGGTGCGGACTAATCCAAGGGGAAACTTTGATCATGGCGAGACACCTGGGACAAGTCGACGTAAGTTCCTTGGCATAGAGGTTAAATTTATTTTACAACAATAATTTTGTCAAATACGTGGGTAATTTCCAAAACTACTTTTATCGTCTTTTATTAATTAATTTATTTATATATATCTAATTTCATTTATTTAATCTATTTAATCACTGTGCATGCAGAAACTTTCAATTATTAAAATTTACTCATCGTCAGAACTTTCCTCGGCGATGACGAATTTTAATTAAATTCAAAGCCGTCATTAATAATGCAAAAGATTCATTTATAACATTAAAATTTAAGTGAAATTGAGGTTTGGAATCGCAGGTATCTGAGTAGAAATTTTCAGGCACTTGATGAAAGAGTGTCGCGCATGCGCAGTGGAATTCTGTTAAGTTTCTGTAGTTATTAAATTTATGAATTATTTTTCCCAAAGACTTCTAACTTTAATTATTTATTATTAAATAAAGAAACAATTAATTGTAATAAATTAATTTTCTTTACATTCATATTTATTCTTTAATTACTTCAACCAATTTTCCCTATCCAAAATCGAGCCGCGTACTCAGCTATATCAGGCACTCCCGAACCCGGTGCTCAACGTCCACACGAGCATTTTCAGAAGGGCTGTCCGAACCTCCTGGTACGAGGAAGCTAGGGCAGACCCTTACAATTTCATAGAAATCTATCTTTTGCATTTGGCCTCATGGTGGAATTTTCAAAGAATTTTGTCATAATCTATCAAAATTCATCGAGTAGGTTCCAAAAATACCATTGGTTCAAAAGTTTATATATATATATATATATATATATATATATATATATATATATATATACTAGGGTTTCCGTTATTTACCAAACTGATTTTTTTTAGCGACGCCCCCTAAATTTTTCGTTTATGGCCTAAAAAAAATTATCAGACCCATATAAGCCCTTAATATTCATACACGGAAAAAAATGATTGACAATAATTGTAGTTCAACTTGTAATTATTTAAGTTATGTTCAACAACTTATGTCGTTTCAATCAGTAAAATTATGATTTTAATGTTTAAACTGCTATAATTAACAGTTAATCGTTGAAATATACTGCTGGAATATTTAAAATTACTACTTAAACCTTAAAAAAATACAAGACACTTGTCAAAAAAAATGCATCTGTAATAATTAGCAGCTGAAACTAGAATAAATGATGTTCAGCTTACGAAAAATGACTTTTTTAAATAACAAAATTAACAAAGTATTAGTTTAATATTTATAATGAAAACTTTAATGTTTAATATTGTTTAAACGGTAATTTTTAAAAATTGAGTTACACATATTTTATTAATTCTCAGCAGATTAAATTAATGAAATAAATTCGAATAAATAACCCTTAGAACGTATTTATTATTAATGTAAATGATAAATATTTTCACTCAAGTTTACTAAAATTTACGAAGCAAAAATATAAACTTTATGTAGTATATGAAAATACACTTTATATTTATTGAATATCTCCGATCAGTAAAAAGTGTAGTTCAATCTCAGCACTTTTTACTATTTGACTTAGTATATTGTCACGTTATTATATGAATCATTGCCGTTTGCCCTTAACAATTGGTCCGAACGTGTTTTTTTTCGTTTCTTTAGTTTACTGCGCAGCTACTTAAATTTCTTTTGTTTGAGTCTTGGCTTGCAACAACGCGGATGAGTTTTACCAGCGAATTTGTGCGATCAGTTATGAGCAGTAGTTAGTTGTGAAACAAAAACATTTTTGTGGTGAAATAAAAAAATAATATATATACCGGAGAATAATTTAAACAGGTGAGCAATTAATTTAAATAGTATAAAAATAAATCATAAAAAATACATATAAAATTAAGTGTAAGTATATATATACTGATTATAATTTAACATTTCCATCCTATATATGCCTACTCTGATTAAAAAAAAGTATTGAGACAAAGGAAAAAGTATTAAAAAGTATTGAATTGACGATAAAACCAATATATTTGAGTACTTTTTTTAACCAGGGTAATTATAACTCAACTGTCTTTGTTTCTGATGTTTATTTAATTCATAATGGTTTCGCATTCTCGAAGACTACGATTATACTCACATACACATACATGATGTTTACATAAATTTTTCTCTATTGTTTTTAACACTTTTTCATTATTTTTTTTCATAATACTTCTTTGTTAAATAGACAATCATAGTTGTATTGTATTTTTTTTTAATTATTTAGCACCACATGTTAATCCATTATGCAAGAATTATGGAGTTGGCAGGTCCAGTGATTCATTTTTCGTCAATGAGAGGAGAAAGCTTTCATCGGGGTAATAAACTAATTGCTCGAGCTACTACTTCTCGAAAAAACCTTTGCTATACATTAGCACTGAAAAATCAATTAAAATTCCACCATAAATTATGCACAAAGTCCGTTGATAAATGTCTACCAGAACCAGGTCCTATTCAGCAAGGCTCAATTTATAACTTAAAAAACTTTACAGAAGTCATCAAATTATTACCTTCTGAATTAGATTGTGAAGACTTTGTTTGTTTAAAGTGGGTATGCTGCTTAGGAAAAAATATATATCCTAGTGATATTATTATGATGTTGACAGATACAAATCCATCATTTTCAGAAATTAAATATATATATTATTTAATAAAAATAAAATGATTTACTTTATTTCTCGTCAACTAAAATATTTTTACTTCGATTCACATTTCCAAGCCTACTGCGTTGATCTAAGTAGCCATGAACTTTGTTGTTTTTCTTTGACTGATATTGATGGAATTTCATATATGATTAAGCAACCAAATGGAAAAAATTATGTAATAAATTATTGGTGATGTTGAAAAAATTTCATAATTATTTTCCATCAATAATAAGTCAACTTATGTAAAAAAAAAATTTTTGTTTAGGTGATAAGACATTGTATGTATACAAAAAAATTTATTCATTTCTTTAATTAATAAATATTTAATTAATATAAAATAAATACTCAGAGCATTATTTTCCATCCTAATTAACTTTTACTCTTTATTATTAGCTTCATCAAAATTTAAAGCGGTAAATTTTATTCATTAATAGAACAATTATCAAAAATTACTTTGACTTTATTAAAAAGTATTGAATTTAATATCAATTAATATGATTTTATATCGAAAAATTTGATTTATATGATTATCTTATTTTATTGTTTGAAACAGTAAAATTTAATGTTTGGTATTTGATTTTTTATCGTTCATTTGAATATAAATTAAACTCTACCTCGTAGAACTATACATGTTATACTTGATAATTTTTACTGAGTGACGCGTTAAAATGTATAGTTTGAATAAGAATTTTTAGTATTGTAACTCTCACAAACAACTGATCCTTATAAGAAACTTTATTATTAAGAATGACAATTTTTACTGAGTTAAACTTGAAAAACTTCCTTTTATGCTTATACTTTTTCTTGTTCCACAGTTACATATTTTTATTTATGACTTATTAATTTCTTTCGTTCTACTCCATAATATTTACTAATATTCGGTCTAGGCGCGCTGTTACTATTTCAATCAGTAAAAAATAGTGAGAATCTGAGTATTATTTACTAATATTTTTTTTCCGTGTATTAAGCCGTGCCCCAAAGAAAATACGTTTCCTATTTAAATAACATGGGGTTTCGGCGCGTTTTACATTTAATTTTTTTCTCCTAAGCTAGTTAATCTACGGATATCAGAGATACATATTTTTGTAGAAAATTTAACACTCTACAAAAAAAGTTTCTTATGGTTTTCCGATAAATTTATTGGTTTAAAAGTTATTCAAAGTTAAAGATAAGCTTGTAGTTAATTTTTGATTTTTTTACTTTGACCGCAAAATTATCATTATTTCTTTAAAATTGTTTATTGAGAAAAATTTTCAATTTTAACTGTGTTATAGAAAAAGTTACTGTACGATTTGAACATCTGGGTCAAAAATAAAAATTGATTCAGGCTCACTTCACCTTATTTTCTTTTGAAGTTATCGATTTGCCGACGATTTTTCGATAAGATCTCGACTTTTTCGACTTAAATTTAATTTTTTTCAATTTTTGAACTTTTTTCGATTTAGATTCAACTTATTTGTATTTTCTGGTCTTAGTTTGAACTTATTCGTCTCAACTTTAAATACGATAAGCATTCACCTTACTTTTGGCTCGCTAAACCAAGTCGAAAAAATGTTATTTATTTGCCTTAGTATATAAAAATTATTTCACCTTAGTTTTGACTTTATCGCCTTATAATTTAAGTCGATTGAGTCTACATCAAGTCAGTTTCGACTTGATTGCAACTTTTTCGTCTTAAATCGTGACTAAGTAAGCCAATTAAGTCGAAACCAAGGCGAAAACTCAATGTATTTTTAATCTTCGTAAAAAAAGTCGAGTTTGTCTTGTGAAAAAACGGCTCCAAATATCGATTTGGTAAACCAAGTCTAAATCAAGTTTTATTTTTGACCCGAGTGGCATATGGTTTTCGATCTTCGTTCTTGGCTAAATTATTAATTTATTCTTCGGTCAATTTGACAGCTCTTTCTGCAGTATCAATGACTATTTGTAGGTGTTTAACAATTTTCAAATAAAAATTTCCAAATTCCACCAAAGAATATTTAATGAAATAGAATGTCGATAAATATGTAAAAAAATTTATTTAATAAGTCATATTTTTTCCGTTAAATTGAAAAATTTTGTAATTAACTCAACACGTCACTCATATTATTCTTCAGTTATCTGAATTTTTGACGGTAATTTTTTCAATAACACAGTTAAAATTAAAGATTTTTCGCAATAAAACATTTACTTTTACAGAAATAATGATAATTTTGCGGTTAAAGTAAAAAAATCAAAAATTAACTACAAGCTTATCTTTAACTTTGAATAACTTTTAAAGCAGTAAATTTATCGAAAAATCATAAGAGACCTTTTTTTTAGAGTGTTCAATTTCCTACAAAAATATGTATCTCTGATATCTGTAGATTAACTAGCTTAGGAGAAAAAAAAATTAATGTAAAACGCACTGAAACCCCATGTTATTTAAATGGGAAATGTATTGTCTTTAGGGCACGGTTTAATATGAATATTAAGGGCTTATATGGATCTGATAATTTTTTTTAGGCCATAAACGAAAAATTTAGGGGGCGTCGCTAAAAAAAAATCAGTTTGGTAAATAACGGACACCCTAATACATACATACATATATATATATATTATATATAAATATATATATATATATATATATATATATAATATAATATAAAGCGCCATGTTGCGACGATAGCGGCCACAATTTTTAACAGATCTTAATGAAACTTGGCACACTTATTCTATGAACGATTAGCTTGGTTAAGTTCGAAGATGAGCAAAATCGGTCAACTAGTTTAGAAATAGTGGACATTTGAAATTCCAAAAAAAAAGGAAAAATCCTACTTTTTTGGTTATTTTCGTAGAGAACTTTTTAACGGGTAAATCTATCCTTATTCTGTAAAAAGAACATGATAGCCGATAGAAACAGTTATATTTTTCGTTTTTTATTTTTCGTTTTACGATAATTGTTTGACTTTTAATAAGGGTTTAAAATCACATAATTGACTCATGTATTATTGTGATAATGCTATTGTTTATATCTTTGAAAATTTTTGATGACTGATTATTAAATTATATATATTTATTAAAAGTTGAACAATTACCGTAAGAAATCTACTTACATTTCGGATGCCGAATGGCCTTTTTTGATATGAAAATTATAAATCTGCTTTAATTTAAACATATTTAAACACTGAAATGTTCATGTAGTATGGGTATTTTGTCATAAAAGTTTTCTTTTAGCTCATTAGGTTCTTTATTTGTAAGTTCTGAAAACCTACATGCGTCTTTTAAGTTTAAGTTTCTCACACAGAAAATACAGTTAACTTCAACCAAGAGTAATATTCTTGATACAAGAAATTTTTCTTTAACGATTCGAAAAATCCAAATTTCCTGACACCAAATCAAAATTTTCTCACACCAAATAAAATGAACATCTTGAATCAACATTTTATTTCTTCAAGTGAACATATTTTTATGCTTTAATTAAAAAATTTTTATTTGTTTCAATAGTTTTTATTTCTTAATATAAGAGATATTTTTTTGAAGAAAGCCATGTCAGTTTATTGTAGCAATATTGCATTTTTTTGTTTGAAAAAAATTAGTTTCTTGGAATAAGTACTATTCGTTTAGCGTAAGAATTTTTGTTTGCTTCAACCAAGAAAAAAAAGTTGCTCAAACCAAGAGAAAAGTTTTTTGGGAGAAAATATATATATCGAGAATAAGGAAGTCACCGGTGATAGGTAGCAGCAGCGAGAATAGTTCGGTGCTCGCCACGAGATTGCACCCAACCGCTTTTAGTGTCCCTGGTAAGAAATTAATTTCAGAACTGTTATATTTTAAACTTGAGACTATTATGGCCCGGGTGGTAATATAGTATATCCTATATTTCATAATGACAAAAATATTTATTATGAGTGTTTCCATGAATAATTTATCTCTGAAATTGAACTTGAACTTTAAAAAAAAATTTTAATCAACAGCCGAGCAAGTCTCTACTGTATGATTAAAATATACGAGTGACATAATACATTGTAAAGCAATATATTTATATATAGATTTATATAATTATAGAGAGCCATTTATCATTAATAATTATATATATATAATTATATATATATATAATTATATGTAATTTTTTTACCATGTACTAGATAAATTCCGTACAAACACCTTATCAAAATAGAACTGTCGTGAGAACTCCGTTGAAATGCCATATTAATACAGTTGAAGTACCGTATTATCACGGTAGAAATAACGGATTAATACGGTAGAAAGGCCCCCCAGTGAACACATGACCTTGTTTTAACGTCATACGTAGATCATAGAAATGTCACGGCATCTTACGTAAATTTGATGTCAATCTGATGTTCTACATGACTTTAATATGATGTAAAAACTTGACATCATATTGATGCAAGCATGACTCTTGTATGACGTCACAGTTATGACTTATGTCCCTCGCGGTTTTGAGAATGCCGTAAATTTTCGGCATTTATGCACATGCCGTAAATTTACCGTAATAATTTAGTATTAATATGGTTATATTGGCCAGTTTTTTTCCTGTAGTTATGCCATATACTTACTGTACTTATGCTGTAGAGTTACCAGATTACTACAGTAATATTACTATAAAAATGCCGAACTTTTACTGAAAAAATGCTGCGAAAAAACTATAACAATACCGAACTTTTACCAATAAAATGCTGTATAAAAACTATTATACGATAATGTTACAATAATGA
Source organism: Microplitis demolitor (assembly GCF_026212275.2). NCBI lineage: Eukaryota > Metazoa > Arthropoda > Insecta > Hymenoptera > Braconidae > Microplitis > Microplitis demolitor. Next base: position 7,757,082 of record NC_068553.1, read on the forward strand.
AATCGTTGTTTTTGTGATAATAATACTGTCAGTATCCTGCAATTTTGCCAGATTTACGCTGATGAAATAGAAAATTGTAAAAAATATGGTTTTATTTTTTGTTCGCTTCTGCATTTAACATCATCGAAAATGTGCAAAATGTAATATTTTTTATTTTATTTTATTGGTTCACACAATTCTTACTCAAACAAAAAAATGTAAGTGATAATAACTATCTGTGAAAATTGATGTTTTCAATTTTCTAAAGTTCGTTTGTATTCATCTAAATACAATTACTAACATCTTTCAAGTAATTGATTTGGCATAATGGCTACCAGATCAGACTTTGAATAATTAGGTCTCGGGATCAAGTCCACGAAGTGAGACGAGAGTTTTTTTTTTTTTTTTTTTTTTTCATGACAGTTATTGCATATAACTTTATAAGGTTATATATAATTATATAAAATTAGATATAACTACATAAAATTTTATACAATTATATAGAAATTTTTTTCTGGGTAGAACGGTTAGATGCTGCAAAAATGCCGAAAATATACTATAAATATGCTGTATAATTATGGTTTTAATGCTGTGAAAATACCGTATTTTTTCTGATTTATTGCCGTAAATATTCTGAATTTATTTCGTAAATTTTTGGTAATAATACGGCAAAAAAACTGGCTAAAATAACTCGAGTAATACCATATTTATGCGATATTTATACCGTACAATTCCGGTATTATTTCGGTATTTCCAAAACCGCGAGGGGTGTTATGTCAGCAGCAAAGTCACGGTTATACGTAATATGGATGTCACTCTTAAATCATATCTTTACATCAGTGACAAGTCAGTATTTCATGTAATGCTGAAGTAATTTCTGAGTCATAGTGCTTTTATCATCTATTTATTGAAATAAAACAATCATAGAATGAATTTTCAAAAATGTGTAAATGTGTAAAAATAACAACTAAATATCGAACATTTTTGGGGCCAAAGTAATCGATAAACTCGATAATAGATTTCAGACGTTTTAGATTAAAACATAAGCGTGAGCATAAAAAAAGTAACTTTATTTTTTTAGATGATATACCGAAAATATCATTGAGGATGAAAAAGAAAATGTGACGACAGTTTGAACTTTTTTGACATTAAGATTGTAAAGTGTAGTTTTGCAATCTTTCAATCGAATGAATTTCATAAAATTTTGTGGAATTATTTAAAGTGTAGTTTTGCAATCTTTCAATCGAATGAATTCCATAAAATTTTGTGGAATTATTTAATATTTCGCCAAATTTTATATAAGATTTTTTAAATTTCACATCGCAACAGAAAATAAAAAAATTTGAAGAAACTTAATAAATTTTTATATAATTTTTTATTATTATCATCGAGGCCGACAAATATTGTTTTTATAAAATTTTATATAAGTTCATGGAGTTTTTTTAAATTTTGTAAAAATCCATCACGAAAATTTATGAACTCTGTCTTTACCGGCATTTCACTCTAAATACATCAATTAAGCACAAGACTTGAACTCTCGTGATGTGGACCAGTGATCAACGTTCAGGACTACCAGCCAAGAGGAGCCGTGTTCGAACCTAGCAGACGCCCAGGATTTTTTCATCATTTACTGTTATCAAATCGTGTTTCTGAATTTGTAATGCGTTCGCGCCGTAATAATCAAATAAAAAATTCGGTATTTAATTTTTTTTTTTTTTTCAAAAATATTTTTTCCGGATTGATAATTTTGACATCACCCATATATCATACTGACGTCATGAAATGTCACACAGACATCACATTTACGTCATGTATACGTCATTAGTTTTATATCATAATCTTACGTAAAAAAGTGTGAAATAATGAGTCGCACCTGACTCATTCGTGACTTATATCTTACGTAAATTATGACATAGCGTAAAATCACTCTGACGTCAAATTTACGTCCATGTGTTTACTGGGCCCTGATTAAACAAAACGATTTGTGACGATTAAAACTGTTTTAATCGTTTTGAATCGTCATAAATCGTCAATTGATAATTAAAAACGATTAAATTTTTCAAATGAAGATTAAAGACGCTTCATGAAGATTTTAAATTTGGGACGATTAAATCCGAAAATCCATGGCGATTAAAGACGATTAATGATGATTTAATTTTTAATCGTTTTTAATCGTCACAAATCGTTTTGTTTAATCGGGGGACGTATAAGCTTCGTATAAACGCAGTGTAAGCTCTGTAGGAATACCGTAATAAAATTTCACAAATATACCTTATAAATACGGAAAAACTACTTGCTATCGGCTACATTTATGCTCTTTTAATACAGTGTTTAAACCGTATCATGAAAACCGCAAGGGAGGCTAAATAAACAAATTTTATAATAATTTTATTTGTCTATCATTATTTTAATTTCAAGTTATAATTTATTTATTACAATCAATTAATTTTGATTGTCTGTCAATGCGGCTCAATATTTGTTTATTAATCTATATATATCCATGCTTCAGGTTTAGATTTATCTTTCTATCGCATCTATATATATCCATGATTCAGTTTTAGATTTATCTTTCTATTGCATATAAATTTTTGAAGTAATTTGGAAAAAGATACACTAATTTGAATTCATTTATAATTCTGTAATAATGTCTGGGTATTTTTTATAAAATCGTTTTATTTTTCCGAGGAACTGATAATTTTAATAACCTTAAAACCTAAAATTTTAAAGTGACAGTTTTTTCAAAGCCGCCATGTTTTTCTTGGATCTCTAGTAAAACTGGCCAGTTACTTGACAGAAACTCGATATTCCACTGGCCAGTTTCTGATTTAAGTCTAGTAAAACTGGCCAGTTACTAGACAACAACTCGATTTCATTTCTACTAGGGTATTGTTAATCTCATGTTTGTTCCATAATATTGTCTCATTTGAACCTCATGAGCATCATCGATAGTGTCATGAAAATTTCAAGAAATTCAGCCTCATTTGAACCTTTTAGGTCCCATCTTTTATTGTACTAGTGATGAAATAAGCGCAGTATTGATTTTCAAATGTAGCTCTAGAATATATCTGTGAGATATATCATTGAGCCTTAATTTTATTTATCTAGCCTCTTTTTTTAACCTAAATGGAGGTTAAAATGAGGTTCAATTTTTCAACTCGGGAATGGTTATTCACTCCCTAGCGAATTCAGTCATACTTGAAAAATACTGAAAATATCCACTGAATTTTAGCCCAGTTTCGGTGATTTTTCGGTAATATACCAAAAAACAACCCAAATTATACCTAAATAATGCCTCTATTTTGGGTATGTTTGTGAACATTATATACCTAAAAAGTACTCTAATTTTTTTTCTTAATTGTTAAATTTAGCAGAGTCAAATTTTAATCTATTAACCAATAAAATCAATTTATTAATAAAAGTAAGAAATTGATAGGAGAGAAATAAAATACATGTTTATTCAAATTTTGAAACTTTGAATAAATTATAAATTCGTTACCCTGCTTAAAAAATCCGATAGATTCTTATAGCCAAGGTATAAGGCCCTATACTTAACTATAGCACTTCTCATAGAACTTATTCATTCTTATAAAATGTCTATGGGAATTTATAAGAAACTATTGGATTCTATAAGATTTTCTAAACAGGGTATTTTATTAAATTTTTTTTAGAACAATAAAAATGAAAAGGTTTTTGATTTTATTAATAAAAAACATAAAAATAATTTCCAATTATTTTTAAATAAATCTCGCTCTTCGCTGCCTGTTGGGAAATATTACGGACTTCTCGTTCAGTTTTTTTCGAGCAAATCGATCGTTTTTAATAAAATCTGTGACCCATTGATAGATATTATGTTGAGGGTTATGTTTCTTCGTATGCTTCAAAAATCTTGTTCTTTGTAGAGCCTATTCACTTCCATTATTTTTTATTAGTTGACACAATTATTTATAACTTACACTAACAGCGCCAGTAAAACAATTTAGAATATAAAGTTTTTATTAAATGTTATTAAATCGTTCCACTCTCAAAAATGTCAGTGTATGAGCTGTCTTTAGAGGAATACATAATACTGTATATGCATAGTTGGTACAGCTTGGAGGCAGTGCAGCCAGATCGCAGACGAAAATTTCCCCTTCCTTCGCACCATTTTAGCATCACTCACAGCTTAAACAGTGCTTGGGAAGGGGAACTTTTCGTCCGCGATCTGGCTGCACTGCTTGGAGCTAGAGGTGGGTAGCTCCAGGAACATTCCGGATTGAACCTGGAACGTTTCCGGAGCGAAAAGGAACTAGTTCCTGGAATCATATCCGTGGAACTATTTAATGTTTTTAATTCTCATGAAGGTTCAGTATTTAGAACGTATACATACAAAATATTTCAGTATACACAACATCATGCTATGCGACCTACGTGTTTAAGACGCATTCACGGCGAACTATATTATTTTATATTAAATAGAGAATGAATTATGATTGGTATTCAACTTAAAATTCCATAAAAAATCACCAATCAAAAATTTTTCACAGTTTTAAGTAAACAAATAAATATAAACAGTGGAAGAAGTTATCTTTAATTTGAAGTAATTCAAGTCAATAAAATTGCCGGATTTTATTTTATTAACTTTTCAAACTTTTTTATAGGTAATTCATTTAATTAATATTTAAGTTTTAAAATAAATTATAATTTTATAAATTATTAATTTATTTAGGAATTGTTTCAACATCTTCCTTCACAATGTCTAACATGATCAGATTCACTTAATCGTCTATCAATGTGAGCATTTAATGAGAAATAAATCCAGGATAATATGGAGCATGTGATTCATTAAATGGTCACATTGATTAATGCTTAAGTGAATCTGGCCATGTTAGACATTGTGAAGGAATATGTTGAAATAAATCCTAAATAAATTGATAATTTATAAAATTATAATTTATTTTAAAACTTAAACATTAATTAAATGAATTACCTATAAAAAAGTTTGACAAGTTAATGAAATAAAATCCGGCAATTTTATTGACTTGAATTAATTCAAATTAAAGATAACTTCTTCCACTGTTTATATTTATTTGTTTACTTAAAACTGTCAAATTCTTCCACTATTAGCCATCCTAAATTAACAACATCACAAATATGCCAAGTTCACGTTTTACTTGCGCTCCAGTGTAACCAACATTATTTTTCAAGCGCTTACCATACATTTCAATAGATTGACTACGAGTGAGAAATAATGTGACCAGGCATTAATGCTCCAAGCTGTACAACAGTATTCAAGCTGAACAGTAAAATGACATTTCATTTATAAACGCCATCTATACTATATTTCACAAATAATGATTGATTTCAGTATAGTTTGGGTCTGAAAAGTTCACAAACATACCTAACATTTACGTTAATTTCGATATTATTTCGGTATGATTAGGGCATTATTCGTAAAACGTACCTAAACGTTATCAAAAGTATACTATGTCCAAAACACTTAAAATATACCCAAAATTTCGGTATGATCGAATTCGCTAGGGCTAGTTAGAAACCATTTATATAAATTTGACATACTGTTTATTATAACCTAAATTGTTATCTCTAATTAATTAAGTTACATACGAATTGCATTAAAAATGTTTCCCAATAAGACAAGAGATATCGCACACATTGACAATGGTGCTGCCTCGATCGTTTATACACGATTCTTATTTTCAACTAAATCCAGAAATATCGGTAGTTTATTTAACGATTTAGCGTGGAATGCCCCATATTTATGATATTACTATTTATTTAACATTATAACTATATTACCTATTTTTAATGAGTTCAGTATGAAATAAGAGTTTTATTTAATACTCACACTTATGGTGAGTAAAGATCTTAATTTTTCCAAGATTTGAAAGTCTTGAATTATTGATTGTAATTCATCCCATTTCAACTCAACTTCTTCATGTAACATTTTCTCCTCTTTAAAAATATAAACAGAATGTATAACCCCAGTACATTTTTATATTTTCAAAAGAATTAAATAAGTATAAGACTAACCGTCACGTTTCGAGGTTGACCTTTTATATTGTATTCGAAATCTAAATGCTTCCAAAAAACTTGAAACGACAATTGTTAATACTATCATTGTAACTAAATAAAAAGTCATGAAATAAAATCGAGTATAAAATCCTACTATCACTGCATAAGCATTCATTAATATAAACCAATTATTGACAACGGTTAATTCGAACAAAGTCATTCCACTTGCCATTAAATTATCAAATGTATTCAAATAATAATATCCTAGCGTTGTACTTCCATTTACTGAATATTTGTAAAAGTCTTCCACTGTTGTATTTCTATCAACAAAGTTACAATTAACCATGAATTAAATTTAAAAAAAAATATATATATACATATATATATATATATATATATATATATATATATATATATATTCCAATTTATATATTAGAAATTTATACTTACATGCAACAATTTCGCATATCATAACCAGCAAACATTTCCATACCAATAATCGCAAAAAAATAGTATAGAATAAGCATTACAATAGCAGTGGAACACATTAATGGCGAAAGTATTACCAATGTACCAAAAACATCGCGATAACGTTTTTTTATTTTAAATAATCGCAAAAGTCTTAACGGTCGAAATATTACAAAAAATGTTGCATTTGGAAATAATGATAAGCCACAAGCCGCAACTAATGACATTACCGATGCTCCTAAATCAAAGAGATTCCATCCAGAACTAAGATATTGCCGAATTCCTAACCCAAGAACTTTTGTTAAAGCTTCGGTAACAAAAACTATAAAAATTTGAATAATGTACAAAATAAATTAATCAACATAATAACAGTATAGTTTATTTAAAATTGTTTGCTTTTTTATACTATTACTTACAACCCCCAAAAGCGAGTGTGTCCCAATCAGCAGCAAATTTATGAGCTGATACTACTTGATCAGTTGACGATTCCAAGAGTCTAAAAACCATGGCTACTCCATTTAATATTATGGTAGTATCTATTAAAAAAAAGTTGTCCAGAAAAAAAAAAATTTTTGAATCACTATCACCAAGAAATGTACTTGCATTCCTACTTCACAGAATTGAAATTTATATTGAATCAAGTAGTAAGTTATTATTTTATCGAAGAAAATACTTTATTTTTCATTTACTTTTTTTATGACTATGATTACTAAATTTGAGCTTTATTTGCCTCGATAAAACGACACATCTAATTGATTCAAGTAGCGTTCATTCTAAGTTCAGAACTTTCTTTATTAGTATAAATAATACTCGGCGATATTATTAAATACTCACAGACAAAAGTTTCAAAATAAGGCCATCTGATAGCAATATGTGCTCCATAACACAGCATTTGCAAAGGTTTCCAAGCTGTATGATACCAAGGAATCCCTGAGTATTGTGGTTCCCATTCTAGCGTTGTTACATCATAAACCATAAGGAATTCTTCACAACTTAAAGCACCACTATTAGAAGCATTCATATGACGAAACATTAAAATAATATCTAACATACCTAAATTAAATAACGTATATTTTAAAAATATTTATTCGTACAGTTAATTTCAAAATTGAATATTTTAATAACATACTTTTTTTCGGGGCATAATAACGCATTAATCCCTCAAATTGTTTGAATTTCATTTGATCAGGATTTTGTTTTGAAACAAGAAGTTTGAATGCATGTTGACATGCTTGTCGTTTATGTAAAAATAATTTTTTAAATTTATCACGTTCGGCAGATGTAAATGTTTCATTCACAACTGCTAACATGAGATTCATCATAACATAGAGCATCATAGATAAATAAGATACAAAATATATCGCATACCACTTGCTTTTAGAGAATGAAGGCATCATCACATCAGGAAAACTACAAAAAAATGTGTTTTATTGCTGAGCTTTCAGATGTGCGATTTGAGACTTTATACAACGGTAAATGATATGAATTGTTATGGTATTATCAGTTAAAAAAAAATATGTTCCCTAGCAAATTCGTTTATAGCGACAATTTAAATTGATTTTGATTACATTTTCGGTATAATAGAAAACGAATAAGATTCTGGTAGATTTTAAGAATTATACCCAGATCATCTCATGCTATGAGTATATTTTTTAATTTTTGACACTCAAATACTACTAAAAAAATATTTTATCGGTATAATCGAATTCACTAGAGTTCTCTTTTAGAAGCTACTAGATGCGAATACCCGCTTCGCTGGGTTTTTTTTGGTAGTGTACTTATTAATATATGTAATTTTCTGGAGTGTTCTAAAAGTTTCGAAAACGATTTGATAAGTTCTAAAATATTTGAATGTCGAATATCACTTAAAATTTATTTTTTTATCTTTTTTATCTTATCTCTCTAGAATATTTTCCGATTGGGTTGTTCGGATCATATTCGTGTGATTAACTTTTGAATATAATGCGGAATTTTTCACAATGTTTCAAAATTTTTAAAACAATCCAGAGTGATCTAGACTGATAAAAAATTTTTAAACTAATTTAAAACATTAACATAGATATCAGAATTTTACAGAATGTTATCGAATTTCCAAAACAATCCAAGACATTCTAAATAAATTAGAATCATTTTTTATTGATTTAAATCAACTACACTGAGAAAAAATTTCTCTTCGGACAATTAAATTGGTTTTGTTAAATTCTATTAAACTAATATTTAATTGGGACAGCTAAATTTTATTACGTCAACATAATCTATTATGTCATTTTTAATAAATGATTAAACAGACTCTATTTGGTTGATGCTAATACTTCATTTGCTACGATAATAATATCATTTGGTAAAGTTAAGAAAATATTTATTTGATAAACAACTAAATTATTTTGTAGTGCCAACAAATCCAAATATTAAAGCAAAATATCATTATATTAACTCTAATAAATATTATTTAGACACAAAAAAATATATTCATTTAGATTAAATTTATATATTTGTTCGAAGTTAAAAAATATATAGTTAAACCTAATGATTATTGATTTAAAAAGTTATGGTGCTAGGCAGCAGTAGCGGGAGTAGTTCGGTGCTCGCCACTAGATCGCGCCCACCATTTGTAGTGTCCCTGATAAGAAACTTATTTCAGAATTATTATATTCGCAACTTGAAGCATTTATGGGACGTGTTTCCGCGGCTGTTTTGATAGTAATATAGGGGGGTATCCTGTATTACACTATGACATTATGTTTAATATTAATGTTTCCCTGAACAATTTTTGTCATAGTACCAACAAAAAGTACGTAATAAGGAAATAAATTATTTTTCTAAATATGCAATTATTTGGTTGCTAAATAAATATTCTGTCATTTTAAAATAATATTTAACTACTATTAATAACTCATTCTCTAAGGCTGACTAATATATTTCATTATGACTACTTTATGCTACCTATTTAACACGTAGTTATCTTTACTAAATATTTTGCAGTTTCTAATAATTTGTTTTGTTGGTGGATTATAAAATCTTTAGTTAAAACAAACAAATATATGATTGGTAATGGGCAATCAAATCATTTTGTTGTCATGACTAAAATTTAGTTGTCAGAAGAAATATTTTTCTCAGTGTAAGTTCAATTTGGAGCATTCCGAATGTGTCTCGAAATTCTTAGAAGAATTCCAAACATTATATACTGATTGGAATAATTTTTGAATGATTTAAAAAGTTTAAATAAATTTCAGAAATTTCCAGATCATCCTAGAAATTTACAGATCAATCTAGAACATTCTGGACAAATTAGAATCATCTTTATGACATTTAAACAACTAAGTATAATTTGGAGCTTTCCAAGTGATTCTCGATATTTTCCGGACAATCCAGAAAATTCTAGACTGGTTAATATATTTTTGAATGATTTAAAAAATTTTAAAATATTTTAGGATTTTCCAGGTCATTCTAGAAATTTAGCAAATAATCCAGAACATTCAGGACGAATCATTTTTAATTGATTTAAATCGACTGAGAGCAATTTCAAACATTTTAATTGTGTCTTGACATTTTTAGAACAATCCAGAACATTCTAGACTGCTTAGAATAGTTTTTGAATAATTCAAAAAATTCAAATACATCTCAAATTTTTTTCGATTTTCAGATCAATCTCAAAATTTTTAGAATAATCTGGAACATTCTAAATCAATAAGAATTATTTTTAATAATTTCAAGTATTTGGATATATTGTAGAACTTTGAAGATCATTCTTGAAATTTTGAGAACAATCTAGAACATTCTAGAACAATCTCGAATATTGTAGAAAAGTTTTTAACATTGTCACTCGACAAAGGCACTCAATGCCATTCAGGACAATCTCGAGCTTATGTTAGCCATACAATGTCTAAGAAAAGGATAGAAGTATCCCATCAAACATTTCTACCACCCACATTCACCCACTTCCACCCACCGTAACCAAACTCCCTTACTTGCAAGTGCAGATCAAGGGCTACACCTACCACTGCAACCATGAGTGGGTGGCAGTGAGTAGTTATGGAGAAAAGGCTGGACATACCAACATACACTTTCCTTTTATAAATATTAGGGTGTCTGTTATTTACCAAATTAGATTTGTTTACTGGGCTATGATAAAAATCATTTATTTGTGATCCAAAAATAATAAAAAAAAAATAAAAAAGTTTATTCTAACGCCGTTTAACCCTGCCTAAGTAATGATGCATTCTCATTTTAGTACAATAAGAAAAATTTTATTACTTGCTTAAAAATAAGTGCACAGTAATAACTAATTAAATTTTTGTAGGAAATTTCCCGCTCTTCCAAAAAAGTATGTTATGTTTTATTCGTGAATTCAACTGTTTAAGAGATATTAAAGGTCAAAGTTTGATTTGTTTAAGAAAATTGGCATCTTTATTTGAAATTTGATAACTCTCCAACACGCAGACATAAAACTGAGCGCTATAAATTTTCTCGTAGGAAATTTATCGCTCTTCAAAAAAGCTTCCTTACACTTTTTTTGTAAATCCAACCATATAAGTGATATGGAAGCTCAAAGTGTATGGATTGGAAAAATAATGTTTTTCGATTAAAATTCAAGCTTTTAACAATTATTTGTCGGAAATATACCGCTCTACAAAAAAGGTTTCTTTGATTTTTTCAATAAACTCAATCGTTTAAGAGATATTTAAGCTTTTAGTTGAGAGTAAAGTTTCACAAAGCAACTCGAAATTTTGCTTTGATGATAAAAAAAATTTCTTTTATTTCGAGTTTGAATATTTCTTAAACGGTTAAGTTTTCAAAAAAAATCAAAAAAACCTTTTTTGTAGAGCAGTAAATTTCCGACAAATAATTGTTGAAACCTTGAGTAAATATCCATTTGCTGAAGAGTTATAGAATTTTAATCGAACAACATTATTTTTCAAATCCATACACTTTGAACTTCGATATCACTTAAATGGTTGGATTTACAAAAAAAGTGTAATAAACCTTTTTTAAAGAGCCATAAATTTCCTACAAGAAAATTTATAGCGCTCAATTTTATGCCTGGGTGCTGGAGAGTGATCAAATTTCAAACAAAAACGCCAATTTTTTCAAACAAATTAAACTTTGACCTTCAATATCTTTTAAACAGTTGGATTCACGAAAAAAAACATAAGATACCTTTTTTGAAGAGCAGGAAATTTCCTACAAAAATATATTTTAGCCATGACTGTGCACTTATTTTTAAGCAAGTAATAAAATTTTTCTCACTGTACTAAAATGAGAATGTATCATTACTTAGGCAGGGTTAAACGGCGTTAGAGTAAACTTTTTTATTTTTCTAACTTCCCGCCAAGAAAATTGCAAATTTTCAAAAATTCGGGAAGTTATTGGTTTCAGTCCGATTTGTGAAAATCGAAATTCCAAGAGATGTCGACGTTTTGAGGTTCTAGGAAGCTATTCTGACTTAATTCAAGATGATGTCCGAGTGTATGTATGTACGTGCGTACGTACGTATGTAAATATTCTGTAACTTTTGAACGGATTAACCAATTTTGATTTTCGAGGTGTCATTCGACGCGGCTTGTTATTTACTATAAACACTAAAAATTTGAGTTTGAACGGTAGGGTACGTTTGGAGATATTTAAAAAATAAAATTTTTTCAAAAATGTTTTTTTTTTGAATAACTTTTAATTCGCCCAATGGATTGATTCCAAAAAGCTCTAAAACTTTGTAAGCCCCGTCGAATGCCGCCTCAACAATCAAAATTGGTTCATTCGTTCAAGAGGAACCGTTAACGAAAGAATTAAAAAAAAAATTTTTTTTTAGTATTTTGGAAATTTCTCAAAAACGACTAGATGAATCAATTTCAAAATCTGATCAGTTGTAAAAATCAATAAAACGCGTCGATTGCCACCTTAAACGTCTCAATCGGTTTATTCGTTCGAGAGATATCGTTGTAGAAAAAATGGTAAAAAACGTTATTTTTTGAAAACAAAGGCACAAAAAAGTATTTTCGAGCTCAAAGAGCTCGAAAATGTATCCACAATAATTTTTCGAGCTCAAGGAGCTCGAAATAGGCGGGAAGTTTTGGGACTGGCCCACAGGGTCAACCGACAGACAGTTTTTTTTTTATTATTTTTGGATCACAAATAAATGATTATTATCATGGCCACGTAAAAAAATCTAATTTGGTAAATAACGGACACCCTAATATATACATATATATATATGTATATATATATATATATATTGATTAGTGAATAAAAAAAAAAAGTATATTAGTGACTCCTCGGATTTCAAATTTTACACAAAGAAAAAAATTATTTACTTACTTGGCTGTTGTCAATAGAACAAAGAGACTAACGAAGCTGTCTTGCAAGGTTGTAAAATAACGATTTGTTTCAGAAAACATAAAATAACCCAATACCATATAAATAATAATAAAAAATAATAAAAGGCCAAGCATATCTAAAATTGGCGGTAGAGTTTGCAAAATTTGTCTAATAAATCTTCGAACTCCGCCACAATATTTGGTATCAACTAAAAAAATTGGTCTAAGTGCTCGAGTCACACGAAAATGAGATGATTGACGAATAACTACAATCACTGCTTCAAGAAACATAATCGCTAGTGTTATACACTGCAAAAAAAAAATGATTTGTTAGTCTTATTTTAAGAGGTAAAAGAGAATATAACAAAAAGTTTACAACCTTTAGCGTTGTTCGTTTATGTTTTAAGATAGTACCCCAACCAATCCATCTTAATTTCAGCGCTAATTCCACACCAATTGTTAACAATGCTAATAGTTCTATAGAACCGTGCATCCAAACTGGCAACTAAAATCAATTTAGTTATTACTTTCACTCTAATGGAAGAGGTGAGAGCAAAATGAATCTTGAGAAAAAAAAATTTTTTTGAAATTTTCCGCTTTGAAACTTAATGATAAGTTAAAAAAAGCCCATTCCAAGATTTTTAAGTTACTTTGCAATCTTCAAGTCAAAAAACTTGAAAAGTCGGTTGCTCTCCCTCTTTTTACTCTTATCAATTGTGTCACAGATATAAATTTACTTGAAAAAGTGATACAGCTGGCTCTTCAACAAATGCGAGTGCTAATAATAGTAAAGAAGTCGAAAGATCAAGACCATAATACCAATCGTTATGAACTAAAAGATATGCTGGTAAATCTTCTGGATGTCGAGGATGTGAATCAAACTTTTCATTGTTTCGTCCTTCCTAAAACAATGTAATCAATAGAGTAATTTAAGTAAACCACTGAATCTATTATTGCGTTTTTTGATCATACTTTTTAGTAAAATCATAAAAAGCCAACTACGAAGAAGTTCAACTATTTTGTAGTTTAAATTACCGAATAAATACATAAAGATGACAATTTTCATAGAAAAAAAATTTTAAGATTTCTTGTATTATTTATCCAATATTCATTGACTATTTGATCGTATCACCACACATTATGATTTGTAATGCAATACATTGACCGTCTAAATATCAAGTTATCGTGTAAAATCGAAAAAAAAAATTTACGATTAAAGTCATTGAAAGTACATAGTTAACGATTTATTATTAAATGACTCATTTTATCCCTCGTTCTTTAAATTTTTATTCTTAGAACAATGTCGTTGTATAATGTTTGATGTAATACCTAAATTAAATCGGATAATTAATGAATATTGGATAAGTAGTACAAGAAATTTCAAATTTTATATTTTGTATTTTCTATAAAATCATCATTTTCACCGTTTTATTCAGCAACTTAAGCTACAAAATATTTCAACTTTTTTTTCTTTTCTAGACATAATAGAAAGTATGAATATTAATTTTGCGCAGCAGCATATTATTTTTATTCAATTTGAATTAAAAAAAAAATTAATGAAAAAAAAAAAAAAAACATTCGGAAACTGAAATAAAAGTAGATTTCTCATTGTTTATTTCTTAATTTCAAGCTTTCCGAAAAAAAAAATAATTCAAAAACAAATCTTTTTGAACATTTTTATGAATTTCAAAGCCATCGAAATATATAAAGAAATATTCGAATGCAAGGTAAGTAACAAAAATTGAAGCTAATGAAAAATGCTTTAAAATATTTTGCATAATAATGCACTATGAATTATGGTTTTCAAGTCATTTATAAATAAATCAGCCAAAGATAAGTTTTTCGTGAAATTGAAAAATTTTCAACGTCTACTACGTCTAAACTGAACGACCGATCTGGCTCATTTTCGAACTTAATCAAGCTATCAAACTGATAAATATATGTCAAGTTTAATTTAGATCTTTTCAGAATTGTAGTCACAATTGTAGCCACAAAACTCAATACACAAAGCTTTGGGGCTGGCCTGTAGGGCCAACCGTTTACGAAAATTGAAAATTTTCGAAAAAAAGGGAAGTTATTGTTTTCACCCCAATTTACGAAAACCGAGTTTTCATTAGATGTTAACGTTTTGAGGTCCTAGAAAGCCATTCTGACTATTTTAAGAATTATGTCCGAGTGTCAGTATGTATGTATATGTGTGCGTGTGTGTGATTTTTTCTTGTTTTTTTTTTTTTTTAAGAGGGTTTGGGAAGACTGTTGTCGTCTTCGACAGGCCTGCTGTTCGGGCTTGAATATGTCGGACTCTGTATACTGTGTATTTGTGATGTTAATGTGTGGTGGTAGGTGGTGTACCATACCGACTAAACCCGATTCCTCTGCCTCCGGCCACTGAATCCCCGCGGAAACCGCCGTTAGGCATTACTTCGCGCGGAGAGCATCTAGCTTTCGCTCTCCATTCTGATAATTGAAGTCAGTGCTTCTGTTTTTTTAGTCGCTGTTGATATTGTTTTTGGCACGTTTTCTCTCTGAGGAACAGAGGTCTTATAGAACCTTCATTGCGGAAGTACTGGTCACGTCCCAAGCTGTCCTTGATGAAAGCATCGCGTCAACTATGATCTCTGGTTCGATCTTTTGTCAAAGGACGACCTCCAGGTCATCACGCTTGGAGTTAAAACGGGAACGTACGAAGAACACATGATCTGCGTCTTCCTCTCTCCTTGACAGGACGGGCACTCCAGAGGATCATCGTGTTTGAAGTGATGAAAATACGCTTGGAAGCAGCCGTGTCCCGACAACATCTGCGTTAGATAGTAGTTGACCTTACCTTGATTTCGGTTCAGCCAGACGTCGATCCGGGGTATGAGACGATATGTCCACCTACCGTTCACTGCAGCATCCTACTGGAGCTGCCATAGGCTTATGTGTGTGTGTGTGTGTGTGTGTGTGTGTGTGTGCGTGTGCGTGCGCGCGTGTGTGTGTGTATATATATATTAAGGATATTCAAAAAAAGAACTTTAATTTTTTTTTGCTCTTACCCCCTGAAACGTTAGTGGTTGCCGAGGAAAAAATCCTCCCAAAAGATGGGCTCTCTAGCTCAACTCTAAGAGGTCGCTATTTTCATTTTAATTTCCCATATGATTAACATGGAAAAATTTATTTTTTCATTAAAAGTGTAATTACTCGTAAGCTGCTCAATTTTTTTTAATTTATACATAGATCTTTAAAGTTGCTTTTTCAAGCTTTCCAAAGCCCTATGACAAGTCAAAATTATCGCCAATTGAAACTAACAAAACTAAAAATGAAAATAAACAATTTCATTTTGAAATACAAAATCGATACTTTTCAGATAGCTTCAATTGGCGTTTCAATTATGAAAATTATGACTTATTATAGGGTTTTGGAAAGCTTGAGGAATAGGCTTTGAAGATCTATGTACAAATTTTAAAAAAATATTGAGCAGTTCACGAGTAATTACACTTTTAATGAGAAAGTAAATTTTTCCATGTTAATCATATGGGAAATTAAAATTAAAATAGCGACCTCTTAGAGTTGAGCTAAAGAGCCCATCTTTTAGGAGAACTTCTTTTTCGGCAACTACTAACGTTTCAGGGGGTAAGAGCAAAAAAAAATTTAAGTTCTTTTTTGATGCACCCTAATACATATACACTAACGCAAAAATTTAAAGAAACAGAAAAGTATCATAAATTTTTTAGTGATTTTTGGAAGGCTGTAACTTTGTGAAAAATAATCGTATCGAGATTTAAAAAAAAAGCATTTTATAGCTCGAAATCTCTAGTTTTGGCGCATTTTTATCAAAAGTTTTTAAGAGCTCCGGTTATTGCGCAAACATGAAAAATACCGCGAGACAAAAAATTTCTAAATTTTTTTTTTTCCGAAGAGCTCACGGACCGTGGAAAAGTTTTTCCAACTAAACCAATGCATAGGTCATTTAGCAAATTTATTCAGCTTCGGTTTGGCTTTTTTTTTAACTTCGTGGGACGATTTTTCGCAGAAATATCAGCCTTCAAACAAAAAATGATCCTTTTGGTTTTAATCATCGATATTTAGGATACCAATAATCGCACAGTAGATTTGAGGGTGGCGTTAGAAACTTGAATAAATTCCCTAGAAAACCTTCTCATCGTTTTCTAAAAAAAAAAAAAATTTCTTTTCATTTTAACATCCATTAGAAGTAAGTATAAAAAAATGACGTTTTTTGGTTTTTTATTAAATCAACCGGTACTCTGTAAATATCGATGAAAAGACTAATGTTGCCAAAGACTTTATTAGCTTAATGTACCCCTAATAACCCTGTAAATTTTCATATCGATCTACCGAGCCGTTTTTTGGGGGTGATCGAGCAAAGTTTTGCTAAACAATTAAAGGAACAAATTTTGATGTTTGAAGTTTGAAAAAATGTTAAAAAAAAAATTTTTGACTACTAAAATCAAGTTTTGATTTTTTTTGTTTTCTTTGACTTTATCTGAAATTTATTGAAAATTTTACATTTTTTCATGCATATTTTGATTTTCCTGAAAATTTGTGACAACAAACTACTACCTATTCCACAACTTTTCAGATGGTTCCGGTCGTGGGACCTCCGTGACTACTATTTTTTTTTTTTTGATTTTTGAAAATTAAAAAAAAGTTTTTTTCCTATTATAAATCATTCATTGCTATTTTTGTCCTTACATATTATTTTTTACACCGTTTGGTAGTATTTTCTGAGGACATTACGCAACCAAAGGATTTTCCAATTAGTCTGCTAAATTTGTTTACTTTTAAGAACGTATTTTTTAGCGAACAAAATTTAGTAAAAAAAAAAAAAGTAATGAAATTTAACGAGCTATTTGGAAAATCCTTTGATTGCGAAGAATTCTACGAAAGTACTTCAAGACGATGTAAAAAATAGTATATAATGACAAAAATAGCAATTAATGATTTATAATAGGAAAAAAAAAATTTTTTTAATTTTCAAAAATAAAAAAAAAATAGTAGCCACGGAGGTCCCACGACCGGAACCATCTGAAAAGTTGTGGAACAGATAGTAGTTTGTTGTCACAATTTTTCAGGAAAATCAAAATATGCTTGGTTTTCAGAAAATGACTTTAAAGTTTTAAAACTCGAATATAACGCGGAAAAATTTTTTCAAATAATTATTTGTACTTTTTTTCCTAAAAGTACATAGAAAAATGAAACTTTTTTATTCTCCGAATTTTTTTATTTAAACCATTTTTCAAAAAGTTATAAGCAAAAAACCATGAAAAGAGCGGTTTTTTTTTAATTTCATATCTTTTGAATCAATGATCAAAAAAATCTAATTTAGGAGGATGAGTTTTTTGATAAGTACTAAAAAATATCAAAAAATGACGAAAATCGAAATCAAAATCTTTTCAAACCGTCCGATTTGGCGTGGAATGCCGCATATTTATATATATATTAGGGTGCTTCGTTTCCGGCGAAAGTATTTTTTTCGTTGCTCATCAAGCAAAATATTGTTTTTTACACTGAAACTAAAATTCCTGCCAAGTTTGAGCTCTTAATTCCAATCCTAAGTACTTTCTATTTGATTTTAAAGATTTCCCATTTAAAATACACGTAAATTAAATTACTTTTTTTCTAACTTTCTAATACTCAGCTGCGTTTTATAATATCGACGCGGTTTTGGTCGCAAATTATAGTGCATTTAGTGTTCTTTAAAAGTGCCCTTAGTTACTTAGCTGTAATTCCAGCTGTTTCATTCGTGTCCGTTGCGAAAGTCATTTTTCCTATGAAATTGATCTTTATTGGCTTACAGAATGTGAACCAATGAAAGTATACTAAAAATGTTAATGGGAATTTCATAGAAAATTTTATTCCCTTAAAATAAAAAAGTCCTATGAGTCAAGCCGCTAAAGTCTATAGTTTCCGAGTTACAGCAATTTTAATAACTTGAAAAATGTAATCGTTTCGAATCGTTTTTTAAATCAGGAAACCAAAAAGACAAAATCCGCATCACCATCTATGAAAAAAGAATTGAATCCTCCTCGCCAAGTACGGAAACAAATTGAATCCTCCTAGACATTTTTGGACAAAATTTTATCCTCTCGGTCATTTATGGACAACGATTTGAATCCGCATCGCCATCTATTGAAAAGTAATTGAATCCTCCTTGTCACTTACGGAAAACGAATTGAATCCTCTTCGTCACAGATAGACATGACAGTTCGCGATTGGACATACCCCCGAAAATGAAAGAAAAACAGAACAGAAGGTAATAAAGAGAAATTTATTATCTGCTCAGTAAAATAATCAGTAAGTAATGTAGGAATTCAAGATTGAACTAAAAATTTTAAAAAATGAAATTGTATTTTATGAGATATAAATACTGAAAAACTTATTTAAAATTAAAATAAATCAACAAAATTGTCTTTATCTATTAGTTGTATATACTTCTTCGGTCATCGGAAAACATAGCCCTGGAAAAACTAGACCCGGTAAAAATAGACCCGGACAAAATAGAAGCTACCGACGCAGTATGAATTTTTTTCAAATTACTTCCTAATGTTTTATAAATAAATATTTTATAAACTTATTAAATTTATACTGAGAACGTACTTAATATTATTCTGCTCTGTTCTGTTGAATTATGAACATATTTCATCACAGTACCTGATTGTAAGCTCGTATGCATTAACCTATTTTCGTAGTGACACATAATCAAAATGTATGGAAAAAGGGTACATGACAAATGCAAGTAAATGTGTTGATTTTTGTAATTACTCACGCAGAAAATGTGTGAAAAAAGGCAAATAACGATTACAAGTAAATATGTTGACTTATTTTTAATTATTTTACCGAGAGACGTTTCCAAAACTTATTAAAACCGCTGGGAATTTTTGTTCTGAGATATTTATTGTTAGAATATTTTGTAGCACGAATATTTTGCCTAAGGATATTTTTCGGAAATGTTTTGTTTGGGGATTAAAATGCGTGGCTTGAAATTTTTTGAAAAACGAATAAAGAATTATTTTTAACTTATCAGGTTGTCAAAAATACCGTCATAACTACATAAACTTATTGGAAAAATAGCACAAAATTATGATTAGAACACAAATTAATCGAACTATTCTAAAACTTTTGTAAGTTATCCTATTAATAAGTTATTATGGCATATTTTCTTCGATTCATTTAGGCAACTTGTGTTGAGTTCTTTAGGGGGGGGGGGGTTAGCATTTTTGAAAAGTAGAATTATTTTTTTTTGGTTTTTTTATAGTTAAACATTTCAAGAATATTGTCCTAAAATTTCAAGTCAATCAGAGCAACTCTTGCGTTACCCTCCCCTGAGTTAAGAAAAAAAAATTTTTTTAATCAAATTTTCAGGGGGGCCTTCTTGCCTCAGGAAAATTTTTCACCCCCTCTTCAACTGAGTTGAAAAAAAAGTTTTTATTTTACTTTTTTCTTCTAAAATTTGAAACGCATTTTTCTCGAAACTACTTTTTCAAAGTTCGTGAGCACTGCTATTAAAAAACTACACTACTGATTCATTTCAAACTTGATACGCACTTTTTACGTATAAAATACCTCCTCCTGACGTTAAGTTTTAGAATTTTTTTTACATCAAGGGGATTTTCCATCTACAATATGGCGCGAATTTTCGTAAAAAATAGCAGTTTTTACTCTAAATTACCACAAAAAATGAAAATAAATCAGAGAACGTTGGGGGGAAGATTTAATAATGCTTTGACTAAATTTCAATGGTTTTTTTATTTCGCATAATTTCCAGCTAAGATACAGTGGTCACCGCAAATCGTCTATTTCGAAAGACGTTCTTGGAAAAGCTCCGTCACCGGCTCGTTTGTGTATATTTTCGGATGAAAAAATTACTTTATGTTGTTGAATCAACAGTTAATAATGTTCAAAATGTTTCAATAAATTTGCTCAATCCATACACCTTAAAACAATTCGTAAAAGAAGCGTTTTTTTCACGCTTTAACCTTTACCCCCTCCCCCTCTTTTAGGAGTCCGAATGACTATATTAACATCAATTTTGATGAATATCTTGTAAACTACTTAATTGTTCGCGAAAGTATATTAATTAGCCGTCAATCAAGTAGATTTCATAATGATAACATTGAAAAGATTAAGGGTCTCGGGAAAAAATCATCAGACCTGATCACGCATGATCATGCGTCAATTTCATGCATGACCATGCCTGAATATTGGCCAGCCATGAGTATGCGTGATCAGGCATGATTATGCTTTCTCATGCATGAACACGCATGCTCATGTGATTCACGGAGAATCACCGTGAATTGCCGTGAAATTACGGTGAATCACCGTAAATTACCGTGAATGTGTGCGTGATATCACGGTGATTCGGGGTAGAATCACGGTGATTCACGTCTATTCACGGTGATGTTCTATAATCGAACTATGGAAATTTACCGTGATTTACGGTGAATTTTTGTAAAATTCTGCTGCCCCATCGAGGTTTCATAATTTATTGCCTTTTGTTTTATACAATAAGAGTGATTTTCGCGGAATCACCGTGATCTACGACATCGCGGTGAGATCTCACGTCGATTCACTGTGATTCACCGTAACACAACGTGATTCAGGACCACCAGGGATTACTAAATTGTTGTATTATTGATTGTAATATAATAAATAAAAATATTATATATATAAATTAGTATATAAAGTATATAAATTAATTATTAGGTAATTTTTCAATAATTTAATAGCTACTATTGTATTTATATTAAAGAATAGAATATTTTAAATCAACAGTATTTTCCCCTGTCTATTTTTTTCGGGATTCACTTTATTAACGAAATAAGACCTAAGGATTAATTGTAGATTTAAATTGAAATCCAATATGTAATGAAAAATAAATAGAAAGACTTGTATTGATAAAATTGTTCATATTTATTTGTATTATACACTTGCCGATATAAAATGATAACATCTGCGATGCTGGTCCATAAATCATTATTGTTAAAAGCACTTATAATATGTTCCGTATATTCCAAAAATCAAGGAATATTTAATATTTTATTTTCGTACAAATCCCACAAATAATTAATAATTACTTTCATTGTGACTACATTTTTTTGGATCTTTAAGAATCTTTAATCCACTATGTAGGGGCATCGTTTCAAGTTTTGGTTTATTCTTGAAGAGCTGCTAAATATTCTGAAATTTAGTAAGTAGCTAAATTAATTCCTGCAAGGATCTAGATGAAATTTAACAGCAGTATCCAAACACTAATTTTATTTTATAAAAAGTTAAAATTAAGCTGATTGATTTTTGAAATTATTGTTATTATTACCAGTATGTTGTAATAATGAATTTATTAATACATGTCAGGACTGGTTGTTGGTTGGGATAGTGGAAAAATACGCATTTTTAAAAATATAACAATATTTTTATTTGTCACAGCACATAATATCACTGGGTTACATAATTAAATCGTTGATTTTATTGATTAATACTGATGAATGTTTGAGCTTATGAATACGTTATAAATTGAATACAAATTATTTAATTGAGCTCGAATAATTAATTGAAATAATTATATTGAGTCTAGGTGAAGACTTAGTGATTATTTTTAAGAGCACCAAACGCGTAAATATTTGAGTACATTGAGTCCTCGAGGAAATTGATCACTTATTTTAATTAATTGCCATGAGTTTAGAATAAATTACACTGATGTGAGTTCTTTTGTGAACACGTGGCAGTATGATAACAGAGACTACCGAGCAAGAATAAAATTGTAAATAAGTAATTGATCATCATAAAGATGTGCATAATTATAAAAATGTCTATTATTCAATTATGTGATTACTTGAAACAATTTATTAATTAATAATTAAGCACCTGTAATGGTTTCCGTTGGAGTAACCTCTTCAAAAACGTGGTCGTTGATCACTTTAATTTCTTGAGTTCTTAATTAATTAATTTCTTGAGTTCAGTTATTTGAGCTATATAAATAAGTATATAATTATATAGCTCGGTGAGTTCTTGATTTATTTAAATAATTGTTTTTCTTTATTTCCTCGAGATGAGCACAAAATTATAAGACTAATGATAACACGTGTTAACATTTGAGATTTACGTTGCGAAAGATAATGACGTCGGTCTTCTCGACACGAGGCAGGAAAAAGGCAATACACATTCGTCACACTGCGCATGCTTAAGTTTAAATATTGAAGCCACTAGACCCCAGGAGGTGCTGCCTCTAACTGCCGAAAGTACAACTACATTTTAATTCAAATGTAATTGTAATTACGTAACATTCTGCCCGCCATCAGCAACAGAGTTGATGATTAATGAGTTCTTGATTACATGATCTTTCGTTGAGCATGCCAATGAACCAGGTGAGTTATTCTTTATCATCTTATTGAGGTTCTGGTTCTACTAGTAAGAGTGCAAGCTTCATGATTGGATGAGTGAGTGTCGAGTACACTGCTTTGAGTGTAGCAACCTTGGTCAATCCATCTTTTCCAGGGTGGAGTGCGATGACACGAGGGAGAGGCCACCAGGTTGGTGAAAACCTTTTGTCGGTGAGCAGTACAAGTGACCCAACTTGAATTTGATAAGTTGGGCGTTGCCGCTTGGTGATTGCCAGCTGTCTCCGAAGATAGCTTGTAAACCAATGATTCCAGAACTGATGAACACGTTGTTGTAAAAATTGCCATCTTGACAATCGAGAACTGTTTGTATCAATGAGTGCAGGTTCAGGACTCATGTTGAGTGCTCATTTAATTAGAAAGTGACCAGGAGTGAGTGCGCCAATGTCATCAGGATCTTCTGTGATTGACGCTAAAGATCTTGAGTTCAGGATAGTTTTAATCTGTGTAAGAAGAGTCATAAATTCTTCGAACGTGAATGAAGATTATCCTACGGTCCGAGTGAGATGGTGTTTGAGTGATTTTACAGCGGCTTCTCACTTTCCACCCATATGTGAGGCTGCTGGTGGATTAAAATGCCAGGTAATACTGTTCACAGTGATGTGATCCAGTATTTCTCTTGACTCTCGAGTTCCTTGAGTAAATAACCGGTCGAGATCATTCTTAGTGCTTTTGAACGTTGTTCTACAATCGCTGTAGAGTGCTGTGCAGACGCCTCTTTGGCTAATAAATCTGCGGAATGCTGCTATGAACCCACTAGAGCTGTAGTCGCTGACTACCTCTAGATGTACTGCTGACGTAGAAAAACAGACAAAAACATAAATCCAGCCTTTGTATGTTTTTGCACGTCTGCGTCTCCAATTTTTGAGTGATATTAGACCAGCATAGTCAACTCCAGTGTGTGTGAGTGCAGATGATGGAGTGACTTGATACTGATAGCTGACCCATGAATTGTTAAGCTCTGTCAGCACGATGTCATGCACATTTTATACTTTTGAGTATAAATGAGCGTACTAGTTGTCTGCCACCAATGATCCAGTACTTTTGTCGTATGAATGCAAGAGTAAGTTAAGTACCACCACGGTACGCTCATGAGCATCAGAGATGATGAGTTTTGTGAGTGACGCATTCCGTGGTAGAATAACAGGATGCTTACTTTGGTCTTGATTTCCAATCGTCCAACTACTCAATTAATGCTGTTGGTGTCAACGAATGCAACCAATCGAGCAAATGGATGACCATTTGGCCATGGTGCGTGCTTGGAGTACATATTGATCTTGTTTGCAAAATGAATACGTTGAGCTTCTTTGATATAGAAGTTGAGTGCATGAGATACTTCGTCAGAAGTAATTGGAGTCTTGAATGATGAGTTCGGTGATTTCTCGATCATGTTACGGAGTCTAAAACAAATTGCAGTAGCTCGTAACATGCGTAGCAGTGGTATTGGCCGTTCCATAATAGGCCACCTTGAACTCATTAATGAATTCGATGAGATAAGGCCAGTCCAGGCCGTTCTTCTGCTTAAGCTCCTGTATTATCGATTGATGGACATTTAGGCCAGGACGTTGAAATCTTGAGCGACCATGGTGGGCCAGTCCACCACAAGTGATGATCACGGAGTTGAGTAGGCGTCAATCCTCGTGTTGCGCAGTCCGCTGGGTTTTGTGTGTCCGGAATAAAATTCCAGTGGCCATCTGGATCTAGATCTTGAATTTGTGACACCCTATTCTGGACAAACTCCTTCCAGCGAGATGGATGAGATTTGATCCACGTGAGTGTGATTGTTGAGTCCGACCACAAGTATGTTGGCGATTGAGTGAGATTGAGAGTGCTCTGGCAGTGTTTTATGAGTTTCACCAAGATGTGAGCTGCCGTGAGTTCCAACCTTGGAATGGTTAATTGTTTTAACGAAGCTACCTTGGTTTTTGAGCAAAGCAGCGTAACTCTGACTTCATAAGAATCCATGTATCTCGGTGGTTGAACACGTGGATGAGTGGATCCATCTTGGAATTTTTATTTCTGAGATGAGTTTGAGTTCATTCTTGAAGTTTCTCCATTTATGCCGGTGATTGGCTGCCAATGGAGTCCTAGCTAAGATTTTTGAGCCAAAGCTCCTGCATGAATATCTTGGCTCGAATGATGAGTGGTACTAGAAACTCGAGAGGATCGAACATTTGAGCAATCTCTGATAAGATGATCCTTTTGGTAAATTTTTGAGCGGAGCATGGTGGTGAGTATGTAAAACAGAACTGATCTGAGTGTGAGGACCAATACATGCCCAAAATCTTGATGCTGGAGTCTGTATCCTCGAATTCATGATTCTTGATCGCTTCCACATAATTGAGTTGTTGTAATTTTGGATAATTGCTTGCCTATTTAGCAGGAGGTAACCCCCCTCCCCCCCTGGTGAATGTGAGCAACACCACAAAGTCGGTCGCGTCGTTCACGAAAACGTTGACGTTTTAATAAAAAACGACGATGATATAAAATATAGATAACTAAGCTAAAAATAATGAAGAATGTAGATGTACTGAATATAGGAATTGTTTTCAGTGTAAGAAAAGGTATAAAATTCATGTATAAATGGGATTACGGTAAATAAAAAAATAAAAACTGTAACGGGGTAAATTTGA
This sequence comes from Microplitis demolitor, assembly GCF_026212275.2. Taxonomy (NCBI): domain Eukaryota; kingdom Metazoa; phylum Arthropoda; class Insecta; order Hymenoptera; family Braconidae; genus Microplitis; species Microplitis demolitor. The sequence continues at coordinate 7,782,876 of NC_068553.1, forward strand.
ATTTACCGCGTACAAGTAAGTCAAAATAAAATCTATTATGCGCACTGTCGGTCATGTGCCATTACCACCCAGGGTATTCCGGGTAGGTTGCGACTAGTCGTCCGGATGTGGAAATTTCAAATGCTCGAGCGTCAGTTTCCCCCAATTAGAATAAAGTAGGAGCCCGAAGATGCCCCAAGTTGAGTGGGGAGCGAGTAATTATAAACTGGGACCGGAACGTGAAACGACATTAACCATCGGAACGATTGGACCGTCGAGACGTACAAGAGCATAACATCTGAACAGACGCCATATCAGACGCCGTGAAATTAATTATCAGGTAATTATTCAATTGATAGCTTGAGTTTTGATTGTGGAACCAAGCGATAGAATTTTTAATTTTGTTATGAGTGAAATAAATCAGGATTTTAATAGAAAATTGTAGTAATTAAGTATCGCGAAGGTTAAGCGATTTTTAAAAATAATTGTGTGTATGAGTGTGTGGAAAAGGCCAAAGGTAATTGGTTAATTTTAATAAATAAAATATTGCGAGTTAATAAATATAAGGTTTATAAGTGATAAAGGTTATAAGGTTATAAAAGGTATAAAAGGTTTATAAAAAGCATAAAAAGTTTCTAAAGTTTATAAAGGTTTATAAGGTTTATACAAGGTATAAAGTCATAAGGTTTATAAAGGTCATAAAGGTTAAAAGGTTAATTAAATAAATAAAAGGTTATAATTGTCGAAGTAATATTTAAATTATTTATAAATTATCCTTCCTCATCCTTCTCTTACAATTAAATAAATTACACCGGCCCTGACGATCCAAGATCCGGCTCTGGGAGGCCGTTATCACTTCCAGTGGCGCCCTTTGATAAAAGGACGACCAGAGTAATAGCATAGCCTTGTTATAAAACCATTAAATGAAAATGAGTCGCATGTGAGTTATACTGAGCGTGTAATATAAAGGATCCCATGACCGCTGACAAAGCCAATAGCAACATTACCGAGACATAAGGGTACGACCATAAAATCAGAGATGGCGCATGGACTTCAAAATTTCAATCAAGAAAAGAAATATAAATTTAATTTTGGATGTGCTGAGCTGTTGGTGGAGAGCGAGAGAAAAAACGTCGTCGTTTTATTGTAAGCGTCGGAAAGAACGCCAGCTAGAAATTATACTACACGGAAAAAAAATTCCCGGATTTTTTACGATTTAACTATCGTAATTTTCATTATATGGTATCGTAACGGTGGACTATAAAATTTAAATCATAATTTTTACAATAGACTATCGTAAATTTTGTTTTATAATTAATACTACTACAATATAGAAAAAATCAGATACTACAGAGTAAACTATACAAGTTGTGTTAATAAAAATTACAATGCAACTATCGTAAAATGAATGAGTCGGTAATGTAGAATTTCTTTAAATATAAAAGTATAATTAGAAGTCAACGGAGTAAAATTTATTTTCTTAAAAAAGTAGAACTTACAATAAAAAAAAAGAAAATTTATCATTTTGTATTTTTTTTTTTTAATAATTAAATTGAGAAGGTAAATACAATGTCGAAATAAAAATAAAACATGTTGAAGTAATAATAATAAAACATTTATTTAATATTTTTTGAAATATACTTTTTTGGTATATAAAATTTATTAATTATTCATTAATTTAACTTAAAAGTTATAATATCACATCAGATTCAAAAAGTATTATACTTGTTTCTTTGTGAATAAAAATAACTCATTCCTTTATATCCAAAATATGTACATGTAGGAAATTAAAAAAACCATAGGTGCAATTTTTTCGAAAATTTTTTTTTTTTTTCATAATTTATCATTTTTAAACAAATCCAAAAATTATTAAACGTCGGCTAACTTTAGAAAGAAACATTAAATGTCCATAATTTGAGGTTATTGAAATGTTTACCTCATCGCCAAGTCAGACAAAATTATTCATTGTCGACAGATAAATAATATTCTGTAACAAAATTAGGAGAATTGAATTTATTAAAAAAAAAAAAATTCATTCTTTTAGAATCATTCATTCTATGACAATGATACTACTTGTTTATAAAAATAAACTTCATGTCCAGATAAATAATTTTAAAACGAACGAAATACCCACAGAATATTTAGTTTAATAAGAAATGAATAATAATAAATATACTTACACCACCAAATTATTATATTCCTTAATTTATGTAAGTTTGTCATGAAGAAAGCAGTTTTTTTTTTAATTTTTTATTTATCATTGTCCGAAGAATGTCATGAAAAATAACCTCTATTTCTGCACTACAGTGGAGGTAAAGATGCACTGATTTATAAATATATGTAGTTGAACCACACATAATACGAACGAAATAGATGTTATCATTTGTATATACATATATACTCTCACACAAGCATCACATCATGGTATTGTGACAACATTTGTCTTTCATACGTAAACGCTTCAGATGGCATATACTATACCATTTCAGAAAATTTACAATCTAACTATCGTAATTTTTGTGGCTTGTATTGTAAAAACATAGAGGCAGCACTGTAAATTAAGAGGAAGAATAAAGGAATAAATATTATAATTAAATCTTATTTTTTATTCTTTTACTATTTACGATAGTAAGATTGTAATATTTCTTATTGAATTTTATACAACAAACTCTTAATGAAATTACGATAGTGAATAGTGAAAAATCTTTTAGAAACTGTAAATTTTCGTATCATATATTTGAAAGTTACAGATAATAAAAGTATAGTCCAGGATTACGATAGTAATATTGGAATTGTTCGTCGAATTTTTTTTCCATGTAGTTTTTCATCTGTTAAATTTTTATTTTTTGTACTTTTTCTTATTCTCACCAATAAATATGCTCTCTAGCTTTAAAATACCCGGAATTTTCGGCACCAAGGACGTCATTTATTCGAAAAACTTGGAACATCAAATTATTGAGGGCAAGAAAAGAAACGTCATTTTCTATATAGAGTAAAAATATGACAAGTAAAAATCATACGAAGTATTTTCTGTTAAATTTTTGTTTTATCACTTTTTCTAATCCATGCCAATAAATATGCAATCTAGTTTCGAAATACCGGGAATTTTCGGCACTACGGACATTATTATCTTGCGAAAATTGCAAAATCAAAGTGTACCAAGAGCGAAAAAAAAACGTCGTTTTATTGTGAACGTCGAAAAAAACGTTGGCTGAAAATTATACGAACTTTTTTTTCTGTTAAATTTTTGTTTTTTTACTTTTTCTAGTCCTCACAAATAAATATGCGACTTATCTTTGAAATACGCGAAATTTTCAATACCACGGAGTTACTTAATTGAACAAATTGGAAAATCAAATTATCGAGGGCAAGAAAAAAAACGTCGCCGGTTTATTGTAAGCGTCGAAAAAAACAAAAGGTAAAAATTTTACGAAATTTTTTTCTGTTAAATTCTTCTTTTACTTTTTCTCGACCTCGCCAATAAATGTGCAATTTGGCTTCAAAATACGCGAAATTTTCAGTATCGAGGACTTAATCAATTCGAAAATATTTAAACATCAAATTATCAACAGCAAGATAAAAACACCTCGTCTATCTCTAGTAGAGTAAGAAAACGACAGATAAAAATTATACGAATTATTTTTCTATTAAATTTTTGTTTGATTACTTTTTTTTATCCTCGCCAATAAATATGAAATCTAGTTTTGAAATACCCGAAATTTTTGGCACTATGGACGTTATTAACTTACGAAAATTTAAAAATCAAATTGTATTCAGAGCGAGAAAGAAAACGTCGTTTTATTGTAAGCGTCGAAAAAACGTCGGCTAAAAAATTACACAAGCTTTTTTTTTTTTTAGATATTTTTTTTTTTTCCGTTCTTGCCAATAAAATGTGCAATTTTCGTTTTTTCACTTTTGCTTATACTCACCAATAAATATGCAATCTATATTCGATGTATCCCATACAAAGTTTGGAAATAAGCCCTATTCCTGGGCCAAGAATGTCGATTAATGGCTCAGCACTGGCAATTTTTATTGGTCGATAAACGGCTTATAGCCGGGATGATAACCTCGGCCCATTAACTGCGCTTGACTATCGGCCAATTGATGGTAGCCAGCAATCAGCGAAACAAGCAAATAAATTAAATTAAAAAAAAATTTCATTTTCATTGTCCTAATAGAATTCATGATCATTAATGTATTAACTATTTAATGGATTAACTATTTAAGTGGGGTAAGTGATATGAAAAAAAATCGGTGAAAATTTTGCAGGGCACTAGGCACGAACTACCATCCTTCTGATTGCTGGGTCTGAACACTGGCTACTGGACGAACCAACTAATGTTGAGCTGCTGCTACCTTTGAATGATCTACTTATTCATTTTACTACAACCACTCGGTTTAATGAAATGTAAAGAGCAATTTAATTAATATTATCGATTATTTAAAAAAAAAATAATTTTTTACTATTTTTATTATCATGACATAATTTTTTTAAAATAAAACTTATTAAATTTAATTGATTATTTATTAAGAACCCAGTTGAATTATCTTGCTCTACCACCATTATTAAAAATGACATTTATTTTTAAAATATATGTCTTATTTTTCAATTAAATTAACTTTTATAAGTGATAAAATTATAATTGTTGATTGAAAATAATAACGAACTAAAAAGTATTTTAATTATTAGTTGTAAATAATTTTAATCGGAAAATTAAAATATTTATTAATTAAGACTTAATTCAATTCAAAAATAACTGATGATTAATTAAGAAATGCTGTAATGATAAGTTATTTGAATAATTAATAATTGATGAGTAGATTTTTTGAATTCTGGAATTTCACATTAAGCTGTTTTATGAATTTCTTCTTGACTTTTTTGCTTTTGGCCTCAGACATACTTGCTAAGGCTTTAGTTTTTTATCACCAATCTTTTTTTTCAATAAATATTTATTTAGTATCACAAATATAAAAGTAACTTCATAAAATTTTTCAAAACATTTAAATTCTACGACACGCGTTTCCACATAAGAATAAACAGAGAAAAGAAAACCACGTTGCCAGATCAGAGAATCGACGCAATGAGAATACTTTTGGACTTCTGCGCATAAGAGAGCAAGTGAAAAAGTGCACTGTACCTCAACTAGTTTTCATTATATTAATAGAACTTAACATAGGGAGAATCGTCTTCAAAATTGAGCATGACTGCTCGGTGGGAACGTCCTCAATAATGAAAACAATTAAAAAAAAAAAATTATCAATTTTTGGAGGAGTACCTCTCTGTCCCACGAAAAAAATAGTATATTACACATCTAGGGAAGTAAAGTAAGAAATGTCTCAGATCATATGTAATTGTTGGCCGAGGCGAAGCCGATACTATTTTTGCCTCCGTATCCACCAATGATGTGAAATGTAATTTGTATTGTTACGCTTTGGCTTTAATTACATTTAAATAAAAATTTTAGAAATTTTTTTCTTTTAAGTCTCGAATTATTTATTTGTCACGATGGGCGAATAAACGGTTTAACACTTTAGAATCATAAATAAATTAATAAGTCGTTACTTTGTTAGCGATATTATTTCTATTCACCGCCAACAATATAACGGAAATCTCTTGCAATAAGAGAATCGCTGTGGCTCACAGACAGTATAAACAGATAACGATGCATGAGACTCGGGACACGACGATTCTCTCATAGGAAACCTGAGATATAACGTTAACACTTTGATGAATGTACTAAGTCGAAGAGTAACAGAATCAGTCAATGGATCGCGAGATCTCAAAGAGCACGAAACTCTGTACAATTAACTGACTGATTCGCCTGTCTCCATCGGTTTAAAGGAACAAAACCTAAAATTTAACCTTGATATAAATCTTTTGTCTAAGAACCTTAAAGGGGCGAACACTTACTAGCTATTCCACCCTTCCTTTGCTTAGAGCGCTAAACAGCAGTTCGGACTCCTTCACCACCTATCATAACAACCTTTATGCCTCGAGGCCTACAGAGTAGGAGATCAGGACGTCCTGCACAGCTCGGTCGCGTAATTCAAGGCGTTATTGCAGACCTTACCCAAGGTCGTCCGAGAATTAAATCCGAGGAAGTTCTTATCGAGCCAATAACGCTAGTAATACCGCGAGTGGTCGTCAACAATTCGATCAATATATCAAAATCGTGTGGTGTTGAGCCTCCGAGCTCGTGTATTGCTGAGCCGTCAGGCTCATGTGTTGTTGAGCCATCAGGTTCTGGCGGTTTGATCGACCAGTTACAATCACTTGTCCTTACGGAGGAGTCGAATCTCCAGAGCTCGGCCTGTTGAAACTCAGATGAGGCACCAAAGGAAAATCCGGTCTTCTGCACCGGAGTCAGCAAGGATTGGCAGTTTGTTCCGGTGGAGGTTCCATCCGTCCACCCGCCTAGAGAAAGTATTCCATTCCACGACTCTCGTTACGGGTACTATTTAGACGCCTACTTCAAGGCCAGCGGCAGAGACGCATACGCACCAGCGGGAACAAAGCTACGGAAGAAAGGGATTATTTGAGCCGACTTATGGGGCCCATAATCTCCAAAATGGGTTCCTTCAGAAAAAAATTTTCAAATCCTCAGTTTTTTTTACTTGTTTTACTTTTTTTGGATATACTTTCGAATACGACACCTCACCGTTTATTCCAAAAAATACGGAAAAAGTTCGCCTATAACAAATAAAAACCGGCGCAGAACATCTAAGTTGCTGATAGGGCAAATAGATATGATTAAGTTTGAATACGTAAACACAGATGGCGTGTTAATTTATCGATTATCAATAATTAAATCAAATTTAAATAACCAACAATTAATTTTGTTTAATACCGTAAGATAGACAGTGGAGTTAGAGCAGGGTGGCCACAAACAAATGATTTCAATATTCTCTGATATTTTCCGGTTCTTCAGTAAAGTTTTTCAAATTTTTCCCGGATTTTGAAATTTCACTCTTATCATTTAGATATTCAAAGTTTTTATTATATTTTCATTTTAAATAATTAAATTTGATAATTAAATTATGCGAGAAACCATAAAAAAGGCACTAAAATAAATTAATATTGCCTACTTTGGATTATTCCATGTTGAAAATGTGTAAGTTAAAATATTTAATAAGAAATTTTATGATTCAAATAAATTCAGAATACACTGGTTACAAAAATTAAGGGATACTTAAAAAATTTCAAATTTTTTAGTAATTTTCAATAGCTTGTTGACTGGAAAGAAAATGGTCGTACAACAAAAACAAAAAGTCAAACTGTAGCTTCAAGGGTCTAGTTTTCTGATCTAGTCTTGAAATTTTTTGATTATGCACGGTTCCGGAGCAATCATAAATCAATCATAATTATCGCAAAAAATTTATTGAAGCTTGCAGACCGTTTTTAAGACAAGCAAAAATTTGGTAAATTTCTTTTTTGAGAATTTTCTTAGGATTATTCCGGAACCGCAGATAATAAAAAAATTTTAAGACCTGATCAGAAAACAAGATACTTGAAGCTACAATTTGCCTTTTTTGTTTTTGTCGTACGACCATTTTTCTTCGAGTTACAACCTGTTAAAAATCACTTGAAAATTTGAATTTCTTTCATTATCCCTCAATTTTTTTAACCACATGGAGAAAAAAACATGAGAATTTTTCCAATTTTACTTTGAAGAAATTCTCTTGTTGACATGGCAAATTTTGCTTTATTAACATGGGAAATTTTACCATGGAAAAGTAGGAATGTAACCATATTATAGAAATTTTACCCATATATTATAGGAATATCTTCCATGTTGCCATTGGAAAAATTTCTACGTAGAAATGGAAAAATTGCTCTGTTAACATTGCTGAAATTTCTTTATTGACATGGGTATTTTTATCATGTCAGTATAGGAATTTTTCCCATGTTACTGGAGTAATTTCTTCTATGTTGACATGGAAATTTTTCCCGTGTTGAAAAATTTCATTGTTAACATAGTAAATATTCTTATAATTACATAGTAAAAATATCCATGTTGACATGAGAAAAATTCCCATGTCAACATAGGAAACATTGTTATGTTGCATGGGAGAAGTCCACAAAAAGCTAAAATCACTGAAATACCAAATATTTTGGTCATTTTTATCATTTAGGCTTTAAAGCGATAAAATAGGGATGTGTGAAGATTTTAACACATACGAAAGTAGAATTTCAAAGTCTCCGAAAAAATTTTGTGTAATTTAATTAAAATTTTTTTGTAGCACCTACCAATGAACAAATGTTTTTATAAATTTGATTAATATAAACGAGTAGGGAAAGAGGAGGCAACATAAGCCCCCTAAAATTTTGGATGCCTCAAAATATTTTCGGGGAAAATAGGCCCCCCGAAATTTTTAACATGAAAAGTATTTGGGTGGGGAAGGGGATTAAAATGGGCTGCCTAGACTTTGAAAAACGGAAAATATTGTTTAGCCTAACGTGTTCCTAAAATTTTTGTAACAGAAATGATCGAGTAGTAATTCGACTGAAAACTTTAAATTAAGTTATTTTAAGGTCCAAATCTTCACTATTAACTCTTTTTTATACTAAATACATAGCAAAAAGTTTCAAAACATGAATCAACGAAGAAACATCTATGAGTTTTTTTGAGGGCCCGTTTTACCCAACTTTTCAGGATTTTTTAAATTTTGATAGACACATCATATTAACACCAGAAACTCAGCAGAAGGAAAAAAAAGTGATACAAGCTGAAAAACTCACATTTTAAAAATTGTTTGAGGGGGCCCATTTTGCCCCCCTCCCTTCCCCTCATCATCATTTCAATTAATTAATTTTGATTTACTTAATAAATTACGTAAAAAAAATATCAGTTTACAAATATTTTACTTCTATATACATGGAAATTTCTACTTTGTTAACAAGAAAATTTTTCCCATGTTGACATTAGAGAATTTTCCATGGCATTAAAAGAATTCCAACAATGTTAATATAGGAATTTTTCCAATGTCGACATGGGAATTTCTCCCATGTTTACATGTGAAAAATTCCCATGTTAACATTGGATTTGTTCCTATAATACATAGTTATTTTTCCAATGTTGATGTGGGAAAATTTACATTATCAATATAGGAACAATTCTTATGTAACAAAGCAAAATTTACCATGTGACATAGTTACAATCCACATGTTGACATAGTAGAATTAACAATGCCAACAAAAGAATTCCCCCCAAGTAAAATTGGAAAAATTCCCATTTTTTTCTCTCCGTGTGGCGTAATATTGAAAATTTTTTAAATTTTGAACTGTCACAATTTTATTTCCGGATACTTTTCGAAATTCCCTGACATTTCCATAATATATCCCGGTTAAATTAAATTCCCTGATAATTTCCGATATTCCCGGTTTGTGACCCCCCTGTAGAGTCAATCCATTTATAATTTTGATGGTTACTTTAGTGTTAGACATGAGGCAGGATGTGATGGAGGTGCCTCACTGACTATTCCACCATTACATGCGGGATGAAATCTAACATTGACCGGGCCGGAGTCTAAAAAATTTATTCGTTAAAGATTGTGTGTGTGTGTGTGTGTGTGTGGGGTGTAATTATCAAAATGGTGGCTTATTCGGCTCCATCGCCAACAAATTCGCTCGGGTAACGTTTTTACACACAAAAACAAAAATTGTGTGAAAGTTACAAGTTAACATAGAGGGTCTCGTTTTGGAAAGTAAAGTTTTTTTTATTTACTCCCTTGCCAAGTATTTGACCTTAATTTGTTATCCATTAAAAATAAAAATTAAAAAATGTGGGGCAAAATGGGCCCACCTCAAGAAATTTTTATAATGTGAGTTTTTAAGCTTGCTTCACTTTTTTTCATTCTGCTGAGTTTTTGGTGTTAATTTGCTGTGTCTATCAACATTAAAAAATCCCGAAAAGTTAGGTAAAACGGACCCCCAACAAAACTCAATGCATGTTTTTTGCTTGTTTAGTTATAAAACTTTTTGCATTGTATTTAGTATAAAAAAAGAGTTGATAACGAAGGTTTGGACTTTAAAATACCTTAATTCGAAGTTTTCTGTTGAATTACTATTCGATTAATTCAAAAAATTTTAGGAACCGGTTTGGCTAAAAAATGTTCGTAGGTTTTCTAAGTCTAGGCAGCCCCCCACCCCCGCAAACTTTTCATGTTAAAAATTTTGGGGGGATCAATTTGTCTCAATGTCCCATCCCCGCCCCTCCACCCTAAACACTTTTCATGTTAGAAATTTTAGGGGGCCCATTTTTCCCCCATTTATTTCGAGGCAACCAAAATTTTAGGGGACCCATTTTTTCCCCCTTCCCCTATCGAAAGAAATCTGTCCATCGGTTGATCCTGCAGGCCAGCCCCAAAATTTCCCGCTGTTTTCGAGCTCTGGGAGCTCGGAAACATTATTACTTGTAAATTATTGAGCTCTAAGAGTGTTAGGCCAGTAAGACAACACTGAAAAATTATAATTTTTGTCCGACGATGTCTTTGGAAAGAATGAACCGATTTCAATGTTCTTGGTAGCAATCGAAAGGGCCCAACAAGACTTAAGATTGATTACATTTTGAGGTGAATCAGGCAAATGGTTTATAAGTTATGCGCAAAAAACCAAAAACGTAAAAAATTTTTAATTTTTATTCTTCGTATAACTCATAAACTACATGACCAATCTACCCCAAAATCTAATCAATTTTAGGTTTTGGTGAGCCTTTTTGATTGCCACAAAGTACGTTCAAAGCGGTTGATTCGTTCCAACAATATCGTCGGACAAAAAAAGTTTACACACACACACGCGCCCACGCACACACACACACGTGCGTGCATACATATACACGGACGTCCATCCGGGAATAGTCAGAATAGCTTCCTAAGACCTCAAAACTTCGACATTTGATGAAAACGCGGTTAAAAAAAAAATCGGTCTATCGATTAACCCTGCGGGCCATCCCTAAAACTTCCCGCTATTTTCGAGCTCCTTGAGCTCAAAAATATTGTTGTGAATATATTTTTGAGCTTTTTGAGCTCGAAAATACTTTTGTATGTCTTTGTTTTCGAAAAAAAACGTTTTTTACCATTTTTTCTCCAACGATATCTCTCGAACGAATTGACCGATTGAGACAGTTAAGATGGCAATCGACGCATTTTAATGAGTTCTAAAGCTTATCAGATTTTGGAATTGATTTATCATGTCGTTTTTGAAAAATTTCAAAAAAAACAAAAAAAAAATTTTCTGAATTCTTTCGTCAACGGTTTCTTTTGAACGAATCAACCGATTTTGATGGTTAGGTGGCATTCGACGTGGCTTATAAAGTATTAGAGCTGATTAGATTTTGGAATCGATCCATCGAGTTCATTGAAAGTTATCTAAAAAACACATTTTTGAAAAAATTTTAAATTGGGAATATTTTCGAACGCACTTGACCGATCAAACTCAATTTTTTACGGCTTTTAGATATTAACAAACCGCGTCGAATGATACCTTAACGATCAAAATCAGTTCATCCGTTCAAGAACTAAAGACATGTACATACATACGTACTTACGTACGCACGTACACACATACATACACTCGGAAATCATCGTGAAAATCGTCAGGACCGAAAACAATAACTTCCCGAATTTTTGAAAATTTCAAATTTTCTTAGCGGGAAGTTAAAAAAGTTGAAACACATATTTAATTAGTTATTCATATTTTATATTAATAATATTAATTTTATAATAATAATAATATCAATTTATAGTTTTCACAAATTATTAGAACGTTTGCATACACACACACACACTTTCATTTTTGGCCAGAAAATTTTTGTTAATCATTTCCTAACTGAAGTATTGTTAGAATCCTTTCGTCAAATTCAGACATACCGTAACAAAAATTTTCTAATACGATTTTATGAGAATAGTCACAATAGTTAGATATTTACTAGGTATACTTGAAAACAGTAATTATGTGTAATTAATAAAAATAAACTTGGTCTTAGAATTGGTCGACTATTCCACACCTTCAACTCAACCAAAAATTACGTAGCTTTTGGTTCATTTAATCTAGTGGCAAGCCAATAGTCAATCACTACTGCTGACATGAACTTTTTTGGCTATAGCATTGCTTCATTCTCAGCTAATATCAAGGGACTACTACTGCGACATCAGCTATGAAATATTTTTTTATAGATTACTTATTATTAATTAAATTCGTTTTACATTACACTGAGAGAAAAAAATGGTTTTCTGAATTATAAAAACATAGTTGAATGAGACCTTCACTATTAACTGCAGTTTCGTTAACTGATATGATATTAGTTAACAGTAACAGAAAAGTGTAGTTAAGGTGACTATTTAGTAGTAAATTTAACAGTTTCTTGTTCAGCATGTCCAGAAGAAAATTGTTATGACAATCATACTTCTATAGTTAGCAAGCCTAATTTGATATAATGATCATCCCAATATAAATGGAGTATTCCACACCAAATCACCGTGTTTTTGACCCAACCCTCTTCGATTTCCCTCATTTTTTGATGTTTTAGTACGTATTGAAAGCACCTTCCAGACTAATTTTTAACCTTTTGTCTCAAACCGTTGTTGAGTTATCGATTTTTTAAAATTTTCGATAAAAAATTTTCATAGCAGATATATTTGTGATACATATTGATAATCCTTAATAGTTGGGCATCATTTTTTTTGTCTTTGAATGTAGCTTGTACTATTTTTTTTCGATTTTAAAAAAAATTTTTTTCTCATTGTTGTGATCAATTTTTCTTTAATTTTATTTTTTTGTCCGAATATCATCGAAAAAATTGTTTAAAGAAATGATTCCAAGGATCAACTATTTTATTCTATTTTACATAGTTTATTTAATCATATTGTTTAAAATTTCTCACTATCTTATTAGTATTGCCTTCTTTCATTCAACGGTAGTTTTGTTGACGTAACAGCTAGCTGTTAATGAGCAAGCTCGCTCATTAACATATTTCTTATGAACTGCTGAAATTATTGGTCAATAATAGAAGCCGACCGTCGATAATGAAGGCGAATTCTTATATTTTCTGAATTAAATAGAGGTTATGTTTTCTGACTAATGTCAAAAGTGCTTTAAATTGCGTCTTGTTGCTAATCTTACTAATTTCAAATTTATCAAGCATAATAGGCAATTTTTTCGATAAATAACGGTTATTTTGATTCAACTTTTTGTTTGACAATAATTATAATGTGCTCTGTAATTTGAAAGAGTTGCATAAAATTTTCGATTCAAGATTTCCGGAAATAAAAATTGAATTTTCGTCTTTCGCATCTCTACGGCCGAAGCATTGTATTAAACTTATGATCTTAGGTAAGTTAAAACACGGAGAAATAAATTTGCGACACTGATTTGAATTATTAAATTACCAATAACATCCATTTAGAACATTTATGATTGGTTCATTTTGACGATATATATTTTTATTTATATCTTTGACAGGTAGCAATTTATCGCGATTAACTGATGGATCAGATTTACCGTTATAAACCTACAATGATTGTTTGAGTGCTGTCGTATGTCAACAACCTTCGGCTAAGTGTTGTTTTAACAACTGCACACATTGTTCAGGCGTCGAAAAAATAAAAAGACATTTGTTAACGGAGATGGAAAATAATGAAATTGACGAAATTATTAATTATAAACAATAGGTATCTACTCCACGAGTAAATCTTGAAACGACATTCAAGGGCACAACTGATTTCATTGAAGACTTCGATGAAAAATTGAAGGTTTTATTACCACATAATTTCGTTGTAAAAGAACAAGCAGCATACTTAAGACAGCTTAAAAGATCTTTGAAAGAGCACGATTTCACTGCAATAACGACCGAGCAACGGTTTACACTGATATTATTTAGTACAAGAAAGACAATGAACTTACTCATCAGATTGTCTATCTTTTCTGATTATTTAAATCATGATGCGATTGCTGTTCATCTTTACGCCAAGGTTATCATTGATTTTATTAAATCACTGTCGTCTGAAATTCATAAGATCTTCTTCTCGGGTGATGCGCCTCAACAATATTAAAATTATAAACATTTTGTCAACTTATTTTAATATAAAGAAGACTACCGAGTAAATGTTGAGTGAAATTTTTTTAACACGGCAAAGAACCTTGCGATGGAATAGGTGGTACATTACGAAGAATGGCCACACGGGCTAGCTTGCAGTTACCATCTCATTGACAAATATTAACACCGATACATTTATTTGAGTGATCGTCGGAAAACTTATCTAATATAAAAATTTGGTTGACGGAATTGAGGGGTATACTTCAATGAAAGAAAAATTTGAAGAACGATTCAGGAATGCGAAACCGATACCAGTGACTCAAAAAAATCCATTAAATTATACCATTATTGAGCTGTATGGTACAAGTAAAGTCTTTTTCTTCTTCAGATGAGTTCATTCATCATAGCACAGTCAAAAAATCTAAGCAGTATAATCATAAATTGATCATAAAAATAAGAAAAACCAATGGGCACAACTCAAATTGTGGCTTAAAAATTTTGTAATACAAAGTAGAAATTTTGTAAAATTTTTCAAAAAAGTCGATTGAAATCTTAAGAACGCTCCCATCGAGCAGTCGGGCTCAATTTTAAAGACGATTCTTCCTATGTTAAGTTATATTAATATAATGAAAACTAGTTGAGGTACAGTGCACTTTTTCGCTTGCTCCCACATGCGCAGAAGTTCAAAAATATTCATATTGCGATAATTCTCCGATCTGGCAACGTGGTTTTCTTTTCTCTGTTTATTCTTATGTGAAAACGCGTGTCGTAGAATTTAAATGTTTTGAAAAATTTTTAGAGGTTACTTTTATATTGATGATTGTAAATAAATATTTATTAAAAAAAAGATTGGTGCTAAAATAACTAAAGCCTTCACAAGTAGGTCTGAGGCCAAAAGCAAAAAAATCAAGAAGAAATTCATGAAACAGCTCAACGTGAAATTCCAAAATTCCAACTTTTCGCCCAGGGTAATGTTGCCAAACCGCTATCTATCGCGATTCAAGCAACGAAAGAAAATTCGAAAACTGTTAAGAGTAGTTAACTTTTAGCATTTTTTACAAGAAAATAAAAACCGCTTGTTTTTCTTATTTTTATAGAAACATATTCGTTATATCTTCAATTAATAATTTTCATTTTTTTAAAACAATCGTAAGAAAATTTTTATTTTTATTCATGAAAACATGTGCTACAACACTGATCGGGGTAGATTTCACATGTTAAATATGTAAATTTAAATAGTCAATAATTACAAATTTAATGCCGCGAACACTTAATTTCTACGCATAAAGGATACTTGAAAGTATGTGTATTCAAAATTTCAGGAAGATTGTAAGAAAAGTGATTTTGGTGGGAACTTCCTTAATTATTTTCCTGAAACTATATTTAAAGACGAAAAAAATGATGCCCAACTACTTGAGATTATCAATGTTTATCACAATTATATCGGCTATTAAAATTTTTGTCGAAAATTTTAAAAAATCGACAACTCAATAACGGTTTGAGACAAAGGGCTAAAAATTGGTGTGGAAGGTGCTTCAATACGTACTAAAACATCAAAAAATGAGGGAAATCGAAGAGGGTCGGGTTAAAAACTCGGTGATTTGGTGTAAAATTTCCCAAATATCGTAACCACTATTAAGAATTTATAGTTATAACTACTATATTAGTTTAGCGCCTTCAAGTAGTTCATAAATGATAAAGTCAAAAAATTAATTTTTTTTTTTTTTTTTTTTTTTTATTCTCAATTTAAGTGAAATACAAGGGTAATTACATTTAGTCTGCATTAACATATCAATATCATACCCAAATTCTCGTTTTTTTTTCTGAGAATTGGATTTTTGCCACTACCCTACGGAGGATTCGAACCTAACACCCAACGAACTAGGCGCGCGAGAGACCAACGATAATACCGCTACGCTACGCTTAAAATAATTTAAAAAAAAATGTACAGAATGTTTGTAACATATTTTTTTTTTAATTATTTAAAATTTTTTTTTCTAGCAATACTTTCGAGGAAAATATTTGTCAATTCTTTTTGCCACCTTTTTGGCATTGGCATATTATAAAATTATGTAAAAAATACTGACAATATATCCTAGAAACATTCTTAAAATAGTTTGATGTGGATAAAGTATCTAAATTATTTGGTACACGATAATTTTTTTTTAATAACATTTACAAGTGACAATAGTCTAATATAAATAATTAATTTTGATACGAAATATGCAACACGGAGAATAAAATAAATAAAATAATATTTGTTGTTTTTCAAATTTAATTACTATCTCATCGAGGGAAACTCGAAACGGTCAAAAAACAAAGAAATTTCCTTAAATAAGTAAAAATTATGATCGTTTAATCCTGTATATTGCAATACAATAATTTTATCTTAATGTTTTTAATTAAACGTTCGTCTTCGAACTTTTGACAATCGTTAACACAGTTGGCGAATTATTTAATAATGGTTTTATTAATCATCATTTTAATGTTAATTAAAGTATACTTTCATACGTTATAACGTATCACAGTTCAATCAATCTAACTATTTGTAGTTGGAGAAACTATTTATGCGTAGTGAAAAACGGTGACTACATTATCAGAGTAGTTGCGTTGACTATTAAAAGCAGTTGCAGGAACTATTAAATGATAAACAAACTAAAATAGTCACTGGTACATTCTTTCTTTGAATTAAGGTAGTTCAATCGCGATATTCGTAGCCAAAAGTATGGCGTAATCGTAAATACAAAAAGTTAGAAATACTCAATGCCAGAATATTTTATTTTTGTGAGACTGTATCCAATAAATTTTAGTTTTAAATATACAGATACACACTAATACAATCACCCTGATGAGTATAATAAATATAGCAACGCTGCAAACATTAATATTGAATAGTCTATAGATTAAACGTATAGGTAGCAATCTTGATATAGTGTGAGTTTAATATACATGTAATTTGTTATTGTTGACAATCACAAATTTTGGATAGAATGAATTTTTGTACATATTTTCATAATTTTTTTTTAAACTTACAAGAAAATCCCATATAAAAAGAATAAAATTGTCCGGTGTGTGCTACTTTCAATATAATAATTTAAAAAAATTCTAAAGCTGTAAGAAACGCTATCATTAATATAAGTTAATATAAAAAAATATTCTTATTGTTTGTTTAATATCATTGAATAAATGTTAACCATTCATAAAAATTATTCCGAAAAATTTTCCAAAAATTTTTTAACCTCCAATACTTTCATGTTCAAAAATTAACCTAACTAAGTGACATTTGAATTTCTGCGGGTTGAGTATGACGACTGCAACGTTGCCGAGTTGTGATTACTGTACCCCACCACACTTCAAGTATTTTTAAATTATTTATATTTTAAAGAATAATATTTTTTAAACAAATCGGTCAAGAAATTCAGTTTTTCTTCAAAAAATTTCTATTTTTTTCATTTAACAGTGGATAAGTTTTTAAAAAAGATGGTAAGAACTGTTTTCAAGATATTCAGGAGACTGCATGTTTTTTTTTTATAGTTGGTACATCTCCAGCATGTTAATTATGTTCTTTTTGATTGTTAATATCTCGTCTTACAATCGGTGAAAAAATTTCGTTTTTTTTTTTTTTTTTTTTTTTTCATTAAATATCAGACATTTTTGTTAATCTCATGTTTTAATTTCGTCGCATTCCTAAGAAAAGTCGTTTTGCGAGTGAACTACCTTAAAAAAGTATTGTTATTATTATTGCTGAAGTATAAGTTCTGAGAAATACTATTAAATAGTTACCATAATAAAACAGAAAATGCTAGTAACCCTCGCGGACCTGGAATCACTGTAAAATCACAGTGAGATTATAGTAAAAACATTGTGAGGCCATGATGAAATCGCAGTGAAATCACCGTGATTTTGTGCCATTCGGTCACTGTAGTTTTATGGTTATCTCAGTGATTCGATAGTGGTTTCACAGTGATCTTATTATGTTATCACAGTCGATTCATAGTTACCTCACAGTGGTATTGCAGTGATTTTAGTGTGGTACCACAGCCAATTCACAGTGAATCCACAATGAATTTCCAGTAAACTTACAGTAAATTCATAGTGAATATACAGTAAATTTACAGTGAATATATAGTGAATTCACAGTGAATTTCCTATGAACTTACAGTAAATTTACTGTAAGTTTACTGGAAATTTAATGTGGAAAAAAAATACAAAAAAATTATTAAAACCTACTGTTATTTTTTTTTCAAATAAAAAAAAAAACAAAACTTTTCAATGACTACCATCTTTTATTTTTTTTTGTCATTCTATAATATCAAACTTTGAAGCTTTTTGCAATTTTTTCCATTAAACTTATTTCTCAAAATACATCTTGAAAATTTTTAAGTGTTCAGAGAACTTTGAAATAAAAAAAAAAGAATACAAATAAAAATTGAAAATGGCCATCATGACAAAAATATTCAGTTTATTTAAAAAAAGTACATAAAAAAGTAGAAGAATGTTTGAACAACTTTTTTTTTGTTATTCTAAAATCACCATAAAACTATAGGCAAATCATCATAAATTTTCTGTGGAATCATGGTGAAATCACCATTAATTTACTGTAGAATCATGGGGAAATCACCATTAATTTACTGCGAAATCATGGTGAAATCGTCATTAATTCACTGCGAAATCATGGTGAAAACACTATTGATTTACTGTGAAATCACCATTACTTTACTGTAAAATCATTGTGAAATCAGCATTAATTTACTGTGAAATCATGATGAAATCACCATAAATTTACTGTAAACTCGCAGTAAAATCACAGTGATATCACTGCTAAATCACAATGACAAAATGGCACAAAATCACTGTGAATTCACTATGAAATCACCGTAAATACACCGTCAAATTACGGTGAAAGTGAATTCACTGTGATTCCAAGTCCGTGAGGGAATGCTTAGTTGATAATACTACTTTCAAATAGGTTCGAGCACTGTAATATAGTACAAAAAACTATAAATATTAGTTAAAGTTACGATTCTTTCATACTCATCCCTTTCTAGTTACTACGACCGTGCACTTTTCTCTCAATGTATGTAACATTCTGACGATTGTTAATTTATTCAATTTGTTAATTAATTATCGCTCAGGTGAAAATCGTTGGAAAGACGATAGACGTCCTGTGATGTTTGCTAATTTTTCAATTTTATTTGAAAGGTCCTTAAATTGAAATAATACAAAATTAAAATAAATTGAAGTTTGTTCTTTTAATGAAACATTAAAATTTAAGTCAATGTCTCATTGGACAGAGATCCGGAGTCTTCGACTTTCGTCGGCTGATTGCCTGTTTTACATCCGCAGTCCAGACGAAAAAAATTATAAAATCGTGAGTGATTCGACGTCGCATCTCAGGTCACCCTAGTGAACATTAACGAGGCCCGGACCTCGTGTCTCGTCATGAGTTTAGAGAGTACGGACCTCGACTGCGTTCACGGATATTGCTTTTCTGCTTTAGTTGCTCTGTTGAAAAATTTTTATCCAACTGAATGATCATAGTCTTATTTATAATACTTTAAAATTAATCCAATTTTTATAGATCGGAAATTGTTATTTAATAATTAATTCAATTAATTAAAATAATTCAGAACGTCACAATGATTTTTCCATCTGCTTACATATCTTTTTATTGCTATATTACTTTGTGTAATCGTTAGTGCAATGCTGATTAGCGTTAAATAAATTTAAATTTAAAAATAAAAAATTTCTAATACCTCTAAAAATATTGCAGCTTCATGATAATTCATTTCCCAGTGTGTATCAGCATCATTGATTGTTTGTTTTGCAAAAGCTGCACTTTCGGTGAGGTCATCAATTTCAACATCTCTTGGTGTTAATTGATGTGAATCCGGTATAATAGCATTTTCATTAGATGTTTTTGCTTGATAGTCTGAAGAAGTGCAAGACAGTATAGATCCATATTCTAAAAAAATTAAAGAGGGTCCGGAAGGTTTTTGAAATAAAATGTGGAAGAAATAATTCTTTTAATGACATTATGCATATTCTTGGAATGTTAGTTTAACTCTTTATCCGAGATAAAAAAAATATTAAAGTAAATATTTATGATTATAAATAAGGATTGTTTGCCAATAAAATGAATAGAAAATGATCAAAACAAATAACTAAATAGCAAATTTAATATAACGGTACTTAAAATCTCCGATAAATAGAATATTCAGATACAAATTAATAACAGTTTTAAACTTATCATTAAATAAGAAGTAGAATATTGATGAAATAAGCTACTGATGTTAAATAATATACTTACTAGGACTGGTCCTGTAATTTTCTTGACTCAGATTTGATGATATTTCATCATCAAATTGTTGATAATGACTACTAAAAGTACATTCCACTGATGGATTCATTTGACTAAATCCTTTCGCAAATATTATTCTAATGTCACACAATTTAACGCATTGAGTTTATCAGACATGCATTGTTGAGAGTATTATCATTTATTGTCACAATTTCATTCACATGATTGATATATACCGGGTGTATCGAAAATAACTGATGTAAATTAGGGAATAACTAAATGTAAAGTCCAAGTCCCATAAGTATCTGTCCCACTGCTGCCAGAATGGGGACGAAAAGTTCCCCTTCCCAAGCATCTGTTATGTCCTGGGAGGTTACTAGGATCGGAGCTAACGCCACCTCCTGGACAGTGGGCAGTTCGTTGTCACGCGGGACCAAATTTTGAATTTGAAAACAGTGGATAAATTTATTGTTTACTAAGATGATGATGATTATGATTGTTATTTAATGAAATAATTAAACTATGATTAAGGATAGATGTAATTGATAAAATAACTTTTATCTGAAGACTGAATTTTATTATAAAGTATGGATAAAACTTGATCAGTAATAACAGTTGTATTCGTAAAGAGTTCTCAGAGAGAAGTCAAGTTACATCAGACGGCAGAGAGATCTCGGACCTTCACTCTCCAACTTCTCCCCACTACTCTCATGTTCACACTCATGCTTTTATGTATAAATACTTATATATCTATGTTCTTTACTAAATATAATACTTATACATTTATACTTTCTACTAATACGAATTTGAGATATAAGCTTATACATTTACGTTCTTTACTTTATCCATTCTATATCTTCTTATTACTTATATTATTTATATTCTATTTTCCCATACTTGGATACAATCATTCGGTTAAATACTCTAGACTATCAGAGGTGTGTTCTATAATTATTCTATATTTAGTTATTCGTTACAATTGACATTATCATTTATCGTGAAACATCATTATAATTATTCTAATGCTATATTTCAATATTTCTATTAATTCATTTATTATATGAATCACTCTTTATTTAATATAAAAATATATATATTAACAATAATAGTTAAGTTCCTGTGATATGGTTTTCATTTATAAATAAGATTTATTTATTATATATTTCCTTTTCTTGTTTGCTTATAGAGTATGTATTTGTTTATAACCATACTTACTGTTAACTTTAGAACAAGGGCCTATTCATGATTTTTATGCGTGTGTTTTGTTTAGGTTTTAAGTATCAGGTGACAGAAAACGTTCCAAGACCACTCAAACTGTATTTATGTTTCTCTAAATATAAAATAAAGTTTATCCATCTATTTATTTAACTTTCTTATAATAAAAATATATAATTTAATGAGTATGTGCCACGACGATTTGTGATTTAATTTATTTACTTCATATTGTTAAGACGCAATAAGTGTTGTAAGAAATTAATATATAATTTCAAATGGAATTTAAATGCGCGCTTCTTATATATCTCAAGTTTACTAATTAATTAACAGGTGGAGGCACCTGAGGCTGTTGAGGACATAACACATCTGTAACCCTAATAGCCACTGTAGCTTGAAATTGACGGTAATTTGAGGTTAAAATGACCTAAAATTTGGTACCCGAATTTGCCGACAATTTCACAACAAAAAACTGAAAGAAAGTTTTGCAGTTAATTTTGCTTCAATCTAGAAGTAACTTTTTGTCTTCAATTTTATGATAAAAAAAATATTTCACAATTTTCCAGGGCAAATTAATAACAAATTAATATAAAAATTTTCCTGAAAATTGACAACTTTTTTTTTCTGAACTTTTGAAGTAAATTAGCATTCTGATTCGGGTAGAAAATTTACGTTAAATTGTATAGCAAGTTGTGTACAAATTGACGTCAAAAACGGAAAACCCGGAGTTGACGGACATTTGATGAAGAATTCAAGGAAACTTTTGTAAAGTAAACTTTTGATAAGCAAAGTGTGTTATTAGGGTGGATTAATTGATAATAAGTTAGCTGTGAAACTTGCTCTGCAAGTTTCGCTGGCAATTTGATTAACAATTCTTGCTATGAATTTCGGTCTAGTTAAATTATTAAGTTGATAATAATTTGCAGTCAAATGGAGTTGCGACCCTGATAGCAACTTTAGTTGCAAATTGTTGTCAACTTCACAGAAATTTGCGGTCGGAATTGAACGGCAAATTGAATGCAACAGTTAAAGAGCAAATCTTGCGGTAAAATATCTGCCTATCTACACTGCACTTCTCCGGCACTCATATTATGGTCAGAAAACTAAACATCAGAAGTTGGCATATCTTTACCGTCAATTTAAAGTGACATTTATCTGGCATACTTTGCTGAGCTACCCCGGCTGACTAAAAGTAATAGCAATCAGCTCCTGATAGCCAGAATTGGTGTACATTCAGCTTTTGTAACTGTTGACTACAACTTGACGACAACTTATCGACTTTTGTAATAATTGCTGCCAACTTGGCTAACAGGGGCTATTCAGATCCTTTTCCGCCTAAATTTTCAATAATGTTTCTGAAGCCATGTTCCGATATTGCACTGCGAGCACTGTTCAGTGCTCTTAATGCATGTCGGAGGTCACACCTTACAGTGGTCACAGTGTATATCGGAACATAGACTGAATTGTGCATTCAAAACTTATTAGGCTAAACATCACCTACGCCAACTATCCGAATGCTGTGAGTTCCGAAAGGGTTTCGTCATGAGTGCCCTGATAGCCACACTCTAAATATATAAGGGTATATTTAAAGTGTGGCTATCAGGGTACTTTCGTCACACCTTACTATTTTTCGGAGCGAAATTTAAATTTCTGGTGTGATAGAAAGGAAAAAAAAAATTGTCTTCGAAACTTTTATCGTACATTTTTCTTTTTTTTTTGCACGACTCTTTTTAAAAAAAAGTTTTTTTTTTCATTTTTTCCACGATCAAATGAGCATTAAGTCGTGCACTTTTGGATTTACCAAACTTTTTGCAGTTAACTTGACATCAAGTCCTAATTAGGACTATGGTTTCCTTTAACTTGCACGTAAGTTGGCTTTCTGGGTAGCAAAATTAAAAAAAATTGAAAAAACGAAAAACTTTCTTGAATCATCAAAGTTTAAATAATTACTTTTTTCAATTATCAAAGTTGATTAAAATTTTGGTTCTGAGACATATGACACTTTAAGGACCGTTAGTCAATCAAGAAAAAAAAATTTGTTTCCGTGCTAGTTTTTGAATAATTGATGCTTATACTTTTTGTAAATGACTGCGTTTAACTTAAAACTTATATTTTCGTACTTAACATTTAACGAAAAACACACATAAATATTATGAAAATACCAATAATTTCAAGAGTTTATAATTTTTCATATTCATACTTTTATTGTATGATTCGTTTGATTTTTTAACAATGCTAACGTCGAGAGAATTTTCAATTAATCATAACCTTTCAATAATAAATATGTATGGTTAATTTAATAATTTTCAAATACATATATTCTAGTCTGTAAATAATTATATTATTACATACAACGTAAATTCATGGCATAATATATTTATTAAACTAAATAATAGTAAGTAGTCCATAATAACGATATATTTCATATTAATTACATAAATTAATTTTTGTTTATTATTTAGGAAATGTTTTTTCATCGAGTTATTTTATTATTAATATTTCTATCAATGATAGAAGGCAAAAAAAAATATGACAAAAAGGATTTAGTAACATTGAAAGAAGAGGTTCGTTCTATGTTTGATTATGCTTATTCAAGTTATTTGAACTATGCGTATCCTTATGATGAGCTAAGATCTCTCAGCTGTGATGGTTTTGACACATGGGGAAGTTTTTCGCTCACTTTAATCGATGCACTGGACACTTTGGCTGTTATTGGAAACTTTAGTGAGTTCCGCCGTATTACTGAGATAATAAGCACAAGAAACGATTTTGAAGCGAATATAAATGTTTCTGTGTTTGAAACAAATATTAGAGTAGTAGGTGGGCTTCTAAGTGCCCATTTATTAATAAAAAAAGCCGGAATGACTTTACCACCAGGGTGGCCGTGTAACGGACCATTATTACGACTTGCTGAAGACATGGCTAAAAGACTTATTGTAGCATTCGACACACCTACAGGAATGCCTTATGGTACAGTTAATTTGAAATATGGTGTCCCAAGTGGAGAAACTACTATAACATGTACTGCTGGCATTGGAACGTTTTTACTTGAATTCACTACGTTATCAAGATTGACCGGTGATCCGTTATATGAAGAAGTAGCTATGAATGCTGTTAAAGCATTACATTATTACAGGTCAAAGATAGGACTCGTAGGTAATCACATAGATATTTTAACTGGCCAATGGACAGCTCGAGATTCCGGAATAGGTGCAGGAGTTGATTCTTATTTTGAATATTTAGCAAAAGGAACGCTTTTGCTCCAAAACCCTTTTTTATCTGAAATATTTCATGATTATAAAGCAGCGATTGAGAAATACATCCGTCGAGAAGATTGGCATTTATGGGTATCCATGACTGAAGGTCATGTCACTCTTCCTGTTTTTCAGTCACTAGATGCTTATTGGCCTGGAGTGTTGAGTCTTTTTGGAGAGACAAATGATGCCATGAAATCATTACATAACTACCATCAAGTATGGAAGCAGTTTGGTTTTACACCAGAATTTTATAATATTGCTCAAGCTGAAGCTGGAACTAACAGAGAAAGCTATCCTTTACGACCTGAACTCATTGAATCTGTCATGTATCTATACAGAGCTACTAAAGATCCATACCTCATTCAAGTCGGCGCGGATATATTAAAAAGCTTACAACACAGTGCTAAAACTAATTGTGGATATGCAACTATTAATGATGTACGGGATCATAGGAAATCGGATAGAATGGAATCTTTTTTTCTTGCTGAAACTACTAAGTATTTATATCTTCTATTTGATCCGGATAACTTTATTCATAGTAACGGAAATAGTGGAGAAATCATTAAAACACAATGGACTGAATGTGTAGTTGGTGGTGGAGGTTATATCTTTAATACTGAAGCTCATCCCATTGACCCTGGCGCTCTTGCATGTTGCAGACCAGTTCAAAGTTTTTTTTCAAAACAATCAAGTTTTGAAAAATTAAGTGATCATCGTGCAAAAATTAAAGAATACAAAAAAAAAAATATTTTGCCAGCTACAGAATTGAACTTTGAACATACTCAAAAGGAAAGTAATATTGTCATACAAAAAGATCCATTTAAAAATAAGATCGAAAAAATAGAAAATAAAAGTTTTTCTGTTCTCACAAAACCTATCGTTACTAATGTCGATAAAACTTTTAATTTAAATGAGAATGTAGAAAATACAAAAACTGGCATGCACATTACTCAAGGAGTAAATTCCAAGGCAACCATTGATGAAGATTTAAAAGAAAATGAATTCATTGCTCAGTCACTACTTGAAAGAATTCGAAGTACGAATATGTATACTATTAATTCAACAATTAATGAAAATTATCAATTTTTATCATGCCAATCTCAACCATTTTTACAACGTATTTCTATTATTGGAGAATTTTTTTAAACCAAAGTACTTTTTTTTTAATAAACTCCAAAAAACTTTATACTGAGAGAAAAATTGACTATTTGAGAAATTACATATATCAAATATTCAACTGTATTTATTAAATATTATCCTACACATATTAAATATTGATCTTTCCATCGACTAAATATTAATAAATTGATATTAACATTTAATAAGTCGCTGATCAATATTTGGTAGAAGTTTATTAATATTTAATAAATTTTAATCAACTATTGATATGTGAAAATTGTATACAGTATTCATGAGTGTGGTGACGTTGTACCCTCTAACCTAACATATTGCCTCATATACGCGTTACAACTAACAAATTGTTTTTATGCTTGTTAAAATAATTAAAAAAAAAAAAAAAAAGAAGAAAAGTGTTACGGAAAAATTATTTAAAAAATGAGACTTGCTAAATTTCACCTAACCTATATTAACCAAACAAACTGCTTACATATCACGATGGTATATATATAGAATAAGATAGATAATGTATGTAGAATCGTAAACTATAGATCAGTTCGTATTTATCAATATTTGATGAACTGCCGATCAATAATTGATAAACTGCTTATTAATATTTAATAAACACGTTTACTAATATTTAATAAGCCGTTCATTAATATTTAATAAACTGTGTATTAACATTTGATAATGACCAACTTGGGAACAATCGAAGTAACTCGTTTATCAAATATTGATAAATTTTATTAATATTTGATAAATTCTTTTCTCAGCGTATAATAAAAATAATATGAAATTATTATTTTTTTGTTTTTGTCTAAATAATAGAAAATATTAATTAAATTGCTCTTTACATTTCATGAAACCGAGTGGTTGTAGTAAAATGAATAAGTAGATCATTCAAAGGTATTAGCTCAACATTAGTAGGTTCGTCCAGTAGCCAGCGTTCAGACTCAGTAATCAGAAGGATGGTAGTTCGTGCCTAGTGCCCTGCAAAATTTTCACCGAGTTTTTCTTCACATCATTTACCCCACTTAAATAGTTTAAACGTTAATGATCATGAATTCTATTAGGACAATGAAAATGAAATTTTTTTCTAATTTAATTTATTTGCTTGCTTGGCTGATTGCTGGCTACCATTAATTGGCCGATAGTCGAGCGCCATTAATGGGCCGAGGTTATCATTCCGGCTATAAGCCGTTTATCGGCCAATAAAAATTGCCATTGCTGAGCCATTAATCAACATTTTTAGCCCAGTAATGGCCCGATATAGGACCGATTTCCAAACTTTGCATGGCTGATCAAATGATCTAAAATTTCCAGGAAAGTTGATAGCTAATAAGCTCTCTCGATTGTCGCAAGAACCGTTCAAATCGGTTCATTAGTTAAAAAGTTATAGAACGGTCACACACACAAAATAGTCAGGATAGCTTCCTACACTGATAGAAGGATTTAGTCGTATTTAATAAGATTTGGTGATATTTACTAAATGATTTAGTAACGAACCTTGCTATACTAAATAGTTGGTTACAGATACCAAATCATTTAGTAAAGCTCATTTATTTCCACCAAATAAATATTTAGTAGTATTTAAGAAATGATTTGTTGGGGCACAATAAATCATTTATTAGCATTAAAGAACTAATTTTTTTAACTTATTGAAGGACAATTATTATTATTTGTGGAATTGTAGGAAGGATGGCTGAACTATTATAAAATTCTCGATTTCTGTATTTCAATATAAAACTCTTTTATTCTGCACAATATAGTACAAAGGTACGTGTGTCCTCCGCTGAGCTATCATTATCCCACAGAGTGAGTCCACCAGAAACAGGAGACTTTAAACATGCATAACGAGTACATTAAGCGACTCATAGATGGTGCCTCTTGTATGGTCAAAGCAACTTTTACCGAAACCGGTTTGGTTGGTTGGTTTAAAAAAGGATTTTATTTTTCAATATTTTCTTTCATACATAAATAAGTAATAATATCCTTATAAAACTTATACGCTAATTAACATTTTTATTTTGATTTGACACCAATGGTGTTCTTATCAAAAAACCTTAACTGAAAACATATAAAATTTTCTATAAATTATTAATTTTCTTTTAACCTAATTAAATAATAGTTTTAAAAAATGCAAGATAATTGTTTCGTGCTGTGGAAAAATTTAAAAATGTAAAAAACCATTGCAACTTTAATTTGCCTTCTTGAGACTATGTGAAGAGGTGGAGGGGGGGGGATCAGGAGGAGGTGTTAGGAAGGTGTAGGGATATGAATATTTACACTATGTACAAATAATATATACATTATTCACAAAATTCTGCGGTTGCAGAATATTTTACTGCCTATGTAATCTCCGGCTATTTAAGAGTGTTCGTGCTCTTTTTCGATGTTGGATTTGCTGCTACCTGAATCTGGCTCTCCTTCGCAATTCATCTAGGTGTTTAGCTTCACCCTGAAGCCACCAGTATTTTTCATTTAGCCTGTCAAAGCTATCGTGGTCTCTGGTCGGAAGTGCGGTTGAATAGACTATATACTCTGGTGGAAGATGGTCTATATTAGTAAATATTGCTTTTCTTGCTCAGTGCCTTCTTATATGATATATAATAGGCACATTATATTCATTTTGAATGCAGCCCATACGGTCCAGGTTGGTAAATAGCTCTGGAGGACTGTAATTACTTCTGGCCATCCTTCTCACCATCTCGTTGTTCTTCACCTTCAAGTTTTAAGTGGTGTCGTTACCAATTTTGTGCATGGTACTAAAGTAATTCCTTGTAAGAGTAAGGCAGAAATGATCAAACCTGGGAATGTCTGCTTGGTCGTATATTTCTTTGTTGCTGAGTAGCTTGGCGTAATTGGACTCAGCTGATCTGTATCTACCTAAGCAGGTTCTTAAGCAAGATCTCTCGATTTTACGATACTTCTCCATGACCGACGGGCCAACATTCCACCAAATTGGGGCAGCGTAACTGATAATAGGCCTGATTGGAAGTTGATAACATATCAACTTGGCTTTGGTTTGTATATTTCTATTATAGAATATCCGGGAATTTGCTCTGAACGCATTTTTGGCTTTTTGAAGTTGAATAGCATGATACTTGTTCATGCGTATCAGATAGTCAAAATTGATTCCCAGATATTTGACTATATCTTTATTTGGTATATTGAACATTTCACTAGTGTCGTTGTCTGTGATGGAGATGTTACGTCCTGGTTGATGTTTTGGCGCTGACGTAGTTGAGTGGTCGATTTAAATTGGACGTAATGAAAACTTACATATAATTATAAATAATAATGAAGTATGAGTTGAACAGCCACCAGTTGGTGGTTGAAATAAATCCTGTTGAAAATGTCCAATAGAAATTCATACAAAACGATAAGGATTGTATTGGTTTTTATATGGTCTATCTGGAACGAAAAATTTCCCGATAGAGGTGAAGTTGAGATTAATCAGAATCTATAAGCAAATCCAGTAACAACTTTTTTTCTGATTGGAATGAACAAGAATTGAATAGCTTCGGTAAATGTGTGGATTTAATATGGAAGTAACTTGTATGATTCTAATGTTTCTTATAAGGAGTTACATAAGCTTCGAGAATTTATACGTCATTCCTATTAGAACAACTGATTGGTTTTTATTTGGATTTTTCAAATCAATGAAGCTATCGATACTTATCGGTAATGACCACGAAATAAAATGTAGGGGTTCATGAGTAATTACTGATAAGTATTCAGTCGGTAAGGTACTAGGAATCACCAATAGCGGATAAGTTTATTTATAAGATTATGGAAGGATCACCAATTAGTACATAGTTTGTATTCTAAGGAAAACAGTTTGGAATTCCTGCGTCAAAAACACACTACAATCTTTTAAGATTTCATAGCATTCGTGGTGTCTACGAGGATCAATCAGCAAATCCAATTACAAAGTTCATTATGATATTCATAAGAAAATTTAGGTTTGAATTTGAAATGGCTTGGTTGCATATCAATGGGATTTTACTGACATCATATATATGAGAAATTATATATTTTAAGCAGATAACCAAAAATAAGTTTTAGATGAAACTCTGAATCAATGGTTGCAATGACAAAGATCTTATGCGAATATCCTATTTTACCATAAAGATCCGATAAACTTTAATCAAAGGCCTGTAAATCAATTTTTGGGTTTTGTTAATTTCACTCATTAATAATTTTAAGAAGGACGCAAATTCAGTTAACGTCGTACACCTACCAAAAAACAATTAAATACATTCTGACTTAAAATTAAAAAAAATTTTTTTTTTTATTTCTTTCCTCTCAATGAATTTGAAGTTATGATGTTTACTTAAATTGTCGTTGTAAAAAACATCTTTGAGAATGTGTTCTACTTCTAATAATAACCGCATTAAAACAATTAGAGAGCATCAGGTTGAAAACTTTTATCAGGATCTCTCATTTTAACAATAGAATTCAACAAGTTCCGATAAAACGTTTCAACAAAACTATCTCTCATGTGATTTTTTCATTGTTCCATTATTTTGGAATTTTTAAATATTAAGAATACTGCTCACCGTTTAAGAAGTCAATCGCTACAATCTTCGTTAAAAATTATATGTGCAAAATGAAGAGTTTGAATTTGACTCAATGTGTTGGTGAACCCAATTTTAGATTTTTGAAGAGTAAATTTAAACTAGTAATTTCTCTCTGCGTTGTACTTTTTTATTCAATATCTGAATAGAAAATTATAGAGGTTACTTAAATGAAAATTCAAACAAATTAGTTAAATTTTCCGATTCTGACATCAACGCCTCTGGAACTAATTAAGAGTATTGGGTTATATAGAATCTAATAAGAATATCTTGATCTACCAATACAGCACATTAGAGCTCAATGAGGATCAACACATCTCATGTTTTTTTTTTCTTTTATTAGCGAATTATATAGACTACTTCAATATCGAGCATACTTTGCATCTATGTCGGGATAAATAGACACTACAATTTTCATAACGAAAATATATTTCTAATTTTTTTTTTTTTTAATATGTTCAATCTGATTAAACATTTCAGTAAAATAAAATGTTCAAGATTCTTTCGTTATAAATAAATGAAAAAAGTATCGTCGGTACTTGCATTTAAATCCGATTAAATTTGTTGAATATTCAGATTTTGATAATTGCTGTTTTAAAATATACCAGAATTATAAGGTTGTGTTGTATCTTGTGAGGGTATCCCGATTGACCAATAAAATCCAATAAGTTCCATAAAAATTCAAAATTCACATATTTTCTTTTTCTTGTTAGTTAATTATGTTAGACATTCTAATTATCATGCACACTTTGGATCGATATCGGAATAAACGATCGCTACAATTTTTAAGAGAGTAATAAATTTTACGATTTTGAGATTTACTATTATAAAATAAACGGAATGTATTAGGTTCTGTTGAATCTTGTGGGAACATCCCGATTGAACAATACAATCCAATAGGTTCTATTAAAAATTAGCAATCATCTTTCTTTTTCTTTTATTAGTTAATTACATAAGAATTTTTAATTATCAAGCACGTTTCAGATCTATGTCGAAGTAAATGCTCGCTACAATTTTTAACAGAGTAATAAATTTTACGATTTCGAGATTTACTATTTCAAAACAAACAAAATGTATTAGGATTTGTTAAATCTTGTGAGGATATCCCGATTGACCAATACAATCCAATAAGTTCCATTAAGATTCAGAAAACATCTTATTTTCTTTCTCTTGTTAGTTAATTATCTTAGACATTTCAATTATCATGCACGCTTCGAATCTATGTCGGAATTAACACTCGCTACAAATTTTAAAAAGGAAATAAATTGCTATTTTTTTCACGTTTTACAAAAAAAAATGAGTTCGATCAGCATAAACATTAAATTTTAAAGATTCTTATGTTATAAGAAAATTAAAAAATTAAAGTCAGTACTTGCATTAGAATCCGAATAAATTTGTTGAATATTCAGATTTTAATAATTACTTTTTTAAAATAAATCATAAGTATTAGGTTGTGTTGAATCTTGTGAGGATATTCCGATTGACGAATATAATCCAATAAGTTTTATTAAGAATCAGCAATCACCTTATTTTCTTTCTTATATTATAGTTAATTATATTAGACATTTATTTATCAAGCACGCCTCGTATATTTGTAGAAATTAACGTTCACTACAATTTCCATAAACAACATAAACATTCAATTTCTTCTTTTTTTGTAAAAAAAGAAATATATTTAATCTGCATAAATATTCTGGTAGGATTAGATATTTAAGATACTTCTGTTCTGAAGAAATGAAAAATTACACGTTACTTGCACCTAATATCTAAATACACTTGTTTAACTCTTAGATTCTGAGAATTACTCTTCGGAAGTAAGTAAAATGTATTGGGTTATGCAGAATCTTATGAGTATATTCCAATCAACCGATATAATCCATTAAAGCCCATATCAACGAACAGCTCTTATTTTTTTTTTTTATTTCTACATTATATTAAGTTTTCTAATTATCAATTATACTTTCTATACGATAATAAATGACCAATTGTTATAAAATTATGGTGGAAAATTAGAATAATTATCTAATTTTTTTTTTTCAATTGATAACGCAAAATTCTTAGCAAGTTGTAACTAAACTTTTAAGAAATTGAAAGTTGATATTATTTCTCAACAATTAAATTTTAAATAAATATTTGTATTTGCACGGAGGTCTTGCATGAATTATTTTATTAAAGGATCGATTTTCTGTTTGATTTTTTTCAAAAATCAAAATCTGATCGTCCAACTGCATCACTACAACATTTGTAAAAATTTTAATAAACGTTTTCTTTTTTATTTTCATATAAAAGAGAATTTTTTTTATCTACAATAAAGTGAGGTTGAACATCCAAGAAACAGTCCGAGCAACAAAGACATAAATTTGTATTTATTGATTAGTAATTCCTGGAAATTTTACAGGCTAGTATTTATCCATACGCGTTGTGCGTTAGACGAGTCAAGTGGACATCACAGATGGTAGGGATAAAGCGTCCGTCACAACCACGTGAAACGTTTCCCGCTCAAATTTGCTTGCTCGGCAGTTAGCCAGTTAGTTGTGCTGTAGCGGTCGCACGCGTAAGAGTTGTGTTGTGTGTTGAAATTTCATTTATAGTGCTGTAAATTTGATTATTGAGTGTTATTTTGTATCCAGCAAGCTAGCTTCGATATCTCTACATTTTGATTTTATAAACTTGTGTAAGTACTTTCAAAAAAATTTAATTATTTCATGCAATCTTAAGTTAACAAAGAAAAATGTTTGTTATGCGTAGGATATTTTGCAAAAATTATATTTGTTAGTAAATTACTAACAATCATTTTTTATCAGCGTCAATGTTGCGGTAAATCGGATATTTGTTAAATTTTCAAAGATTTAATGAAAAATGCTAATGGCTATTTCGATAAAATTTCAGTGAATTTGTTGAATTTTATGGTTCGGAAACCAATCTCCGTGAAACAAATGAAAAGTTTTGGGTTGTGTAGAATTTTATAAGGATTTCCCGATCTACCATTACAACCCAATAAACTCCATCAAGAATCAACAAACATATCTCTTGTATTTTTTTCTTTCTTTTATTAGTTTATAATATTAAACTTTTTAGTTATCAAGCACGCTTTATATCTATGTGGGAATAAATGCTCACTTCGTTTATAAATTGTTTATTTTTTTTTTTTTTTTACATAAACAGGAGTATGTTCAATAGTAAATAAATATTTCAGTAGAATGAAATGTTTATGATCTTCTGCTATGAATAAATAAAAAATTACAGTCGCTACTTGCATAAAAATTCGAATATATTTTTTAAATTTTTAGATTTCGAGAATTTCTATTTTAAAATAAATGAAAAGTATCGGGATATGTTGAATTTTGTGAGGATATCCTGATTGACCAATACAATTCAATAATTTTTATTAAGAATCAAGAATCATCTTAATTTTTTTTTTTTTTATTAGTTAATTATATTAGGCTTTTTAATTATCTAACACGCTTCGTATCTATGTGGGAATAAACGCTCGCTTCATTTGTTAAGATGGAAATAATTTTTTAGTTCTTTTTTTTTTTACAATAACAGAAATATGTTCAGTACGTGCATAAATATTTGAGTAGAATAAAATGATTAAGATTCTCCTGTTCTGAATAAATGGAAAATTACAGTGGCTTACTCATTGCATATAAATTCTAATACATTTGTTCAATTCTTACATTTTTAGAACAAGTCTTTCGAAACAAATGAAAACTATTGGTTTTGATAAGGTATCCCTGTTTAGAAAATCTCATAGAATCCAATAGATTCTCATACATTCCTATAGAAATTTTATAAGAATGAATGAGTTCTATGAGAAGTGCTATAGTTAAGTATAGGGCCTTATACATACAGCTATAAGAATCTATCGGATTTTTTAAGCAGGGATAACATCGAATGAGGATATCAAGTATCACCAATACAATCAAATAGGCTTCAATAAGAATTAACTGACATTTCTTATTTCATTTTTTTTAGCGGTTGATTGTATTGAAATTTAATTAGGTTGTGTTGAATTTTGTGAGGTTATCCCGATTGACCAATAAAATCCAACAATTTCTGTTAAGCATCAATAATCATCTTATTTCCTTTCTATTTTTTTTTTAGTTAATAATATTAGACTTTTCAATTATCAAGCACGCTTCATATATCTATGTGGGAATAAACGCTCGCTTCATTTGTTAAGAAGAAGCTAAATTTTTTATTTCTTTTTTATGCAAATAGGAATGTATTTAATTGTGTTTAAATATATTAGTAGAATGAGATGTTTATGATTCTCCTGTTATGAATAAATAAAAAAATCATGGTCGCTACTTGCATAAAAATTCGAATATATTTGAAAAAATTTTAGATTTCGAGAATCGCTATTTTCAAATAAATGAAAAGTATTAGGTCGTGTTGAATTTTGTGAGAATATCCTGATTCACCGATAATATCTAATAATTTCTATTAAAAATCCAAAACTATCTTATTGTTTTTTTTTATTAGTTAATTATATTATGCTTTTTTCTTCGTTAATTATATTATACTTCTTCATTTGTTGAGAAGGAAATAATTTTTTAATTTCTCTCTTTTACAAAAACAGGAATATAAAACAGGACATGTATAAATATTTGAGGATAAGATGTTTAAGATTCTTCTGTTTTGAATAAATTAAAAATTACAGTGGCTGCTCATTGTATATAAATTCTAATACATTTTTTCAATCTTTACATTCTAAGAACAACTCTTTCAAAACGAATGAAAACTTTTGGTTTGGATAGGATCTAATGAAGATACCCTGTTAAGAAAATCTCATAGAATCGAATAGATTCTCATAAATTCCTACAGAGATTTTATATGAATGAATTAGTTCAATAAGAAGTGCTATAGTTAAACCCGGGAAAAAATTATCCGACCTGATCAGACATGAACAGGCATGAGTCTTCAGGCCTGATCAGACATGAAAAATGACCATGCCTGATCAGACATGTTCAGGTCTGATCATGTATGTTCATGTCTGTTCAGGCCCATCCGGGTAAAAAAATTATAGATCAAAAATGGCCCTAGATAATTATATATAATTATGGATAACTATTTTATACAATTATAAATAATTATTTCTATAAAAATAAAAATAAAAAATTCGGACGTGTGCAGGATTTGAACCGAGGACTTTGCGCTCGAAAGTTTAACCCGCTACCCGTTGACCTAAGAGATTGACTTGAAAAGTTATTTTCGTATGAACTTCAAGTAATAAAAATCTTATACGTGATAGATTCTTGGTCTACAAAATTTTATATCTAATTTATTAATTATTGATTAATAGTTATATGAAATTCTTTATAAGTTATATATAATTATAACTATGTTAGCTATATGTAAGTATAACTAAGGTAGTTATATTTAATTATAACTAAGATTTTGAATTTAATCCCATACATTAGGCATGAACAGACTTGAGCAGGCATGAACAGGTATGATCAGCCCTGAGCGTATTTAACGCTTCAGACATGAACAGACATAGCCAGACATGAACAGGCATGGTCAGGTCTAATTTCAGGTCTGATCATACATGAACGGGCATGGTCAGGTCTGATCATTTTTTCCCGGGAGAATGGAGCCTCATACATACAGCTATGAGAATCTATCGGATTTTATAAGCAGATTATCCTGTATTACCAATACATTCACATAGGCTGTAATATGGATTAACAAGCATTTCTTTTTTTATTTTTTTAACGAATGAATGTATTATAATTTTTGATCATGAAGTTTGCTCCGTACAAGTTTCAGGATTAACTATTACTGTAATTTTCATCAACTACATGGACTTCTAATTTTTTAACTTCCCGATAAGCGAGACTTTGCGCTTCGGGTTTTTACCCCCACTGTCAAAGCGCAATGTCTTAGGTATTAAATTTAGATAGTGGGGGTAAAAACTGAAAATATCCGAAACACAAAGTCTCGCTAATCCAACTATACACATGTTTAAGTAGACTACTGAATATTTCTCTTCGACTTGATATACATCTATATTCATAAATTCTGATTTTCTTCCACATTGTATCTTAAATGTCTTAACAGTCATTAAAACTTGAAATTTCCTCACAAGTGATGTGAAAAAAAAATTTTTATATTTATTATACATCTGCTTCCTCCAACTTATAATTGTAGATACATCTAGGCCGTGGAGTTTGGTTATCACGAGCGACCTACGACAAGGATGTCTACACTGCTGGATCGTCAATGGCAATGTTTGTGAAAAATATTGCAGTCTCGGTATTTGGAACTGATTATTTAAAAAAACATAGTGTCAAAGGAAAAGGGTGCAACAAAACTAAAAGTGTACCAAGGCCGGCTATTGATTCTACGAAAGCTCTTGCTATTCGAGGTAATATTGATGCATTTTTAAATATGAAAAACGGTTGGCACTGCAAACTTCCTCTAATACTTTCAAGCTATTTTCAAATTCAATGCGCTTGAATATATCTCTATGAGTCGGTTATTGTGCTTTACGAGCTTAAAGTATCGTTTTTGATGTTTTTTCAAACTCAAAGATATACTTTCTATACATTTTCAGAATTTTAATGTCGAAAATCGCGAATGTAATACAAAATATTTTCTGTTGCAGACATTTATGAATATTATTTGAAAACTGAAAAGACTATGCAAGGTTCAGAGTTACAAAACGAGCTGGATAATTATGAAGATTACATTCGGCAGAAAATTTCAGATCTAATCCGACCAAAAAGAGTGCCTAAAACGGATGGAACAAGTAAGAACAACTTTTTTTAATGTAAATTTCATCGTTAATATATTCAAAAATGTCGGTATTTTTTCATTAATAAGAAATTGTTAATTCGGATATTATGTAATGTATGCACGTATGAATCAAAACACACGGCTTGTTGATACGATAGCGTCGAAAATTTTTAACAAATAAACGTTGAAACTGAATACACTTATATTTTAGGCAATTACCTTGCATGAGTTTGAAGATAAACAGAATTGTTAGATTTATTTTTTTATTCATTTGCAAATCGTGGTTATTTGACATGTTTAAAATAATAAAAATTGCGATTTTTGTGACTTGTTTATAAACACTATATTACTGAGGAGTAGCTTGTTTCTAAAAAAAAAAATCATGATTGAGCTGATGAAATTAACTTCAATTCGCTTCTTGGAACATTCACTTCATAACAATTTTCGCAATTTTATGTAGGTTGGAAACACTCATGTGTAGTATAATATTAGGTAATTGTGTAAAATTTAACTCTATTCATTTGTGGCTGTAAAAATCCAAAAATTGAACGCGAAGAAGTCTTTTTTCGAGTAATTACTTTTTTCGAGTAATTACTTTTTGTTTTTCAATCTTATCAAAAATAAAGCAATTCAAAAATAAACCATGCCTAAAAAAAATTTTTTTTTTTTCATTTTTAGAAGAAAATTTTGTAGAAGTCACAAATAATCGACAAATTGTTATTCATAGATTTTTTTCTTGAAGTTGTATTTCAAATGAAGTTCCGGAACAACCAAAACTATGCTTTTGTCGAAAAAAAATTTAATGGTGGAAAACTTCACCTTTTTTGTTCTAGAAGATTCGAAGATAGATAAAAGTGGTAAAGGGAAAGATGATCCTACGAAAGATGATTCTACCGTTTATAAAATTCCTGCGTCTGCAAATACCTCCACTGTACTCACTGGTCCAATGAGTCACTCCTCAGCTGATCAACTCTCTGAGCACCCGACAAAAAAACGAAATAAAAAAAAAATTGCCGGTCAAGCATGTGACCTCTTC
This sequence comes from Microplitis demolitor, assembly GCF_026212275.2. Classification (NCBI taxonomy): domain Eukaryota; kingdom Metazoa; phylum Arthropoda; class Insecta; order Hymenoptera; family Braconidae; genus Microplitis; species Microplitis demolitor. The sequence continues at coordinate 7,821,137 of NC_068553.1, forward strand.
TTCAAGCAGCTCCTCTGGATCTGCTGAAGACTCAGAATCTTCTGAAGATTCAGGAACTTCATCTGATGAAAACGCCTCACCAGATAGATCGGTCATGAAGATCGCAACAGAAGAATAATTTTATTACATATACTTTTCATACCCTATTCTTATTTTTTGCTAATTATTCTCAAATTCCTACACTACAAAATTATGTTCAACAGTTATCAAGTATTAATTTCGATAAAAAATAAAAAACCTTTCCGATAGTAATTTTATCCGTTCCTACATTATTTTTATTATACCGAATATTTGTATTAATATATTTAATAAGTATTGACAAATAGGTACCGATAAAAGAATTTTTCATTTGATTGTGGAACTCCTGATCAAGACTAGAAATGTGAAATGTAAATTCTAAAAGGATCGCCCCCTTAAATTCATTAGGTGATAAGCTAAGTCTGATCTAGAAATCCAATGATAATTCTTGAAGCATTCAATTAGTGTTGACAAATAGGTACCGATAAAAGAATTTTTCATTTGATTGTGGAAATCCTAGTCATGACTAAAAGTGTGAATTGTAAATTCTAAAAGGAACGCCTCCTTGAATTCATTAGGTGATAAGCTAAGTCTGATCTAGAAATCCAATGATAATTCTTGAAACATTCAATTAGTATTGACAAATAAGTACCGATGAATGAATTTTTCATTTGATTGTGGAAATCCTGATCAAGACCAGAAATGTGAAATGTGAATTCTAAAAGGATTGCTCCCTTAAATTCATTAGGTGGTAAGCTAAGTCTGATCTGGAAATCCAATGATAATTCTTGAAATATTCAATTAGTATTGACAAATAAGTACCGATGAATGAATTTTTCATTTGATTGTGGAAATCCTGATCAAGACCAGAAATGTGAAATGTGAATTCTAAAAGGATTGCTCCCTTAAATTCATTAGGTGATAAGCTAAGTCCGATCTGGAAATCCAATAATAATTCTCGACGATTCAATTAGTGTTGACAAATAGGAACTGATAGAAAAAACTTTCATATCATTATGGAAATCTTAATCAAGACTAGCAGTGTGAATTGTAAATTTTAAAAGGATCATCCTCTTGAAATTCATAAGAGACAGAATAGACTTTATCTGGATAGTCCAATTTATTGCCATAAAATAAACCATTTCCATTGGCATAACTGGATATCCACATAAATAATATTCTTACGTTTACACTCCAATAGAATCTTATCCACCACAATTGGATTATCCTACTTTATAATTGGTATTGGTTTGTAAAAGGACTTACTGCGACAAAAGCACAATAGATTCCAATATAATTTTTTTTTTATTGGAATCTATTGGATATTTTCAACAGGGAACTGGTTATATTTATATATGATTAAATGTATTATCTGGATCTGTTTTATTCAATAAATAAAGAGATAGTTGAAGAATTGTGAAATGTACAATCGAAATGATTTATAATATTGTTAAAGTATTCTTAACAATAGCTTCGAAAAGGTGAGAACGAAGTTAAGTTTTTATATTGAGCCTGACTGCTCTCGATGATTCTATCTTTCAGACTGACTTCTCTTGATCGAGAAAAAACTAGAGTAACTCTTATCAATACGTTTGGGCATCAGACCCGCGCATCGATTCATATGGAGGGGTCATTCGAGATAACGCATGTTCTCGAATGATCCATTCTAATATTTATTGAAAATACCTAATTCTCACGATCTCTCCACTTTTATTACTAACAAATGAGTCACTTATCTATTAACAAAAGTTATCTTAAACAAAATAGATGTTTGTGCAGCTGCACGTCTCGAGGATTTACTCGAGGCGTCAGCGCTTATTTATATTTGAAAAAATATAGAGAAATAACTTTATCAACTATTACTCATATCCTTAACGTTCAAATATCTTAAATAATATCATTTTATTATTATATTAAATTATTTTATACAGTTAATTAAATAATATGGAAATTACTTGGTTATCGATATTCGATATAATTAGTTAGATTTCAGGTCGGTAATTAGAGAAGTAAATGCCCACGTCATCTGACGTACAGGCTGGGACGTAACAGAAATCTGGAATGTCTTTATCAGTGGGACTGTGAGAGGAGAGATCTCGTTTACAGTCTTTCGAAATAGGATTGTCTCACTCTTGTCCGGGTTCATTTTAAGGTTCGATAACTTATAACAATGATATTTTTCATTAACTATTTTAGTTAGTTTGTCTTGTATAATTATTATCTTACTATCTGCAACGTATACTACTTCATCATCTGCGTATGCTCCACTATGAGTATTATTATCTGAATTAAGACCAAATTTATTTAGAATTTTGCTTGTGAAGATGATGAATACTATTAGTGATATTACGGTCCCTTGCTGGAGTCCCTCTAATATAGTAAATATTAATGTTGATAGGTTGACACCATCCCAAACGATGAAAGATTTTCCGTGGATCATATCGTAGATCAGCAAGATTAGAGTCACAGGAAAGTTCAGTTGTATTAAGACATAAATAAGGCCGTTCAACCACATCGAATCGAAAGCCTTTTCAAGATCTATGAGTGCGGTACCAACTAGCTTACCATTTGAAAGATGTCTATTGATATCAGATGCAAATTTATTGATTGCATGGACAGTAGAGTGTCTTGCTCTAAATCCATATTGTTAACCTGGAAGAATATTATTTGCATTCACGTGGTTCATGAGTTGGGTCTTGATTAGTTTTTCAAAGATTTTACTAATAATGACTGTAAGACTAATTGGCCTGTAACTCGCTGGTTTGGAGTGATCTTTATCCTTTTTCTTTATTGGTATGACCTTGGCTTTCTTCCATCGAATCGGGTAGTAAGAGTGGTTGAAACAATTGTTAAATTTTATGGTATAATCTTTGATAACTGAAGTTGGTAGATGTTTCAGAACTATCATCGGTATATTGTCTATACCTGATGATGTTTTATTTTTGGCTGTCTTTAGAGTGAGGGATACTTGTATGCACACTGTGAAAAATTTCCAACAAATTTTAGTATGGGTGCATTGTAACCCCGGACCATAAGAAAACTGGTACAAAATTTACAAGTATCCCATAGTAAACGGTATGCGCAGACGAAACAATTGGGACCTATGCGCATACGTTTACTATGGGACACTTGTAAATTTTGTATCAGTTGTCTTATGGTCCGGGGTTACAATGCACCCATAGTAAAATATAATGGGAATTTTTCACAGTGTATGTATGTAAAAAATTCGGTGACACCTGATTCTGTGTTGGGTAATGGGCTGGATTTGTATTTAAGAAGTTGGTATGTGTGTGGTTGAATCTTCTAAGGCTATCTCTTCTTGATTTTATGTCATCTGCTGCTGCATTTGCCAAGTGCTTGATGGGTGTGCCTAGATTTGTGTGTCTCGGTGAGTTGATGGTTTCAAAATATTTACCAATCATGTTCAATTTTATAATCGGCTGCTCAATGATGTAATTGTTATTATTTTCTGCTGGACTGGTGTTATTCAGCGCGAGGTCAGAGATTAGTGGACTATTTTTGTTGATTTTCAATGTATCTATACGTGGCGGTTCTTTATTTCTGAAATGTTTATTAATGTTCGGAAAGAACTTAGCAGAATCTCTATAATTAATATTTTAGGCCAAGTCTTCCCAGTATGCAGTTTCACCCCGAGTGGAACTATCGCCGCCATTTTTATGACTTAAAACACTATTGGCGTCCCCAAAAAGCTCGGAGATAAGTGAACACTATGTGACAAATGATGGCGAATGTATGTATTGGCTTGTCTTATATCCTTAGTGATTATAAGTGGAGGTAACCCATATGAATTGGGGAGAACTTGCGTCCCACCACTTATCTTACGCAAGCAGTTGACCAGAGCTGAAGTCTGGTACCATGGGGGACCCATTCCAAGCCCCACTTCGACCAGAGTCTCTTTATTTCCTGAGATGGGAGGAGTGTTTGGGTCCATGTGAGGTCGGACTCGTGGTGGCTGTGCGTGAGACACTCACATGCACTGCATTCCTAATGGGTAAGCTAATTTGTATGCAGTTTCAGAGTTTCTAAATTCAATTATTAACTGCTTGTTCACCATCTTTATTACTGCTTTAACTTGTTCTTTATTATCTTTATTTTTAAACAGTTCAGCCACTAGCGCTGATTTATGCTTATGGAGCTTAGTGATTTTGTGGTTGACGTACTTTTGACAGCCCTTCTTGATATTATCTTTAAGTATGGGAATTGTGGCAGATATCGCGTCCTGTATGTGATTTTCCAGTTTCAGTATATTGGTGTCTATTTTATCTATTGTTAAATTTTTATCATGAGGTAGGTGTTCGGTAATATTGTCTTCTAAGTAATCAGAAAACCTGGTCCAGTTGGCTTTTTTGTAATTATATCTTGCCGTTGGTGGTGTTGGATTTGCGATCTCTTTCAGAAAATTATTGCAGTCTATTATGAAACTGATAGCATTATGATCACTATCATACGGAAGAGTGATCAGTTTTCCATTTATTAGTCCACTTAGAGTGATTCTGGAGTCAGCCAAACAGTGGTCTAGGAATGAATCAGCACTTTCGGGAAGGTTGGCTTCATCAGTGTGTACAAGGCAGTTTTATTTCGAATACCAGCATCTTCAACCCAATTGTGTCGTAGGACGCCTCTTTCGTTTTTATTTTTGTCACCCCAGATGGTGTTCCTTGCATTCCAGTCTCCAGCCATAATGAAAAATATGTTATCTGATCTTAATTTGAAGTCGTCATATGTTTTGTCGAGCTCGGTAATGAAAGATCTTTTGTTGTTACATACTGCGTAAATACTGAATATATATTATATGTTATTGGCATTACCTTGGATTTTTATGACAGTGTATTCAATTATTTTATTTGATGCTGCATTTGGATATGAAATATATGCAAACTTTATTTTCTTGTTGATTAGAATAGCTGTGCCTTCGCCTCTTTTGGAGTCTGGTCTATCAGTTCTTATGAAAGAGTAATTTTGAAAACTTAGTTTATGTCTATTGTTGAGTTTTGTCTCAGAGATAAGGGCTATATCAATTTTATTTGTATTGATAAAGTCTTCTAGATCATGTCTTTTTTTGTTTGTTGCTATTGAGTTGGTGTTAATTGCAGCTATTTTCAAGTTGCTGTTTGAGGAATCACTATTTTCCTGTCTGTCGCTTGAGTTGTATGGTGTTTGTTGAGATGTATTATTCATTATCGAAAGCAGATAGTAGAAATTCAATTTTTCTTGAATTATCAGTAATTTTTTTGTTCATTTCCGTAAATTGTTCTTTTAAAATGTATAGTATACAGTTTTTAAATTGGGTCAATGTTTCTTCAATTGAATTTAAATTATTACCGTTATGTTGAGCTGGGTTATTACTTGGAGGAAGTCTTGGAGCATCATCTGGACTTTCAATGGCATTGAATCTTCTTGGTAGCGGTGAAAATGTACTATTATTACTCGTGATGTAAGCAAAAGAAAAATTTGGATTAACAGTCATTGTAATTTTGTTTGTTTTGTTTGATTTTATATGTTTTCTCAGGTCAAGAGTTTGGTTTTTGATAGCTTGTGCCATTAAGAGATATGGGCAACTTTTATTTCCTTCAGGACCAGGGATATTTTTTTATCTTTTTTTGGAGTATAAGAATAAAATTGTACCTTATTATTTTGTAAAACTTCTTTAATTAATTTGTATGTTTCTATTTTCGGGGTATTTACTGTTATATAGTCCTTGTCAGTGTGTCTAACCCAGAACTCGCCTTCCGGGATTTTTCCATCGATGATTATTTTTATTAAAGCCTTCATATTTATGATATAGACATGGATTTGTGGTGGTCTGGATTTTGGTTTGAATGCACTGTTGGCATTTTGGTTTAAGTTGAAGTTGTTTTGGTTTTGAGGCTGATTTGGTTTGGGGCTGTCATTTGATTTATTGTTATTTCCTTGAGTTTGATTCTCCTGCCCCGTGGAATCCGAATCGTCATAAATCATGTTATTCGAGAGTGGGTCAAAACTATTCGAAGTGCTTGCAGCTTCGCCATCTGGCGGCTGGCTTGATACAGTCCGTTTTCGAACATATTTTCGCGGGGTTTTGAACTTACCCGTCTTATTGGTATCGGGAATTTCTTCGGTGCTGCCATCTTCATGGTGGTTTGGCCCAAAAGTGGTCAAGATGGGCCGGGCAAGCATACATCGACCTTTTCGCGGTGCCACCATAAGTACCGCAAGGGAAACTAACGATGTCACTGCCGATCCAGAGGGACATTACTGTGTTTTTGGGAAAGAAAGAAAGAAGGAAAGAGCGGTAATCTCTCAGAGAACCGACTCAAATATCCAAGGGTTCGGGATACATACATACATATATACAGTGGTATAAAATACCAAACGAATATAATTGTTGGGCGTTCGTGTGCGCGCACCCTGGAGTAAGTGAATCAGGAAATAAACTAAGACGTCATGTCGCTTACTTCGTCTAAGCAACTTATGACTATCGAATACCATCCCTTGGGCACAAGATTTGACTAAGGATCAGTCAAAAAAAGTACAAAAGTACAAAAGTACAAAAGATCAAAAAGCTGAATGAGTGTTCTCATACCCTAGAGCAGCTCGAAAGCCGGTGGACCGCAGGGCCAAACTGGCTGAGAGCAGTGCTCGCATGGAAAAAGCCCAAGAAACTCAGACATCAAACTGTAGTTTAAGGTGTTAACCTCGAGGTCAGGGACTTCGATTCTCACTACTTACGGGGCGATGGTTCGGATAGTCCCGAGCTATGACCACTTAGGTCCATAAGTGGACGGCTACGTGGACAAGGTAACTTAGCTGATATAGGTTTCAAAAGCCGGAGTACAAGCCGGGGTCCTTGAGAATATGAGTTTATGCTGGATCTTGAAATATATATAAGAGTTCAAAACTCTCAAAGGGGGCAATATAACTCTTCCTAATAAGACCACAAGGGGAAGAGAATTGATGCACTAGGGTGTGTGCGCGCAGATACCCATAAGTCAATGAACAACCATGTTCATTTAAATTTGGCCAAAAATTTCAAAAATCTCAAACCATATATGATCCTCAAAAAGACAGCTTTGATTGGTTATCAAAGTGAAGTGTAGTCCAATCTTGTGGGCCAAAGCGCTACACAAGCTTGAGTGACTACACATGCGATAGCGGAGCAAAGACTCCAAAGAATACTACGATTCCGTGAACTCAAGGAAGTTACACAGACCTGAGATGGTATTCACTTGAACGTAAAGAGGCCTAAAAACCTCGTATAGTACCACAACCTTGTGGACCCACTAGAGTTATACAAGCCTGAGCGGGTACTTCTCAGTCGTCCCAAATCTCTTCCTTAGAAAGATCAACCTTTAGATGTGTTAATTTGGATGTGTTATAATTTGTACTTGTACAACGCTGCAGACCTTTGTTACCGAAACTACGAGCAGGAAGTAATGTTGTAGGATGTAACAGCCTGTGTGCGAGTAGGATTCCAACGGGACGGAATTCGAAAGGACACCGGCTTGGGGTGGTAGCCCAACGCTGCCAACCCCTAAAAGTGATGCCAATCACTCAAAAATCAATGGAAACTTGAATGATCTGTCGAATATATACAAAAGTGATAAGGCCTTCTCTCTTCGGGGAAGCGGGCTTTTCACTTTAATCGATTTTGAAGATATAAGTGATTAACTAGCTTCATGGCCTGCAACATGAGGCGAAAATTTTTCACTTTAATCGATTTTGAATGATTGATGATTATGAGTGGACGAATGGTCTTGTGATCCTGGGACCCAGGGCCATTTTTTTCACTTTGATCGATTTTTTCGAACGCAATGATAGTCAAAAACTATCATATGTCGACAGTGGACTGATGCCACTACAAAAAGGCCCAGGCCCTGTAAAAATTTTTGATTATCATAAATTTGCGAAAGCAACAAGTATAAAATTTTTCAGGGGAAACTCGTCTAAGGTATCAGTCCCAGACAAACCTAACCCTCTATCCTTCCCCCTCCAAAACACTAATTATGCGTTTCTGTTTCACAGGTGGCAGCAGTAACACTAATTTAAACTTTCCCCCCTACAGGTACATCCAGGAGTTTAACGACTCAAATAGCTAAAACAAAAACAAAACAAAAACAAAACATGGCAGTTCACTCTCTTGAAAAATTATCCGCACTAATGGACCGGCGTTCGGATTGTGCGGGACCGGTCCTCAAGGGAGAGGAAGGTCATGGCAATAACCAAACTGGGAATTCTACGACATCATCATCGTCAGCAACGACAACCAACACCACGCTCGTTCGAAGGAGTGCCAGAGTGGCAAGCCGTGTTTTTGCTACCAATTTGATCGCTAAGCCCCCTGGTACCCCCGCAAATAATCGTCGGCACGAGAATCGGGAAACGCGGACGCGCACGGGTAAAATCACGCGACCAACTGAGTTAGAAAACGCGAAACGGGAAACACCTAAAGAAAGTTCATTAGCAGACGGGAAAAATTGTTCGCGGGGCACAAACCGACGTGAGTGTCCGGGGTCGAGTGACTTTGCCCACGGTGGGCTCGCAACACAAAGAGAAACGGTAGATGGGCTCGGTACGCGAAACGAAATTCCCCCCCCCCCCCAATTCGACAGAGAGAGAAGGAGGAGAAAGAGGATTTAACGCTAACGGTCTTCGAGTCTTGCAAGTAAACTTGCGAAACGATAAGGCGGGAACACTGGAGTCAGGTGCCTTATGGGAGGAGGAACGTATTGATGTCCTTCTTCTGCGAGAGCCGTATGCAGCGATGAATAACAAGTGCTTTAGAATACCTGGTTTTTGCAGCAATGTACAAATTGCTGCTACAACTGGGGAAAGGCCATTTTCGGCCATTTGTTTAACAAACCCGAAATACAAGATGATTCACATCTCTCAATTAAGTACAACACACTGCGTATGCGCTCAAATTGTGGGTCCAGGCATTTTTCTCTACGTGGTATCGTCATACTTCCAGTGTCGCGAAGAAATAGAAATTCACATCACGTAACTAGAAAAGGTAGCGCAGGCATTAAGGGGAAAAAAAGTATTATTTGGGATGGACGCGAATGCTAGGTCTATTAGATGGGGGTTAGAAATAAACGAGAAAGGAGAGAGATTGGAAGATTTTATAGACGATTATGGGTTAGAAATTCTGAACAAAAAGAGGGAGGGTCCAACTTTCTCATCAACCTCAGGAGAATCATATATAGATGTCACCTTAGCTACCCCAAAACTTGCACGGTACGTACAAAACTGGTTTATCAAACGCGAGTGGGTGCAAAGTACCGACCACTATGCGATCGAGATCAGCCTTGGAATTCCAAGAGACCGGGAGGGCCTCGATGAGGCTGACCCCAAGCGTTTCAACATTGCGTTGGCCGATTGGGAGAAGTTCGACGAGAAACTACCGGAACTCGCAAGAGTGCATCTTGAAGGTCTGGCGCTGGAATCGGTCGAGGATATGGAAAGGTATGCAGTTGCACTCACTAAAACAATCATAGAGTCATGTGAATTTGCTATCTCGCGGAAGAAGCCGCACAAGAAATCGTACCCGTGGTGGACCAGAGAACTAACGAGAGAAAAGAGAGTGGTATACAAAGCTAGAAGGAGATACCAGAAAGAGATAGAAGAAGGCGTAAGGACAGAACTCAAAAAGACATATTTGACAATTTGTAAGACGTACTCAAAACACGTAAAAAGACAGAGAGAAAACAGTTGGCGAGAGTTTGTCACGTCGAATGGTAACAAGGAGCCCTGAGGCATCGTTTACAAGCTCCAGGCAGACAAACACCGAGTTAACAGAGTGCTCACCACACTCCGGCGTGACAGACAATCGACAGAAAGCTTTAAGGACACAACTAGCTGCTTTCTTAAGACACACATTGTAGACGATAATCCAGAGGAAGAAACGGAAGAGCAAATAACAACGCGAGTAAATTCAGAGACGCCACCAGACACCGCGGACGCCGATTCATTTACCCCGCGCGACCTCTACAAAATTTTAAAGACCCTTAAAAATAAAAAAGTACCCGGAACAGACTTAGTGGAGAATGAGGTGATGAAAAAGGCGGGAGTAATTTTGTCAGGGGAGTTCTTACAACTATATAATAGATGCTTAGAGTTAGGAGTTTTCCCAACGTCATGGAAAGAGGGTGGGATTATCATGCTCCTTAAGAGTAGTGACAAAGACGCGAGTGACCCCGAATCATACAGGCCAATATGCTTACTTTCGGTAATCGGGAAGGTATTTGAGAGGCTAATTAAGTCGAGACTTACCACCACAGTCTTAGCTGGGGATAAGATCTCCAATCAACAATTTGGCTTTATGGCCAAAAGGTCGACTGCAATCGTTGAGATGCGTCGCTTGCTAGATTCGACAACAGATAATCTGGCAATCGGACTTCTCTTCGATATTTCTGGCGCCTTTGACAACGTGTGGTGGCCGCGAGTACTCGAAGGATTGAAGAAAAGGGAATGCCCCATAAATGTTTATAGAGTAGTTCAGAGTTACTTTGAAGATAGGAGAGTCTCACTGTCATGGGGATTTGGAAAAGAGAATAAAAAGCCAACAAGGGGTTGTCCACAGGGATCAGTATGAGGGCCTTTATTTTGGAACATTATGTTCGATGATTAGCTTAAAGAATTAGAGTCAACAGAACACGGGAGTAAATTTGTAGCCTATGCTGACGACCTCCTCGTCATCATAGAAGGCACCTCACGTGCCGATATTGAGAGAAAGGGGCAAAGGACAGTAGACTCAATACTGGAATGGTGTTGTTCCGCGAAACTTCCATTGTCGGAGTCCAAGACTGAGGCAATATTCCTCAAAAGAGAGCACACCCGACGCGGTCCACGCAAGGACAAAGGTCCGTACCCCTATGAAGCGAAAAGACAGAGAAAGCCCAAGTATGATTCAAAGCCACCGAAAATCGTAATAGGTGAAACAAAAATAGCATTTAAAAAGAGCGTTAGATACTTAGGGGTACACATCGACCAGGGCCTCAAACCAACAACACACATAAAGACAAGGCGCGCGAAATTAGACAAAACTTTTGGTCGTCTACGCCATCTCGCACGGACTGAATGGGGACTGCGCTTTCCGGCTATATCCACTATCTACAGGGGCTACTTCCTACCTATTGTCACTTATGCGGCAGCAGGCTGGAGTGACCTGTGTGGGGTAGAGGAATGGAAGGCTCTTAGGGCCCTGCAACGTCAAGCCCTGATTACGATGACGTCTTCATACAAGACGGCATCGTATGAGGGACTTTGTATAGTTGCGGGGGCAGTGCCCATTCAGCTTGTGATTGATGAACGTTGCGCCCGCTACAATCTCCGCACTGGCAAACAGACAACCCTTGGAAACGCGACCGTACAGCCAGATGACGAAGAAGGCCTTGTCTCCCTCAGGAAAGAAACCATTCGCAGATGGCAAGAACAGTAGCCCATAGCGGAAACAGGACGAACAACATTCAACTTCTTCCCTGACGTTACTGAACGTCTAGCGAGCAAACACATCAGCCCTAATTTCTGGCTTACCCAGATTTTAATCGGTCACGGCTGTTTTAAGGATAGACTCTTCAAGTACGGACTCGCAAAAGATCGCGAGCGCTCCCAATGCAACAAAGGGTGGGATACCGTTCAGCACTTACTGCTAAAATGCACCGAGTTCGAGCCTCAGCGTGAGGTTCTTCAGAGCATAGAAGGGTGGGTCGCGGAGTGGCCACAAATCGGGCGGGTTCTTGCCGCATCCCCAGACTCCTTTAAAATTTTTAATGGTTTCAGCAAAGATTGTCTCCACTACAAGCTCAGCAGCCAGTTCCAGCACCGAGAGGAAGGAGGAGAAGACTACTAGATCGCGGTTGAACTGGCATCCACTCAGTTGTTGTCGGAGCTTCTGAGAATGGGTATACAGAACTCACGATTTGTGAGGACTCTGTGCATCCCGGGTGTCAGTCCGAAGTTAGGTGTGTGTGCGAATGTGTTGAAGTATGGACGAATGTATGTAAATGAAACTGGGTGTCTTCCCAGGAAGGCAGGGGAAGAAACCACGTCCCCTCTTGACCAACTGTGGTATGTCGACCAATACATGAAATTGGTACTATGGGGGGCCCATTCCAAGCCCCACTTCGACCAAGAGTCTCTTTATTTCTTGAGACGGAAGGAGTGCATGGGCCCATTTGCGGTCGGACTCGTAGTGGCTGTTGGTTCGGCACCCGCATGCAAAGGATCTCAGATCCTAAGGGTTATAACATCCGCCAATATTGAGATTGCTCAATGTTTCGCTTTTATAATATTATGGTGGAAAATAGGGGATTTGCGCAGTGCGAGTATGCCTAAAAGGGCGAGGTCTCGGCTTCCGGTCGGCAAAGGTGGACTTAGGTCCCGTTACATTAATTAATTGCTGCCATCTTCATGTCGCTCTGCCGAACTCGATCGAGATCGTGTAGCTTTGAGATTTGGTAACACGTTAACTTTTTTTTTATTTTTTTCGAAAAATTTTTCAAAATTTTTTGTCACTACTAATCTTTCCAGTTCTTTCAATTTTTTAGAATTTAATAGCTGTGTTAAATCCTCGGATGACTTACTTTCGAATCTTCGTTTTATTATTTATTTTATCACGAGAGATTTGAGGTTAGCAATGTGCTTAGGATTTCTCCCAGCCCACGCTAACTAACAACTAATAAACCAAGATCCGTTTAATTATTTCTTGTTGTTTATTAGGCACATAAAATATCACCAACAATATTAGAACAAGATTTTGTATTTTATTCGCAATTTTGTATAGAAATCTTAACTATTTCGCTGAGGTATAAGAACGTACGATGTGCAAACGCTTATATCCCAAACGGAACTGTTACCGAAACCGGTGATCATGGCCGAGCGGTCTAAGGCGTAAGACCTAGGCCTCTCGAACTTGATCACTGGCCAGGCGTGGGTTCGAATCCCAGCGGTTGCCGAAAGAATTTTTCACACAAAGAGTGTGAGATCTTTTGGACATGAGATTCGTCCCGATGCCGACATTTGAATTTGATCGGTTTAAAATGAATTTTGTTTGCCGTTAAAAATTGAATTTGACTAAGTTGGCCGGAAATGGGATTGCCCGAGGCCTTATAATATAAGTATATATTTGTGAAAAAAAAAAAAAAAAAAAAAACTTTTACCGATAATCGCTCCTTTTGCACATACACATTTAAATATCAAACATGTGAGACTGTCGAAAATTTTTTGAACTTATATCTAAAATCGACTTACGATCATGAACACATCAAAACTGGTATTAATAATACAAAAATTAACATTAAACAAAAGAATTATATTTTATTAAATTTTTTTTTTATCTTCTCACATTTTTCTACTGCACACTCTGTTCAGAATAATTATCCCTTATCTGCAAACATATAAAATCAAAATTAGATATAAATTTTATTGCAATGCACAGTTACATTTATAACTTTTTACATTTTGTTCATTAATATTTACACTAGCGCTCTTTTATTTTAATTCTGCCACACATACATTGTTGACTGCCCTTCCACTGTCACCCATGTACTCTCTGCGTCTTCTTGCGCCTCCGCTGCACTTCACCACTCTGCTGCTTGCTTATTCATTGCTATTGCTTTTCTCACAGTTGGTTAGCTGCTCGTACACAATCTCCTTAGTTGGCTCGCCGCCCCTCAGAGTCCTTCTTTTGCTTGCCTTCATATCGCAACTGTTTCTTCTTTTTTTTTGCCTTCATGGTGCGGCTGTGGCCCGACTTGTGCTTAGACTGTACTACATCATTACGATGATATCCTACCTTCCCCACCTTAGCTGTGGGGGTATAGGGGCAAGGGAAACCACAGAGAAAACCAATTTCCAGCACAGTTCGGTTTGGGTGAGGTTCTAGTGGTCGGTAAAATTTCTATTTTACCTATCACTAGCTCCTCAGCCCACGCCTAACGGACAGAGACCTCCGATCGAGCCCAACGCATGGCCAAGCGGTCACCCAGCCAAGCAGCGATCATGCTCGATGCTGCTTAACTTGAATGATCGCCCGTTCCACACGCGAACCGCTCGGCCGCCTCTGCCGCTCAAGAGTAGATATATTATTTTTAAACACTCTATAACATCAAACATCTATAACGTCTAAAAGTTTTAACATCTATAATTGTTTTTCTAAATTCATTATTTTATTCCTAAATTTAATATGCTATGTAGACGGTAAAGGTTTTTTCATGATGTCAGCAACATTTTCTTTTGTAGATATCTATTTAATTTTTATTTTGCCCGCCAAAACACAAGATTTCACGAAATCACCACGAGTATCAGCTATCTGAGATTTTTGCCTGATTTTTCTCTTTCTTCAAAATTAGACTTAATAAGATTTAAGTCGTCATCAAAGCCTTTTAGTTTGTGGCTTCCCTCCATTTGAGTACAGTCACCGGCTGATTTATTATCACATCTAATAGTAACTGGATAGTTTTAATTATCATATCTCTCGTCGCTTTATCTAAAGAAATTATTTGCTTACAGGATTCGCTCATGGCATGTAACTGAAGTTGCGACTGGTCAATTGAACGCCAATACATATAGATATACATAATAATAAGAAAAATAGTAAAAAGTGGTGGGAAAAATTCTGGCTACACTTTACCCCGCTGAAAAAATTTTAGCATGTCTGGAGCCACCTGAATTATATATTTTCACCGTTTCGTCTGCCTCCGAGTGTCGACAGTATTGGTGGTTCCAGCTGGGAAAATTAAAAAGCTCTTAAAAAATCTAAGTACACTTTAGTTCACCAAAAAAAAAATGAACTTGTTTGGAGTTGCCCTTCAATTTTATCTTCATCCATTTAATTGCTCCGGACTGTTGAAACGACTGTAGGTTCCAGCTGGAAAATTGAAAAAGTTTCTAAAAAAAAGTCTGAGTACACTTTAACTTCAGAAAAGTACAAATTTACTTCTTCGGATAAATCGATTGTCGTAAAGGGCAAGCAGATTCAGCTAGAATTTCATTTAACTATTGCTGAGGTAATTTCTTACTTGTGAAAATTAATTTCTATGTTTCTTTAAATTAAAATAAATATAGTCAAACTACCAAAATTCAATTACTTTACAATTTATTACTGTTATTATTGTTGTACGGTACTGTTTCACTTTTTTTTTATGTTTTTATTATGGACTACGTCAGTTCGGACATTCGTTTACAAATCCTGCATTTAAATGTTTCCAAGTTTTCGTTTTTCATGTGCAGTTCCAGCGATTTCTGATTCATCCTCATCATCTGTATCACACAGATCTTTAATCAAACACCCGAGATGGATCGAACGCTTACACTTTTCGCATGTATTTTGATTTTTTTCATTTAAAAGTTCCCTAGCACAATATACACATTTGTCATGTAAGTTCTCAGATTTCTTAAAAAGTTCAGTCATTATTCGTAAACGCTTATTTTGTATATCAAGCTTTTTCCCTAGTGGAATGTTTTTATAAAGACACTCGATATAATGCATTACGAAAACTCCACAGTTGTAGTCATCAGTTTGATACGGCCGCTTGACTGGTAGTTTTTAATGTTCCAATTTAGTTTTGCTAGTTTACTAAAACTACTTACCTTCTCGCTCTCACCAAGGAATTTTTTGAACGCGTGTAAATATCTTTCATCTAATGATAACGCAAAGGGATCGTATAACATAACACTTTCATCCTGTATATTCACTACCAACAATTGCCAGTGACTGCAAAAAAGAAGACATTAAAATGATGTCGCCAAACTCTGCAGGAATCTTATGGATTAGCCTTTTTTGGCTTCTTCTTTTTTTTCCAAAAGTCACCCAAAACATCGGAAGTGAGCTCACAAGAATGTACGTTATATTTTTCCAGCTTGTTATAAATGTTGCCGAATAAGCATCGATTATTTGTCCATTAATCCACCCTTTATCGAAGATGGAGTAAAATTGTCTTGGAGTTACAGAAAAGTTTACCAGTCCATAAACAGTATCATTTTTGGCTCCATAACTTGTCATTATGATCTTATTAGAACGTGATAATTTATATACCTCTGGATCGTTCCAAATTCCATTTGGTAATATAGTAAGCAATGAACCTTTATTACCTACTTTACCATTAGCAGTGTTAAATTTTTTGCACAGTTCATGTTTGCTTTTTGCAGACTTTTGTGTTGTTACTTTTTCATTTTTATCTTTTTGATTGGTAATTTTTATATTTTTTTGTATCCGTTTTGCTGTAAGTTTTCGACTTTTTAATTTACTTGATTTTTTTAATGTTGCTTTATTAACTTTCGTTGCTTTTTGTAAGAGATTCGTTGACATTTTTGAGATGTAATTCATAGACATATGCCTACTACGATCCTTACTTATTCTCTTCTTTTCCTTTCCACGTTTTTGCCCATTCAGATTTGATTTTTGGATCAGCTGCTGGATCTTTGTACAAAGGATATTTAAGATTCTCATTTTCTGCTTGACTAATTTTGTAAATTTCTTCTTTGGCAATTAAACATTCTACATTCGTTTCTAATTTTCGAATTACGTCGGCAATGGACCAATTCTTTGTGTTCAGTAAAATTTCCTTTTTGTACGTTTTCATGTGACATTCTACATATGAGCTAGTTACTCGGGATATTCTTGGGTCGATCAAATCCATTAGAATTCCTGTCCAGAGTTGCAGAAATGCCATATATCTATTTAAGAGGTATTTAAAAAATTCTGGAGCGTAAAGGACGTTCAGAGATCTGTCTAACGCATTTTCCGCTTCATCTCGCAGCTCCTTGATTTTTAGATACCTACCATGGTAACGTTGGTAGTAAGGAGATTTTTTATAAATCGCACTCTGGACTGAAACTTTGTTAAAAAAAATCGTTAACTTCTTCATTTTTTTGAGGATCAGAATTATTCAATTCTTCTTTTATTTCTTCCAATGCATTTTTACTGCTACAAGTTATTTCTTTATATTTTTTTAGATTTTTTTCAGCAGTGACATTTGATTTAGTTAAAACCATCGTTACAATCAAATCAAATAGCTCATCCACTCTTTCTCTCTCTCTCTCGACACAACATCAATGACACCACGGATTCCATTAAAAAATTTTTTATATCCATATAACCGAAACTTTTGATCTCATCAGCGATACGATGCATTATATGGGCATTACAGCTGAGAAGATACACATCATTTTTGATAGTATACGTTTTTTATCCAAAAAATATTCATAGGTTTTATCTAAATACTGATTAATATCTACGTCGTTCATAACACGAAGAATACTGTTAATGGCGGCCCAACACCAATCGGTAACGAACGCTTTAAATGGCCACTTTGGTGATTCTTCAACGACTGCTTTATATTCAGACAAAAGTGTCGTTATCGATGAAGTATCATGCAAAGAAGTTATCCTTTGTGCTAACGGGACAGTAGATTTGTTAGCTTTGTAAACTATTGCATAGTACTGAAAACTTTTTTGTACTCTAAATCCAAGATTGCGAATATGTGCTCCTGTTGAATATAAATGTACTATTACGGGATGATTTGGATTGATGACATCTAATTGAGATTTAGTGAATAGCACTGCCCGAAAACAAAAATTTAAAGATCGAAAAAATGGATCAGGTAAACTGCGTTCATCAGTGACAAATAATTGCGATAAATCTGACAAATCTTTTGATTTTAAGGTTAATCGATTCAAATTATTGCCCTCAGATGAAATTTTTTCAACGACATGTTGTTGCATTAAATCTCCTTTTAACCAATCAGCCAAATCTTGTAAATTACAAGTCAAAACAAACTATAAACTCAAATTACGAACTTTGCAGAACATACTGAACTTCATAATTTCCTTGCGCTTTTCTTCGCGGATTTGAGTATAAGGCATTTCGGTTGGATCGTGAGTGAACGCAATCGGAATCTAACTGTTTGCATCGACTTCTACAGTATTTGCATTGCGTTCTCTTATGTCAAGTTTGTACCGTATTTCGTGGTTTGACACAAGACATTTTGCGTACGCAGACCAATAACCTGTGAATGATTTCACGCCACTGTAAAAACTAAGGGAACAGTAACATTGAAGCTCCTCATGCATTAATGATTTAATCATTGCCCGCAGTAAAACTGGGTCTAAAAATCCGTTTTTCGCAACTAAATCGGTAAAAAATGTCATACGACCAAGGTAACATCGGTAATTGGTTTTTTCTACATCATTGACACCACTTCCATTGTCGGTAGAATGATTGTTGCCGTCATTTTCGTTGGATTCATACTTTCCCCTTCTACCCTCGCGGTTTTGATTCACCCTGGAAACACCCCGGAAACACGATGGAATCACGGTGGATCCACGGCGGTTACACGGTGGGTTTTTTGTCATTTTATCACCGTAATTCCACGGTGGTTACACGGTGTACCCACCGTGATTCCACGTACACCGCGTAATCACCGTGGAATCAGGGTGGGTACACCGTGTTACCATCGTGGAAATACCATGTAACCACCGTGTATACACGGTGATAAAATGGCACAAACCCACCCTGTAACCACCCTGGATCCACCGTGATTCCACCGTGTTTCCACTCCCAGGGTGTTCCCAGGCTGATTCCAGGCTGATTTAAAACCGTCAGGGTAAAAACATGGTCATCGTCGTAATTAGAAGTATCTTTATCACTGTTGTGATTGGAAGTATCCTCATCATTGCCGTGATCGAAAGTATCTTCATCGTTTACTTCTTGTGAATTCGGGCCGACATAATCAGCAGTATCGTCTATAGGAAGGGAAGACATAGAATCAACAATACTTTCCTTTTCTACATCGTCTTTGATATCTTGGATATAGCCTCCGACGAAACTATTTAATTTAGTATCATTTTCTTCTTCATAAAAATTGTGAGGAAAATCAAGACTTGAATCATCTAGATTAAATTCAAAATTATTGTTTAATTCATATTTAGTTCTAACATTATTTATAATTTTTATTTTTTTGTCTTGTAAAATTTGAAAATGCCCTTCGTCATATAAAACAGTGACCAATAATTTTTTATATAATACATGCTCAAAATAAACGTCGTTAAATGCCTAACCTTGGCCTCATAAACTTCTTCATTAAACACTCATCACTTCTGATTGGTCAAATGCAGTATTTAAACTTTCTTACAGCATTTGTGCATCCCTTCTACCGCAAAATTAGACGAAAATAGGCGTGGTATATCCTTACTCTATAATTCAAGTTATCAAAATGTTCAAGATAAGTTACTGGGGTAAACTCACTTTTACCTGAAGCTGCATCACTAGCAAAAAAAATTCTCTAGATTACACATGCGCATTAAATTGATCAGCTAACGATTGTGGATCATCATTAACGGATAAATTGGTATCACCTTAAATTTATAACCTAATTTTATTAAAAAGTGATTGAAAGTAAAAAATAAATATTACATTTTCATAAAATGGAATCAAAGGAAGATATTAATTAATCTAAAATTTTAAGACTTGTTAGTTTATAGTAAGAAAAAAACATGTTCAAGTTTTTATATTAAATAATACGTGTATTAGACTTTGTATTAAGTTAGTTTTCATGTTTATTTATTAATAAAGCAATAAAATAAAAATATTAATTTCTATTAAATAAGTAAGTATTTAATTTCATTTTTAATAATTAAATAAATAAACACTTAAGTAATTTTTAATTAATGAATAAACTGAACCAAAAAAAAAAAAAATTGATTTCTATGAAGGCAATTATTAAAATAATCGCGACCGCATGACGCTGACGGTAAGCATTAAAATATTTAAGCTTTAAGTTGAAAAAAATTTTTTCCATCATCAGAGCAAAATTTTGAGTTGGTTTGTGAAAATTTTCTTCCTACTTAAAGCTTAAATATCTCTTAAACAGTTGAGTTTATCAAAAAATCAAAGGCACCTTTTTTGTAGAGCCGTAAATTTCCAACAAAAATCTGTTCAAAGCTTGAGTAAGTTTCCGTTTGCTGAAGTGATAGAATGTTAATCGGAACACATTATTCTTCAAATCCATCAACTTTGAGCTCCGATATCATTTAAATGGTTGGATTTACAAAAAAAGTGTTAGAAACTTTTTTTGAAGAGCGATAAATTTCCTACAAGAAAATTCATAGCGCTTGATTTTATTTCTAGGTGTTAGAGAGTTATCATATTTCAAACAAAAACACCAATTTTTTTAAACAAACCAAACTTTTACCTTCAATATCTCTTAAACAGTTGGATTCACGAAAAAAATATATAAGGCCTTTTTTGAAGAGCGGGAAATTTCCTACAAAAATATGTATTAGTCATTGCTATGCACTTATTTTTGAGCAAGTAATAAAATTTTTTTTATTGTACTAAAATGAGAATGTATCATTACTTAAGCAGGGTTAAACGGCATTAGAATAAACTTTTTTATTTTTTTTTATCATTTTTGGATCACAAATTAATGATTTATATCTTGGCCAAGTAAAAAAATCTAATTTGGTAAATAACGGACACCCTAGTATGTATGTATTAGAGTGGGTTGAAAAAAAAACTTTTTTTTTGTTTTTCTTAGCATGGGGGTGGAATTTGTACCATATAAAAAAAAATTTTTTTCAAGAAAAAAAAAAATTTTTTTCAAGAAAAAAAAAAATTTTTTTCCTTAACATTTTGAGGTGGCTTACTCGTTTTTAAAATAAATAATTGATCAAACAGGGTAGTTCCAACGAAAAAAATTTTTTTTGTTCAAAATCGTAGAAAACATCTAATAATTGTCGAATGTAACTTTTTTTTACTCTGCTTTCATTTTTATTTAAAAGAAAATGATTTTCATTTTAGGATTTTTTACTTAAATTACAAAAATAATAGGAATAAAAAATTTTAAACTTCTAACTCTCAATAAGCTTTCGGGCGGACACCCTACAGATTCTAGAAAACCATTTTTACATTTTTTACTACCACCCGTTCTCAAGTTATTGATAAGAGAGAAGTTAATTAGTAACTCCGAAGTGTTTAATCGAAAATTTTATGAAAATTTGTAATAAAATTGAAGAGTTTTGAATATTTTTTTATTTATAACTAATCAATAACAACATGATTAATTTATGAACAATATCAACACAATATAAACAGTAATAAAAATTCAATAATATTAAATTGAAAGTACAAAACCCGACTTCTTAATAACTTGAGAATGGGTGATAGTAAAAAATATAAAAATGATGTCCTAGAATCTGTAGGGTGTGTCCCGGAAAGCTAATTAAGAGTTAGAAGATTAAAAAATTGTTTTCTTATTATTTGTGTAGTTTAAGTTAAAAATTCAAAAATGAAAAGCATTTTCTTTTGAATTAAAATGAAAGCGGAGTAAAAAAAATCACACTCGACAATTATTAGATGTTTTCCACGACTTTGGACAAAAAAAAATTTTATTCGTTGGAACTACCCCGTTTGATCAATTATTTATTTTAAAAACGAGTGGGCCATCTCAAAATGTTAAGTAAAAAATTTTTTTTTTTCTCGAAAAAAATTTTTTTTTTATAAGGTACAAATTCTACCCCCATGCTAAGAAAAAGAAAAAAAAAAGTTTTTTTTCAACACACCCTAGTATGTACGTAAACTCTTTGTAACTTTTGAACTAATGAACCGATTTGGGTGGTTAAGGTGACAATCGAAAGAGGTTGTTGGCCATTAACTTCCTTAAAAATTTTATATCATTTGATCAAGTAGTCTCGAAAATATTTTCGAATTACGAAAAAAAAAAAAAAATTTTTTTTTCTTTTCGTTTTTTTTCAATTTTTTAGAAATGAGGAACTATCGATTTAAAAATCTAATCAGCTCTAGGGCTTAGAAAAACGCGTCGATTGCCGCCTCAATCATCTGAATCGGTTAATTCGTTGGACAGATATCATTGGAGGAAGAAATGGTGAAAAATGGGTTTTTCCAAGTATCTTCGAAACGGCTAAACCGATCGATTTCAAATTTAAATCAACTCTATAATTCAATAAAACGCGCTGATTGCCACTTCAACCGTCTCAATCAGTCAATTCGTTTGAGATATAACGTTGGAGAAAATGTGGTAAAAAACGTTACTTTTCAAAAACAACGGCATACAAAAGTACTTTCGAGCTCAACAAGCTCGAAAATAGCGGGAAGTTTTGCGGCTGGCCCGCAGGGTCAACTGATAGACCGATTTTTTTATCTGATGTCGGCTAACTTTACGATCATCCTTTTCACAAGTGTCACGGTATTTATATGTCACTTGTAAATGAGTGGTAACATTTTTAAAAGTCACATTTTACAATTGTCACAGTATACGCGTTGTCTATGTGTTAAGATGTCCATATTTCTAAACGTCACATAACATGGGAAGACGTCTATTGGATAGGTTCCAATTGGAAAAGTAACTGATAGGACATATTTCAATAACTCAAATCCCTATTACTTAAATTACCAATTACTAATAATCCCGATGACCCAAATTTTCAATCAACTAAAATCCCGATCACCAGTAATTTCAATTACCAATACTACCAATCACCCAAATTTCCAATAATCCAAAATTTCGATAGCTTAATTTTTCGTTAACCAGAAACATTGATGACAAGACATTCCGATTGGACAGGTTTCGTAAGCTCAAAATCGATTTCTTTGTTACATAACAAAGAAATCCATTTTGAGCTTTGTTATAAAACAAAGAAATTGACTTTGAGCTTACGAAACCTGTCCAATCGGAATGTCTTGTCATCAATGTTTCTGGTTAACGAAAAATTAGGCTATCGAAATTTTGGATTATTGAAAATTTGGGTAATTGGTAGTGTTGGTAATTGAAATTACGGGTGATCGGGATTTTAAGTGATTGGAAATTTTGGTCATCGGAATTATTAGTAATTAGTAATTCAGGTAATAGGGATCTGAGTTATTGGAATATGTCCTATCGGTTACTTTTCCAATTGGAACCTGTCCAATAGACGTCTTCCCCATAACATGGTTGTCGACTTTGCCAAATGTATCGCTGACTTGGCTGTCGTGTTCGTCAAATTTCCTATTTTCAGATTGGTAAGTTTTTCAAATTTCACGTTTGCAATATTGTCAACTTGTCTAGATGTCGTATGTTTCGGTTGTCGCACTTGCATGAGTGTCACAGTTCACGTATGGTGTGTGGGATGATTAATTAATTATAAGTGTGGGGCTCAGGGGCTCCCTAAAATAGCGTGACCGATTTGAGCAGTCGAACTTCTAGCTGTCCCGTCACAAAAGACATTGAAAATCCTTAATAAATAAGCGTTTTTGAAATTTTTTTTCATGATCCAATTTTCAAAAAATACTAATTATGGTCAAAAAATCAATGTAATCAGGCAGAAATTATTATCAGTGATTAAAAAAAGGATTTTAATAAGTTTTGGCTAAGATTAGAGCATTAATATATAAAGTATCCGAGAAAAATGTTGAAATAGATGTTTTTTCAATTTCTGTTGTTGATAATATTATTCAAACTAAAGAACAAATTTCATTACATTATGTAGTGATCGAAAGAAACCTTAAAGACAAAGAGTTGCTATGATTTTGAACACATTTTAGTACATTATATCATGATTTATCCGGGAAAAATGACGTAAATTTTTATTTTTTAAACTTTTCATCGTCAATATCTTTCGAACTAATCAATCGATTTTAATGTTTAATGTTGCAATCAGCGCGTTTTATTAAGTTCTATTATATCAGCGTTATAAATAACTATTCTTAGTCTTATATAAACATAAAAAACGATGAAACATTAATTTTACATTTTTATTTCATTTATGAAAAGTTCATATGATCACAATTTTAATATTTATACATACTTTGGTAAAATAATATTAGTGAAAATTAGTAATAATAGACGCAAACGTAAAGAAGATATTTACACATATAAGTTAATAAACTTAATTTGTAGCGATCAAAAAATAATTTCTAATGATAAAAATTTTCCTTTTATAAATATAACATCTCGATAGATATACAATACAGACATCCAGTTGAGCTGAACGTGAACTTATACATAATAAAGCATATTTAGATGTTCAATCAATCACAAATAAGTAACTGTCCACAACTAAGTATTCTGTTACGTATCAACGGCACTACCCTGTTCGGCATTACAAATATCTGGAATATGTTCTGTAAGTTTATATGGATAGTTGTTGAAATGATTTGAATCACCATCATACTCAGCTAATGAGCAACTTGGTACATTTTTAGTGGCCGTTAGAAGTTGCATTTGGTCTGGTAAAAGTGAAGTACGTTCAGTAGCACTTCCCCAAGTTTGTTGATAACTATTACGACCACGTATTCTTCGACTTAATGATAATCCCACCACTCCTAAATGCTCTTTTATATCGTTATGTACATCTGATATGTCCCACATTGCTCTATTACATAAAAAAATATTAATGATTAATGCATAATATTCACGACATTTGAATTTGCAAACTTCAAACGCTTACGGTATAATAAAGTACTGGTTTAAAGTAAAAAAATATTACAATAATAAAATTGCCAATTATCATTCAATTAAATAAAATTCGATATTCAATCGTGCCACAGACATACGACTTATTTTTTAGAATGTCTTTTTTTTTTTTAAAAATGCACTTGTTGTATAATTTCGAAGTAAAAGTGAATGCTTCAGTTAAGATTTTCTACGCATGAATTGAGCATGAAAAATACTTTTAGCTGAACATGAGCAAATAAACAAATAGATTTTCAAATACCTAAATGCGTCCCACCATGCTTGACTTTGTGCAAGACTGACGTATGGTTTGTGGCTAAAACTGAAGTGATGAGCAACGGCAGCTAGAAACATTTCAATACAAATAAGAAAGTCTTGAAGTTTGGAAGATATATGACGAATATCATCGGTATCATCAGTTTTAAAAATGTTTGATATTACACCAAAATATACCAACATTGCTATCAGAACGCCTTGACTGTAAGAATAGAAGAAATATATATAAGACTAATATACACTGAGAAAAAAAAGTACTATTTTCCAAACAATAATTTCTTGGTTCAAGAAATCCGTTGAAAATATTTATTTTATTATTATTAATTATCAATTTCTTGAGAAAAGAGCATCAAATTTATTTTTGTTAATATATGAATTTGATATTATATTATGAGTAAACAAAAGAATAGCTTTACTTGAATTAAATAAAAATTATTTCCTTCAATTCTACGAATTCTTGAGACAAAATTATATATTCTTGAAAATTATCAAGAATATATGTTCTCATATCAAGTAAATATTCTCAATAAAAGTATTTTTTTTTCTCAGTGTAGGCAATACGGTGCAATATGTTATTCTTAAAATTTATTTGATTATATTTTTATGCATAATCCATATATATATATATATATATATATATATATATATATATATATATATATATATATATCTATGTCGAGGGTTTTCTGACGCAACCTCGAATCTCAAAAACTACTATTTTTCAGGAGAGACAAAAAACGATTTATAATGAACTTCTGACTTTTTTTTATTAATTCTTTTTAGAAATCTAAAAAGTAATCAAACTTCCTATAAATTTTTAAGACAACTGTAATATTAAATGTATTTAATTATTATTTTTTTGATCATATCATGAAATACGTGTTTGCTGCACCGAAAAATTGCTGAAAAATGTAACATACGTGTTTGTGATATTATTAATTGAAATAAAAACACAGACATAAATGGGCTTTTTAGATCATTTTATTCAGGAATACATTATCGACTTTCCAATTATTCTTAATCAAATAACAATATTATTATTGAACTTATTAGTGCTATTATTTAATGATTATGACAACACAGTATTTTTCTCAAATTTTTCACGAGACGCATGATTTTTTAAATTGCACTTTATATTAGTATCACGTAGTTTCCATGATACTTTTAATCATTTCAAATAAAAACTTTTAAATAAAATTATGAAATCAAACAAATATAAAATATTGTATTTCAACACCGCTTATAGATAATATTACCTGTTACAGAAAAACATATGTTTATTTTTCACGAATGTATTTTAAATTATCATAAAAAGCAATATAATCTTTGAGTATCAAAAGTTTTAAAGACAAAAGGTCCTTGTACTTTTGACTACCCCATTAAAAAAAATTCTTGAGGGATTGCATTGGAACCCATCAGAATCCCTATAGGAAAATATGGATTTATATAAGAATCCTTGTAGGAAATCATAGGTGTCTATTTCCGATAAGAGAAATTGTGACTACCTGGATACTCATGTAGGAAATTGGCATAGGAACTTGTATAAATGGATCACTTTGTGGAAAATTTGTATAGGAATTTGGGTTTCTATCTAAGTAATTTCTATATCATCCGGGTTATCTCTATGGATTTTTATGTCTATTGTCTGTTGATACGCGTATATGAATGAATGAACAGATAATTATTCTATTGGTAGGAAATCTTTCAACAAAGAATCAAGTAATTGATGATCTTTATATCAGTACTTTTAATAAGTTATTGATTTATTAATTAACTCGAGAAGTATTAAATCTTTATAGAAATTACGAATAATTTTTATAGAACACGAAATTAGGAATCGTACCAAGACATTGTACTCCAGGAGAGTTTATGAAAACACATACGCTGTTTGTAATATTTGTATCAATAACTTGACGTTTTATGTAAATTTTTCTAATTCCTTATCCATACAAGATTTCAGTATGAACTTTGACATGGT
Organism: Microplitis demolitor; assembly: GCF_026212275.2. Taxonomy (NCBI): domain Eukaryota; kingdom Metazoa; phylum Arthropoda; class Insecta; order Hymenoptera; family Braconidae; genus Microplitis; species Microplitis demolitor. Next base: position 7,847,855 of record NC_068553.1, read on the forward strand.
CTATCATACGTGAGAAAGCGACGTAAAAATTCACATGGGAATCCATACTAGATTTTCCATATGGATTTGGCATGTTGTGGATTTCGTCGAACCCGTATAGAAATCTACGCTGGATTTTCATATGAATGTTTTTGATAGGGATAACAACATTATCTGAAGTCGTACTCTGAAATATATAAAATTAAATGTGGATTGAACACAATTATAACAGTGATAGGTTAGAATTCATATTTGATTGTGTTTATTGATTACCGAGATATTGTTTTCACAATCACAATGAAAAAGTGTATTGTTTAACTATTGTTTATTCATTTTGAGTGATAATTTAATTAACTGAATATTAAAATTTTTAATTACAACAACAAGCTGAATCACATTGCTATGAGCAAACGTAGTTGTGTGCTATGTGATATTTTTGAGATACGAGGTTGTGTATGACATGTTTTCACCAATTGAGATACGTGATTGCATTTTGTTAAATAAAAAAAAAAAATTATTCAATATTTTTATTTATAACTTTACAGAATTATGCAAGAGCATTTACTGATAACTTTTCCAGCGAAAACTCAAAATCGTCAAAAATCGAGTTACGAGGTTGCGTCAGAAAACTGTCGATATAGCTGAGGAATCCTGACTGCTAGATCGAAATCCTAAGTTCAATAGAATATTCGCGTTCGTATTCGATAGATGGGGGTGTGCATCATCTCGATACCCCAGTAGCTTCGAGTCCGAGTAGACTAAGTAATTCTGCTGAAATAAAATCACGCAACCACAGTGCAGTGTTCCAGCGCAATTAACAACACCAATAATAATAATAATTATTATTATTATAATTATAATAATAACAATATTAATAATAATAATAATAATAATAATAATAATAATAATAATAATAATAATAATAATAATAATAATAATAATAATAATAGTATTAATAATGCCCACGGTGCATGTTATGCGGCCAGCGGGGATTTTGTTTGCCCCGTGGCGCATCACGGACGATGTACAGCTTGGAGCATTAATGCCTGGTTACGTTATTTTTCACTCGTAGTCAATCTATTGAAATGTATGGTGAGCGCTTGAAAAATAATGTTAGTTACACTGGAGTGCAAGTAAAATGTGAACTTGGCATATTTGTGATATTGTTAATTAGGATGGTTAGTAGTGGAAGAATTTGACAGTTTTAGATAAACTAATAAATATAAACATTGGAAGAGGTTATCCTTAATGTGAATTAATTTGAATCAATAAAATTGCCGGATTTTATTTCATTAACTTGTCAAACTTTTTTATAGGTAATTCATTTAATTAATGTTTAAGTTTTAAAATAAATTATAATTTTATAAATTATCAATTTATTTAGGATTTATTTCAACATATTCCTTCACAATGTCTAACATGGCCAGATTCACTTAAGCATCAATCAATGTGACCATTTAATGAATCACATGCTCCATATAACTCTGGATTTATTTCTCATGAGATTCATTTCTTATTAAATGCTCACATTGATAGATGTTTAAGTGAATGTGGACATGTTAAACATTGTGAAGGAATATGTTGAAATATATTCTAAATAAATTGATAATTTATAAAATTATAATTTATTTGAAACTTAAATATTCATTAAATGAATTACCTATAAAAAAGTTTGACAAATTAATGAAATAAAATCCAGCAATTTTATTGATTCATATTAATTCACATTAAAGATAACCTCTTCCAATGTTTATATTTATTTTTTTATCTAAAACTGTCAAATTCTTACACGACTACCCATCCTAATTAACATTATCACAAATATGCCAAGTTCACATTTTACTTGCGCTCCAGTGTAACCAACATTATTTTTCAAGCGTTCATCATACATTTCAATAGATTGACTACGAGTGAGAAATAATGTGACCAGGCATTAATGCTCCAAGCTGTAGGCCAGCCTTCCATCTGTTGGTCTACTAATCGCACAACAACCTTTGCATTGGGTTAACTCTTCAATGTAAAGTAAACTGAGTTCAAGATAATCCTGAACACAGAAGGGCTCCCCACAACCAGCCCTTCTCGGATTAGAGCTACCCACTAGCTGGGTGAAGCACCAAAATTCCGAATGATGACGACCTTGGCAAATAACGGACCGCATTTAGGTGGGCGGAGGAATTTCGAGCCGATCTCCTGATGTGCTATCAAAACAGTGAATCGGAGTGGAGAGGCTACATGACTAGGGTGCATGCTCTCTGAAGCGGTACGCATCCTAACCATAGCAATTTTTCACAACAACATCTACGTGATTATGTCTCTCATCTCCGGCAAACATGAAGATCACTATTAACTAACAGATGGTTATCTCACCGCCTATCTTTTTCAGCACAGCTACACCAGGAGAGACGCCGTTCTTTTGAAGACGCTGACAATGATTTCGACACGCGGCAAGTATGTATCTCAAAGAAGATACATTACCAACAACATCTACTTGACACGGAGAACGAAGAACTATCTGCTCGAATTCGGGAAGATTCTACTTTGCTCACCATTAATCAAGCTGTCTACGATGCTGCCTTCTCACTCTTACCTCCAGCAAGGAGAAACTCTTTGTCTCTTGAAGCTAAGATGAGAGGTCGCATTGGTTAGCTTACATTGAAGATCAATGATCTCCGGAAACATGTCTCCCGTATCCAGTTTGTAATTGATTTTGTGAATGCTTGTAAAGCGTTTACACCTAAAGTCCGTCGCATTGCACGTGGACTCAGATACCACCATTGCTCACTGGATAAGTGTATTCTTTTTAATATCAAAAAAGAGTCCCTTAATAGGTTGCAGGCTCTAGTGACTGATAAGAAGTCACTAGAGAAAAAGCTGAAGATGCTTACCGATAACTATTTGTTTCGGTTGTCTTTCACGCTTCCTAACACCTAAGGCATCTGTTTCTGGTGATCCCCTATCCATCGAGCGAGTAGAAGCTTTCTAGTCCGAGCTGTATGGTGATCAACCGAACGTGAATCGTGACACACCAGCTCTGAACGACTTCGAGGCATTTTGTTGAGAACACCGAAACGACAATGCCGATGAAGAGAGACCTGCAGTCAGCGTGGAAGAAGTTCGTTCAGTTCTGAATAATAGTAAGAACTGGGCTGCACCGGGATCAGATGGCATCAACTTATTTGAGTGGAAGAAATTAACTTCTACCCATAATCATCTGGCCCGGATTTTTACAGCGTTTATCAGAGGTGACGAACCTATTCCGTGCTGGCTTGTAGAAGGGCAAACCGTGCTCATTCCGAAAAAAGGTGATTTGTCCAATTCAAAAAACTATAGGCCTATTACCTGTCTGAATGCGGTTTGCAAGATTTTTACTAAAATCTTAAACAATCGCATTCTGGAGGTAATAGATGCTTCGTGACAGCAAATATACGAACAGCGTGACAGTATAAGGTGCCTGTCAGGTTACAAAAAGAATCTGTTAGTTGATCGTTGCGTCATTCAAGACGCGATTTACTATCAGCGCACTGATGCCTATATCTGTTGCCCTTCGCCGGGCCCGTGGATACTCAGTGGGTCCTCCAACTTATCGAAGGTATTCGATCACCCATTTGCTCTATATGGATGATCTGAAGGTGTATGCTCCTGATGAGGACCACCTTCGGACAGCTTTGAACATCGTAGAAGCGTATACACGAGATGCCGGCATGTCTTGTGGGTTGAACAAGTGCGCGGTCGTTAATCTGGTAAAGGGTAAGTGCTCTGATTTGCGCGAAAATATCGAGTTGGTAGATGGGAGCGTCATTAATCATCTTAACGCCGGAGAGTCGTATAAATATTTAAGGATTGACGGGAGTCCTATGCAGGACGTCAACAAAATCAAATTGACTCTCTGCAGCAAGTATGTGCGAAGACTCCGGAAAATCTGGTCGATATTAAGACACGCGAAGTCATGAATATGAATCGGAACATACACCCTAAGTAATCAGTCACCAGATTATACCTTTCCTGGCACATCGGAGGGAGAAGTCTACAGAGCTTGAAGTGTCTACACGACCGTTTGGTATTGGGTTTAATATACGAAGTTGTCAATTAAATCGCAGATGAAGATGACTTCCGTACGCAAATTGTTCATTGTCATGAGAATGGACATAAGGGAGCATTCTTATATAAGGCAGCAATGTACGCAGCAAAATCCCTCGGTCTCGGAAGACTAAGCCCTCTTATTGATCTCCCTAAGGAGGAATTTAAGAGGGTCATCCGGAACGCTGAGCAGCAAAAACTGCTTAGTATAAACATCGACAAGTCTATGCACAGCGTGTTTAAACACGTGCGTGATCATGGCTTGTCCACCCAGCTGACACTTTCCTTCCTTAAGCCAACTGACCTGATGTCCGAGACTGAAGGGTATATTTTTGCCTGCCAAGATGGTATGATCAACACTCTAGAATACCGTGCTAAAGTGATCCAGATGCAGCTACCCGACACTATGTGTAGGGTATGCAAGCAATATTCTGAAACGCTTATGCATCTCTTGTCAGCATGCTCTGTGTTGACAAGAAATGTATACATTTAGCGTCACAATGCTGCTCTGCGAGTACTTTATTACCACCTTGGACATACACACGGTATCGATAAAACATCAGAGCTGCCTTATCTGCCAGGAGATATTCTGTAAGTTGTTGAGAATGACCGTTGCCGTATTTATCGAAACGTGCCGTTCGCAACAACGCGGAAAATCGACCACAATAAGCCTGATATTGTGCTCTTCGATAAAACCGCTTGTGACATTCATGTCATTGAGTTTTCAGCACCCGCTGAATATAATATCACGGTTAATGAAGAGCACAAACACTAAATATATCAGCATCTCCTGTTCGAAGTTGGCAAACTTCACCCAGGCTACCGTGTCAAACTTGTCGTTCTCATTGTCGGCGTCCTAGGAGGGATGAAGCAGACTTTTGTATCTGCAATGGCTAGAATACCAACTTGTTCCTTGCAAGTTGAGTTTCTGGCTTCGCGGATGCAAAAGGCTGACATTCTTGAATCCCTCCGTCTCCTAAGGCAACGAAACTTGGCCTGCTACGCATGCTGATCATCTTGTTGATGAAGCATTGCAGCAGTAACGATTTAGCGCTCAGGTGAGGCCCTCGATAGAGTCAGACTACCGGGGATAACCCCTGAGCATTTAACAAAAAAAAAAGAAATAATAACAATAATTGTACAATTACGCGATCACAAAATTCAACGTGGTGAATTGTGAGAGAGTGTGATCAGCCAAAATTGTAATTGTAATTATTTACTGAATAATTAAATAATAAAAACCCTTCGCCCGTCGTCTTTACTCTCACCGCTCGTGACAACACAGTCTAATATGTATTCGCTATGAGTGTGACTGCAGCGCCAGACAAAATATGAACTACGGGAGGCTGTCAGAGTATGTTTTTATACGTATGTCAATAGCAAGAAACATAAAAATAAATAAATATTATAAATAATAGTAAAAAAAAAAGTTGTCAAAAATATGTGACAGTTTTATAGTAATTGCAGTTTTGTTTTTTAGCTAAACGGGCTATCAATAAGTAAGTATAATGATAAAAAATAAAAAAGATTGCAGTAAGCATTTAGGTTAAGTTGTTTGAAATTCATATCAAAGTCAAAATATGATACTAAGAAAAAAATCAAAATGAAAAATAAATAATTAAATAATAACAAAATAAATACTTTCACGTGTGCTTGCTTACAATTTCAGTAATCATAGCCTCCCGTAACTCCGAAAGTGACCACTGCAAACGCTTCAGTCAATTTGATTTCCCCTACCATGGCTTCACTCAGAGCGAATACGTATTGGGAACTGACAAACTGGGTCACGCAGTCAGGTGGTAAAGAATCAAACTAATAGTAGCTTACAACAGTCAAGTAAATACACAGTAAATGCATGCTGTTAACATCATCAATAAATTTGATACAACAAATTATTAGGAAATAAAAATTAAAGTAGACGTTGGAATATTTAGGGAACGTAAAAAGTAAAAAAATGAGTATTTTGTGCAGTAAGAGATTGTCAGACTAAAGCAAATAAAAAATTTAAACGCGGTTTTCTATAAATTTCTGAAGGCTGGTGATCGTTCAGTGTTATTAGATAGCATATTACATACCTTGACCAGTAAAATAAGAAAAGTCTCAGATCACATGTAATTGTTGGCCGAGGCGAAGCCGTGATCTGAGGCTTTCTTTTTTACTGGTCACGGTACCCCTGATTAAACAACTGAATTCAACCGAATTCAAAATTTTAATTCTGTTATATTCTGTAGAATTCTGAAAAACAGAATTCAACTGAATTGAAAATTTGAATTTGAATTAAACGGAATAAAACCGATTTAAAAATTTCAAATTCGTTTTAATTTAGTTTAATTCGGATTCAGAACCAGAAATTGGAGAATTATTTTCGAATTAATCAGAATTAAACCGAATAGAATTATTTAAATTTGTTTTAATTCGGACAAATTCTGATTTTCCTGCCGAATTAGACAGAATTCATTTTCAAGTTAGGTACCGAATTAACATAATTTATCTGAATTAAATAAAATTAAAAATTTAATTCTGTTTAATTCGATCGAATTCAGTTGTTTAATCAGGGACGTATACTATTTTTCTGCCCGACGGAGCCGGAACGTTGCAACTTCGTTCTGGGCAGCGGCCCGAAAGTTGCCACTTTCCGGCCGGAGAGCGGAACAATTGTTTTTGATAATTTGGATAATGTTGATAAATTAAATGCGTGGGAGAAGTTATTAAATTAAAGAAAATTACTTGTTAAATGAAAGCTCCTTACATTAAGAAAAAACCGATTATATATTGCTAGATACGTTTGTAAAGTTTAACCTAAAACTTAGAAAGTGAAAATATTATTTTTGTTTTTTCAAGTAAACAAATATTAATTATAATAATACTTTTATTATTCTGTAATTTTTTAGATTGTTGCATTAATTTTATGAGGTTTTCTTTCATATGAGACGTTTGTACACAAAGCGCAGTAAATACGATCACATACTCATCACTATTTTTACGATTTATTCCACATTTATTTAAATAGACGACAAACAAAATTCGTTTGGTATCGTGTAAATTTTTTCGTTTTGGGTTTTTACTCGTCCAAGCTAATATGTCTATGAAATTGAATAACATTTTATTTATTTACCCTACTATCAAATGGATTACGCATTTAAAAGTGTTAGCTACTATCCAACATGTTTTTTAAGCCACGAGTCCTTGTCAGTTTCCAATAAAGTCGAATAAAAACTATAAATAAGAATAATAATATACTTACAAAAAAGAAAAAAATACTACAGCTTTGATACACAAAAATTTACCAATTGGTTTCATTGGCTTTAGACTTTCAGAATTAGCACGATAGAACAATACTAAACAGTACATTGCTATAAATTGTGATAAATTATTCAGCGCAATTAAGTAAGGAAATGCGACATCTCCACGAAATTCACCTTCGCCATAGACATTATTTAATGCGCAAATACTGAAAATAAATACCCGTTCTTCATAAAAATATTACTTTCCACTGAATAATAAATATAAAATTATTAACTCACAATGAAATAGCTGTTGATAGGGGTCTGACAACTGTATATTGAAGAATTCCATGCTTACACATATGCACAAATTCCGTACCCATTTGCCAATCAGAAAGACAACAAAAAGGAATCATATGTTTAATCTGGGGAGACATTTCTAGCCGATGTTCTAATTCATGGTCAGAATTAAGATAGGCCAGCAAATACATCATAAAATTATAAATAACATAAGCTTCATAACATTCACGTAAACTGTCTACGTAAATACTGCCCTCGGGATAGATCAATCCTAACCAAGCATTTACAGCATAAATTGGTACCATCCATAGTATTCGAATAATATACTTTTGTAATCTCGGTTGAGTATAATGAATCATGTGTTGAACAATTTCATAAAATGCGATTGGTAATGACAACAGCACAAATCCTCCGCCTACCAAAGCACCTTGATCCTGTTTTTGTAAGCCATTTTTTATTGAATTTCTAAATAACATTGGCACTAGAATACAAATTAATAAGGCATAGACGCTTGTCAATAATGGTAATATCCATATTCGCCATTTTCTGCAAATATTAGCCATTTTATTTTAATCGTATTTCTGTTGCATAGTCTCATATCATTTGTTTAATGACGGTATACCCTAAAAAAATGAAAAAATAATTAATCAACAGGAAATAACATATAAACTAATTTTTTGTATAATTATAAACATTGTTATGAATTCTTATTGTCAGCTGAGAAAACATACAATCAATTACTAGTGCCGTATCCATAATTTTTAAATATTCGATACATATTTAAAAAAAAATGTAATGCCCTACAAAAAAGGCTTGATTAACGGTTCATGTATATCTAAACGTTTTATGGTATCGGTCCTTGAAAAATCGACGGTTTCAGAACTTCAGTATTGTTCAATACTTAACGTAATAAGATTTTCTTTTTGTGACTGCACTTATGTTATTGTAAATCTTCACTCAAATTGATATCAAAATAATACAAAATAGTACCCGTGAAAAATAAAACATATATGACCATGCATGACTGTATATAGTTCATACATGGACATATATGAAGCATATATGGCCATACATAGTTACGTATGACTATACATGATAATGTATGTTCGTAATTAATGAAATATATATGGTCATATATGGCCATATATAATTCATATATGGGAATACATGGCTATATTAACTTTTTAATAAAGTTATGCATGGCCATACACAGGGGGCATTCCATGCCAACTCGTCCTACCAATGGATTTTGCTGAAATTGGGGCACTTTTTCGTACCCCTAGAAAAAGGCATTTATGAATTTTTTTAATTTTTTTATCCAGCCAATCGGGAGATATGAATTTTTTTAGATTTCGGGGATTTTTTTTAATAGCCATAACTTAGTGGAAAATTGTCCGACTTGGGTCTTTTTTTTTTACATTTGTGTTTTTTGATGAATTTTCTAGAAAATTTATGCAAAAAATTATTGATCATGAATTTGATTGTTTTTTTTTTTTATTTTCAACTTAAAACAGCGATTTTAAGATTGTTTGTATCCTTCGATTTTTTTTAATTTTCAACAATATTACTCCCCAAAACATGAATTTTGAGCTAAGTCTCGTGATGGGATAATGATGGATTAGAACTTTGTTCTTAATTTGAAATTACTTATTTTTTTTTTACTATTTATGTATATAATTGGCGATTCCCTACCGAAATTTTAATATAAAGAATAATAACTGGTAGTATTCTAATGTGCCAATTATGTAAATTAATTATTTTTTTTTTAGTTTATAGCAATAAAAATTTATTTTTCATTCAATTTTTTTTTTTTTGGCCAATTGGCACACCCCGGGTCAAAAAATAAAACGACTCAGGCTTCCTTCGCCTTATTTTCTTTTGAAGTTATCGATTTGCCGACGATTTTCCCTTCAGATCTCGACTTTTTCGACTTAAATTAAATTTTTTTCAACTTTTTTAATTTTTTTCATCTTATAAATCACTAAATTAGTAAATACTCGATATTTTTCACCAATTCAGTTTCAGAAAGCACATTTCTGTGAAGTATACTCATAAACTCGAACTTAATGGAATTTTTTCAATGATAAATTATAACTACTAATTGTAGATGATACTTGAAACAGCTAATATTATTTAGTATTCATAACCGCACCTAAAAAATCAGCTGAACTAAAAATGTTTTGTTTGCGTAACGGATTTAGCTAGTGATTGTAACAGACTATCAATTTTCAACTAAACTAAGTAAATTCAGTCTTAATAACATAAAAAAAGGCCATTCGGCAGCCGAAATGGAAGTAGATTTTTCATTATTTATTTAATTATTTAAATCCGTAGAGTAGACGGTGGCGTTTAAAGGTTCATCTAAAGCTTATAAGATCAATTATATTTATGCTTGCCAATTTTTAAAAAATACTTTATGTATACTTTAATGTTGAGGTTTTAAAAGTGTTACACGGCAGTAATCAGAATTGGAACAGTTACATGAATTTATTAAAAAGTGGAAGAACGAACGCAACAGCTAAATTGCAATAAATAAATAGGTAATTTTCGTTGAATATAAAAAAATAGTACTGAAATATGAAGCTCATTAGATAAGCTACATAAAAATATTAACAAGATCCAACTATTATGTATTACTTGAAAGTTATTAAATGAGAAAGTAAAAAAAAAAAATGTTTTTTTCTGTTTTTCGGAAAATTTTGATATTCATCAAAGTATTAGAAAAAAATACCTAAAGAGCAAGCAACATAGCTTAAATTAAAGCAAATCGAATGAACATGAAGATTCAATCACCAAAAATACATTATCTCTTTAAGATCAAAAGTTATTTAAAGAGAAATAAAAAAAAGTTTAATTTTTTGAAAAATTAAAAAATCTTTAAACGGCTATAATTTTTAAACTTTTCGATTGATTTAGCTCATCTTCGAACTGAACCGAGCTCTTTAGTTAAAGAATATGTAAAAAAAAATTCATTAAGATCGGTACAGAATTGTGGACGCTATCATGGGAAAACCGCGCGTTATATCGCATATATATATATATATATATATATATATATATATGTATGTATATTAGGGTGGGTCAAAAAAATCAACTATTTTTTTTTTTTACATATGCGATCGAAAAATGGGTTGCTAGACACCTTAAAAAAATTCTCACCAAGTATGAGCTCTTAATTTTAATAGGAAGATCCTCCGCATCGCAGTTTTTTATTTTTTTCTCAGTCCAATAGAAAAAAATTCATACCTCATCATTAATTGATTGTACAAAAAACTGTTCAAGAAGAATTTTGTAGGAAATTTAATGCTCTACAAAAAAGGTATCTTATATTTTTTCCGTAAACCTCACCATTCCAATGATATTGAAGATTTAAGTTTGATCATTTTAAGACAAATTTCATATTTGTTTATGAATTTTATAACTCGACAATAAATGACTATTATAAAATGCGCAATACTAATTTTTGTAGGAAATTAATTGCTCGATAAAAATGGTGTCTTATGTTTTGTTGAGAAAATTAAGCGTTCAAGAGATATTCATCATTAAACTTTCATATGTACTGATTTTAAGAGTTTTTGATTAAATAATCGAAAAAATCTCTTTGTAATTTATGAATTTTATGCAAATTTTATTTTTTGTCATTAATATAAGTATTATTTGAGTTTTATTTTCAAAATTTTAAAAAATTTTTTTTCAACAATTCTTAACATCTCATTTTTAATCATTAGAAATCACGTTTATATTGTTTTTTTTTTCGATAACGTTTTTAAAAAGTCTACAAATTTTTCCACTATAGCTGAATATTGTCCGAAGGAAAATTTCTTCTCTAAAGAATTTTTGTTTTGTAATTTATTTTTTCTGTTTGCCTTGTGAACTAGCGCCACCTTCAATTTTCTATATCATGTTGTCTTTTATTTGTATACATTTTTTACAGCATTTCTAGTGTTTTTACAACTTATGATCTCGTATATGTGATAGAACGATTAATTCTTTACAAATTTTGCGATTACTACATGAATTTATATGAAATTTTTGGAAAATATGGATAAGGAAATTCATTTGATCGGAAAACCCATGCAACAAATTTCCGAACGTAAGTTGCCACCAGTAAAAGAGGTTATGAGTGTCTTTTTTTCTCAGCTCAAAGTTTTAAAATGCTCTATCAAACAAAGTGCTAAAAATGCAGCTGATCAAATTATTGAACTATGGAAAAACAACCAGATTCCAACTATTGTACCAAGTAATGTCATACAAAAAATTCTTCGCTATCATAACCGATGGATGAAATTGCAAAAATCTTTTGTGCGAAAAAAATCATCAGCACAAAACAAAAATGAAAAAAGATTCCAGAATGAACTTAAAGCATTATTCGATATTGTAGATCATAAATCATTAAAACTGCTTGATGATGATATTCAAGAGCTATATTTAAACCAAAAAAGTGATACCCGGAAAGAAATTCTTTCTAACAACCTGAAAAAATCAGACAGAACCATGAATATGATGGAAGTAGATGAAAGTCGTAAGTATTTATAACATTTAATTATCATAAAATTTATTAATAATCGAAAATAAATTAATTTTATTATAAATTATAAATAATAAAGTAAATTATTGTTTTTATAATTAATTATATCATAAATGTCAATATGTTTATAGATGATAAATTAAAAACTCTTTGTGTTCTTTATCTGATATTAAAATGAATGCGTTCCATATTTTTGCTTTTATTAATTAAATGATAACGCTTATTCTAGATTTGAATCAACCCTTAACCAGTCATGAGATTGTTCCAAGTCAAAAATCAGAGCCATCCTCAACGCTTACATTAAGTCAAGCTACAAATTTCGGTTCAGATTTAGAGTATATGCCTCAAATACCGACAACACGAGCAAAAATAAATATTTTAACTCCAGAGCTTATCTCGGCACTCGACAGAGCTAATGTCAGTAGTAGACATGCGATGTTCATTATTGCTCCAGTTCTATCAAGTGTTGGTGTTAATATAGAAGATACAACTCTTAGTTACAGAACAATCCAACGAACTCGCATGCTCTTACGAAAAGATATTGCTATAGGACTAAAAGATAACTTCAAAGCTCATGATAAATACGTCGTGCATTGGGATGGCAAAATACTGAATGACATTGCTGAATCGAAATTTGTGGACCGGTTACCGATTCTTTTGACTGCTTTTGGTACTGAGCAGTTACTTGGAGTTCCAAAAATGAATAGTGGAACGGCAGAAAGTCAAGCAGCAGCCATCTTATCGACGTTGAATCAATGGCGTATTATTCGTTACATTAAGGTGATGTGTTTCGATACGACTGCAGTTAATACGGGTAACTAATCAATGATGATATATTTAAAAGAAAATTTAATTTTCATTCTTCCAGTTGAATTGTTTTTATACATAAATTAAATTTTCGACACGTACACATTATTTATAATTCTTTATTTATTTAGATTTTAAATATGCGTTACAATTTTTCTTAAATACATAACTTAAAGTGTAATTATCTATTCTTACTATACAGGAATCCATCACGGTACATGTAAAGAAATTGAAAAGGCCTTAGGAAAAGAATTAATTTGGTTACCTTGTCGCCATCATATTTATGAAATCATTTTAAGGAGTGCATTCGAAGTGTATTGGCCAGCAACATCCGGACCAAATGTTACAATAATAAGGGAGATTTAAGAAATTTTGGGACACAGTCGATAAAACGAAATATAATCTGGTGTTGAAGATACGATTGTTGCTAATATTGTTACGAATGAAAAAAATCATCTAGCTACATTTATTACGAGATACTTACAGGTATTATTTGAATATAATTTTAATTGTAAAGTAAAATTATCGATTTTTTACGAATAATTGATTATTTTTGGTAGTTATCGCAACCCGGAGACGACTATAGAGAATTATTGGAATTGTCATTAATGTTTCTTGGAGAAATGCCACGAGACCAAGTTTTCTTTAAGCGTCCTGGTGCGATTCATCACGCAAGATGGATGGCAAAGGCAATTTATTGCCTAAAAATATTTATTTTTAGAGATAGCTTTGTCCTTTCTAAGAAAGAATTGGATGTCTTCGACAACTTTGTAGTTTTGTAGTTATGGTGTATGTAAAAGCTTGGTTTTCATCAACTTCTGCGCCTTCTGCTGCTAGTCACGACTTGGAGTTCATGAAAACGTTAATTGAGTACAGGCAAATTAATCCTTTGATATCCTCGGCTACATGTGAAAAAATGACTTTACATTTATGGTACTTAAGTGATGAACTTGCCATTTTATCACTATTTGATGATACCGTTCCATTAACCGTAAAGAAGAATATTGTCGGAGCTGTTAAGACTCGCGAAGGTACAGATTCTAAAGCAAGAAGATTTACAATCGAAAAAAAAAAATCTGGATTCAATTCTGCAAAAAAACGTAAGTGACTTTGTTTCTAAGAAGTCAATGAAACTTTTTGAGCTTTTTGATCTGCCGTATGATTTCCTTGACAAAAATATTGATTAATGGTCTACTGAAGACAGCTATAATGAAAATAAAGAATTTTTCGCACAATTGAAAGTTGTTAATGATGTGGCAGAGCGAGGTGTCGCATTAGTAAGTGAATATAACCAATGCTTAACAAAAAACGAAGAGCAATTTCAATTTTTATTGCAAGTTGTTAAAGAGCATCGAAAAAATTATCCTACTTGCAACAAAAAATTGTTTGAAAATTAATAACTCATTTAAATATTGAAATAAAAAACCTTCTTATAACTAATTGGACATTTTTTTTTCTAAAACTGGAATATATCATAAAACATTTATAATGAAAACTTTGCTTTTTTTATCAACAAATAATAAACTAAGCGATAAATAATGTACAATTTATTTTTTTAAATGTAGACTAAGATAATTGCACATAAAAGAAAACTTGATAAATATTTTAAAGTTTCTCAGCTGATAAAAACTAAAATTCGTGTAAATTTTCTGAAAACTTATAAATTACAAAGAGATTTTTTCGATTATTTAATCAAAAACTCTTAAAATCAGTACATATGAAAGTTTAATGATGAATATCTCTTGAACGCTTAATTTTCTCAACAAAACATAAGACACCATTTTTATCGAGCAATTAATTTCCTACAAAAATTAGTATTGCGCATTTTATAATAGTCATTTATTGTCGAGTTATAAAATTCATAAACAAATATGAAATTTGTCTTAAAATGATCAAACTTAAATCTTCAATATCATTGGAATGGTGAGGTTTACGGAAAAAATATAAGATACCTTTTTTGTAGAGCATTAAATTTCCTACAAAATTCTTCTTGAACAGTTTTTTGTACAATCAATTAATGATGAGGTATGAATTTTTTTCTATTGGACTGAGAAAAAAATAAAAAACTGCGATGCGGAGGATCTTCCTATTAAAATTAAGAGCTCATACTTGGTGAGAATTTTTTTAAGGTGTCTAGCAACCCATTTTTCGATCGCATATGTAAAAAAAAAAAATAGTTGATTTTTTTGACCCACCCTAATATACATACATACATATATATATATATAAACTTTTTCACCAATAGTAGTTTTGGAACCTACTTGACTCAAATAGATATAAAATGTTAAAATTTTTGTAAAGTTGCGTCATGAGGACAAATACAACAGTCAGATTTTTATAAATCTACTCAAAACGGTCTATCGGTTGACTCTGCGGGCCAGCTCCAAAACTTCCCGCTGTTTCGAGCTCCTCGAACTCGAAAACATCGTTGTAATACATTTTCAAACTCTTCGAGCTCGAAAATACTTTTGTATACCATTACTTTCGTGAAAAAACCGATTTTATCATCTCTTTCTCCCACGATATCTCTCGAGAGCATCAACCGATTGAGATGGTAAGGAGGCAATTGATGCGTTTTAATAAATTCTAAAGCTGATTAGATTTTGGAATTATTTGGTTGAGTTGTTTCGAAGATATTCGCAAGAAACTGTTTTTTACTATTTCTTTCTCCCACGATAACTCTTGAACGAATTATTCGATTGAGATGGCTAAGACGGCAATCGACGCGTTTTCTAGAGTTCTAGAGCTGATTAGATTTTGAAATCGATCGTATAAGTCGTTTCTGAGAAATAAATAAAAAACTAAAAACAAAAATTTTTTTTTTGTAATTGGCCAGTATCTTCAAGGCTACTTAATTAATTTTTACACACACACACACACACACACACACACACACACACACACACACACACACACACACACACACACACACACACACACACACACACACGCACACACACACACACACACACACACACACACACACACACACACACACACACACACACACACACACGCACACACACACACGCACACACACGCACACACACGCACACACACACACACACACACACACACACACACACACACACACACACACACACGCACACGCACGCACACACACACACACACACACACACACACACACACACACACACACACACACACACACACACACACACACACACACACACACACACACATCCACACACACACACACACACACACACACACACACACACACACACACACACACACACACACACACACACACACATCCACACACACACACACACACACACACACACACACACACACACACACACACACACACACACACACACACACACACACACACACACGGACATCATTCTGAAAATAGTCAGAATAGCTTCCTAGGACCTCAAAACGTCGACATCTGATGAAAACTCGATTTTCTTAGCGGGAAGTTAAAAAACAATGAATGCCAATTTTTTCAATTATTTATTTCTTTAATCTTTCTTTTTAATTAATTTTTTTCATCACAGATTGAATTTAATTATAATTTTATAATCTGGTCCTAGATGTTAAATTTAATTATGTTAAATTTAATAATGTCACGTGTGATAAAAATAAAAATAACAGGAAAAAAATTTTATTATTCAATTAAATTTATGATAAAATATAAAAATAAAATTATATCTAATAATAAAACATTGAAAAAATATTTTTATCTCACAAGGAAATACTATTCGGTTACATTTTGCAACAGCGCGTACGTTTTAACACGGCGGCGGAGCGCTCACCATGCGACTAACTTGGTTCGGAATAGACACGCTACCTACGAAGGGTTAATATACAAAAATTATTTTACCTTAGTTTTGACTTTTTCGCCTTATAATTTAAGTCGAATAAGTCTCAACTAAGTCCATTTTGACTTAATTTCAACTTTTTCGTCTCAAGTCGTGACTAAGTAAGCCAGCTAAGTTTAAACCAAGGCGAAAACTCAATGTACTTCAGATCTCCGTAAAAAAGTCGAGTTTGTAATTGTGAAAAACGGCTCCATATTTCGACTTGGTAAACCAAGTCTTCATCAAGTTTTATTTTTAACCCAGGGTGTGCCGACTAGCCAAAAAAAAATGGAATGAAAAACAAATTTTTATTGCTACAAACTAAAAAAAAAAAGAATTAATTTACATAATTGGCACATTAGGATACTACCAAATATTATTCTTAATATTAAAATTTCGGTAGGAAATCGCCAATCATATACATAAATAGTAAAAAAAAAATCGGTCTGTCAGTTGACCCTGCGGGCCAGCCCCAAAACTTCCCGCCGTTTTCAAGCTCCTTGAACTCGAAATATTGTTGTGAATACATTTTCGAGCTCGAAAATACTTTTGTATGCCTTTGTTTTCGGAAAAAAACGTTTTTTACCATTTCTTCTCAAACGATATCTATTATTCTTCAAACCGATTGAGACGGTTAAGGTGACAATCGACGCTTTTTATTGAGTTCTAAAGCTGATCAGATTTTGAAATTGATTTATCAAATCAGTCTTGAGAAATTTACTACTAAATTTTTGATATTTACAAACATTGTTTGTAATTTGATTTACTATAATTTTTTATAAATTTACAACAAAAAGTTATAACTGAAATTACAATAAAGTCTTTAAAAGTTTAAAAATATTTTCAGTATTTCATAACTCTGACTTGTTAATTATATAACCCATTGTAATTTCCCCAAAAATTTTTATTTTTCTTACTCGTTTTGTAATTTTACCAAACCGTTGATTAGTTCCCAATAAAAAGTTTTCAACATTGACAAACATTGTTTGTAATTTGATTTACTGTATACTCAAAACAGTATACTAAATTACAAATAATTTTCAATATAAATTGTTCAATGAAATTACAATAGTGATATTGTAATGTTACTAAACTTAATGCATAAAAATATGTTGATTTGAAAAAAAAAAGTTCTGACTTAAGATAAAAATATCAAGATAATTATTTATTTGGTTCAAGATAATTTTGATTTTCCGGATTTTTCCGGATTCGAGTTAACTGTTTTTCCTATGTAGTTATAATTTACAAAAACATGAGATAATTGTATAATGTATTTTGAATCAATACTACTAAAAGTTGGAATTATTTATAATATAGAAATTAGGGTGTGCCAAAAAACAAGGTTTTTGTTTTTTTGTCACCAAAAGAAATTGATGAAATATGTCAAAATAAAAAACCTGTCAGAAGATCGGCTCCTAAATTTAAGTTTTAGAGGTAGCTCATCGCATTTTTCGATTTCCGATTTAAATAACATAGAAAAAAATTTTTTTACAGTTTAGAATTTTACCCCTCACTAGGAAATCAGTGTATCGGAAAAATCAATGAATACTTGTGTTAAAAATTGAATGCTCTACAAAAAAGGTCTCTTCTAATTTTTTGAATCAAAGTTATTCGAGGTCAAAGTTGAATTCATAGTGAATTTTAGTATTTTTTGACTTTCGACGAAGCTATCAGACTTATTTTTAAATGTGCTAGTCTTTTATGTAAATTATTTCCCTTCTTACATTTTATTTTTCACAAAGTAATACAGCTCACTTGAATCAAGAAAATTAATCTTGATACAAGAAATTTTTTTTAACGATTCAAAAAATTAAAATTTTCTTGCGCTTAGTAAATAATTATCTTAAATCAAAATTTTTTTTCCGCAAATCAACATATTTTTAGGATTAGACAAAAAAATTTTTACTTGTTTTGAGAGTTTTTAACTTCCCGCCAAGAAAATTGATGATTTTCAATAATTTCGGGAAGTTATTGTTTTCACCCCGATTTACGAAAATCAAAATTCCAACAGATGTCGACGTTTTGAGGTTTTAGGGAGCTGTTCTGACTAAATTCAAGATGATGTCCGAGTGTATGTATGTATGTACGTATGTATGTAAATATTCTGTACTTTTGAACAGATGAACCGATTTTGATCGGTTGTCGAAGGGGTGTCGTCAGGGTGTCATTCGCCGCGGCTTATTAAATATTATAAGCACTATAAATTTGAGCTTAATCGGTAGGGTATGTTCGGAGATATTTCAAAAATAAAATTTTTTCAAAAATATTTTTTTTGGATAACTTTTAATTCACTCGATGGATTGATTCCAAAATCTAATCAGCTCTAAAACTTTGTAAGCCGCGTCGAATATCAACTCAACCATCATAATCAGTTCATTCGTTCAAGAGAAAAACCGTTAACGAAAGAATTAAAAAAAAAAATTTTTTTAGTTTTTTTTTGAAATTTCTCAAAAACGTCTTCATAAATCAATTTTATATAATACATGCTCAAAATAAACGCCGTTAAATGCCTAACCTCGGCCTCATAAACTTTTTCATTGAACACTCATCACTTCTGATTGGTCAAATGCAGTGTTTAAACTTTCTTACAGCATTTGCGCATCCCTTCTACCGCAAAATTAGATGAAAATAGTCGTGGTATATCCTTACTCTATAATTCAAGTTATCAAAATGTTCAAGATAAGTTACTGGGGTAAACTCACTTTTACCTGAAGCTGCATCACTAGCAAAAAAAATTCTCTAGATTACACATGCGCATTAAATTGATCAGCTAACGATTGTGGATCATCATTAACGGATAAATTGGTATCACCTTAAATTTATAACCTAAACTCTAATTTTATTAAAAAGTGATTAAAAGTAAAAAATAAATATTACATTTTCATAAAATGGAATCAAAGGAAGATATTAATTAATCTAAAATTTTAAGACTTGTTAGTTTATATTAAGAAAAAAACATGTACAAGTTTTTATATTAAATAATACGTGAATTAGACCTTGTATTAAGTTAATTTTCATGTTTATTTATTAATAAAGCAATAAAATAAAAATATTATCTTAATTTCTATTAAATAAATAAGTATTTAATTTCATTTTTAATAATTAAATAAATAAACACTTAAGTAATTTTTAATTAATGAATAAACTGAACCAAAAAAAAAACATTGATTTCTATGAAGATAATTATTAAAATATGAGCAATTATTAAGCATTAAACGACGTTTTAATTTTGAGCATTTATTATAAAAAATATCTTAGACAATTAGTAACATCAAGTATAATACGCGATGGCACTAGTTATCTAAGGTACTATAAAAATTTGATCAGCTCTGAAACTCTTTTTTTTAATTTAATTTTATTAATTATTTACACCATTTATTAATAATTTAAAATTTTTCTGATGTCTGCTACATTCACACTCATTTAAACTTACAAGAAAATCGCATTTAAAAAGAATAAAATTGTCCAATGTGTGTTACTTTCGATATCATAATTTCTAAAAATTCTAAAGCTATTAGAAAAGATATCATTAATATAAGTTATTAGTATAAAAAAAATATTTTTTTTGTTTGTTCAATGTCATTGAATAAATGTTTAACATTCATAAAAGTTACTTCAAAAAATTTTCCAAAAATTTTGTAACCTCCAATACTTTCATGTTCAAAAATTAACCTAACTAAGTGATATTTGAATTTCCGCGGGTTAAGTATAACGACTGCAACGTTACCGAGTTGTGATTACTGTACCCCACCACGCGTATTTTAAAGTATTCAAGTATTTTAAAATTATTTATATTTTAAAAATCAATATTTTTTAAACAAATCGGTCAAGAAATTCAGAGTTTTTTTCAAAAAATTTCTAATTTTTTCATTTAACTGTTGATAAGTTTAAAAAACAATGGTAAGAACCGTTTCCAAGATATTCAGGAAACTACATGTTTTTTTTTATACTTGGTAGATCTCTAGCATGTTAATTATGCACTTTTTGATTGTTAATAAATTTGATTGAAAAAATTTGGTTTTTTTGTTCATTAAATATTAGACACTTTTATTAATCTCATATTTTAATTTCATCGCATTCCTAAAAAAAGTCGTTTTTCGAGTGAACTACATTAAATGGAGCATCCTAGTGTGTATTCAATTTTGTTTTATTGACAGTGTATATGACTGATTTCAAGTATGACACTTAGATTTATCATAATTGAAATTCCAACTTAAATTATTTTATTTAATTTTGTATTAACTATTAATCCTATAGTAAAAAACAGAATACTTTTTTGTAGATAATTTAATTTTCTTCAACTTCAATTTTCGTGATTCAATTTACCATTCCGATAATTTTTTCAATCTGTTAATTTCAATTCTGAAATTTTTTGCATTTAAGGACGTTCCCACCAAGCAGTCATGCTCAATTTTAAAGACGATTCTTCCTATGTTAAGTTATATTAATATAATGAAAACTAGTTGAGGCACAGTGCACTTTTTCGCTTGCTCCCACATGTGCAGAAGTCTAAAAATATTCTCATTGCGTCGATTCTCCGATCTGTCAACGTGATTTTTGTTTTCTCTGTTTATTCTTATGTGGAAACGCGTGTCGTAGAATTTAAATGTTTTGAAAAATTTTTAGAGATTATTTTTATATTGATGATTGTAAATAAATATTTATTAAAAAAAAGATTGGTGCTAAAATAACTAAAGCCTTACCAAGTAGGTCTGAAGCCAAAAGCAACAAAATCAAGAAGAAATTCATGAAACAGCTCAACGTGAAATTCCAGAATTCAAACTTCCCGCCCAGTGTAATGTTGCCAAGCCGGGTGCCTAAAGCCATGTTCCGATATTGTACTGCGAGCACTGTTCAGTGCACTTAATGCATGTCGGAGGTCACACCTTACAGTGGTCACAGTGTATATCGGAACATAGCCTAAGAGAGATCCGAACGAAAATGTAGCCAACGCAACAAATGCAAGAAAATTTAAAAGCAAATGGTCAATATCAAAATATATACATTCCACAGCTTATATATAACACTAAATGAAGTACAAATCAAAATAAAAACTCTAAATTGATATGACACTCACACTTTAATCGTAAAATGTGATAATTGAACAAAAATCCAGTTACCCACGTGAAAAAAACAAATAGTATCAATGACAAACTCTTTAAAAGTATCTAAGCTAAATTTTTCAAAAAAGAGACAATTCACATCACGTCGAACATAAACTCAACCGTCGGTAAAGTAAATCTTTGTAGGTAACTGACTAACTATGTAATCAAGTCTTAACCCTGATAACACGAGTTGATCGAGAAAAAGTTGGTCATTCATTAGTTTCCGACCAACTTGACGACAAGTTATCGACAACTTCAGCTTTTGCAACTTTTGGCTACAAGTTACCGCCAACTTTCTCAGAAAGTTGGCGGCAGTATGGAGCCGCAACTGGAATGCAAGTTTCTGAGGAAATTGAAAGTAAACTTACCGTCAACTTATGATCACCAACTTTTGCAAGCAACTTTTGCCACCAACTTTCTCAGAAAGTGTTCGTCAACTTTTTGGATTTACAACTTTTGCCACCAACTTTCTCAGAAAATGTCCATCAACTATTGGAGGTACCAACTGTTGGCGATCAACTTGGTTCCAGTTGCGGCTGCAAGTTTCTCGTCAGTTTCTCGCCAACTTGGCTATCAGGGAAGCTATAATGGAATTTAAAAAATTTTTTTATATTTTTAAATTATTATAAAACGCTTAAATGTTATAAAGTAATTAATAATAAATTAGTCTAAAGAAAACCATGTAAAAAATTTTGCAAATATATAAATTTTTTACTTTCACTCTTTATATAAAAATATAATTACATAATTAGTTATAAGATAATTTAAATGATTGTATGGTTTCTGAAATAAAAAAGAATTTAATAAAAAATGTAATTAAAAAATTTATGTATCTGCAAAATTTTTTACATGGTTTTCTTTAGACTAATTTATTATCAATTACTTTATAACATTTAAGCGTTTTATAATAATTTAAAAATATAAAAAAATTTTTTAAATTCCATTATAGCTTAAGACTTGATTACAAGTTAGTCAGTTACCTACAAAGATTTACTTTACCGACGGTTGAGTTTTTGTTCAGCGTGATGTGAATTGTCTCTTTTTTGAAAAATTTAGCTTAGATACTTTTAAAGAGTTTGTCATTGATACTATTTGTTTTTTTCACGTGGGTAACTGGATTTTTGTTCAATTATCACATTTTACGATTAAAGTGTGAGTGTCATGTCGATTTAGAGTTTTTATTTTGATTTGTACTTCATTTAGTGTAATATATAAGCTGTGGAATGTATATATTTTGATATTGACCAATTTTGCTTTTAAATTTTCTTGCATTTGTTGCGTTGGCTACATTTCCGTTCGGATCTCTCTTAGGCACCCGCCAAGCCGCTATCTATCGCGATTCAAGCAACGACAGAAAATTCGAAAACTGTTAAGAGTAGCTAACTTTTAGCATTTTTTACAAGAAAATAAAAACCGCTTGTTTTTCTTATTTGTACAGAAACATATTCGTTATATCTTCAATTAATGATTTTCTTTTTTTTTTTAAATAATCGTAAGAAAATTTTTATTTTTATTCATGAAAACGTGTGCTACAACACTGATCGAGGTAGGGTTCACATGTTAAATATGCAAATTTAAATATTCAATAATTACAAGTTTAGTACCGCAAGGGCTATTTTGAAAAATTTCTACGTATAAAGGATACTTAAAAGTATGTGTATTCAAAATTTCAGGAAGATTGTAAGAAAGTGATTTCGGTGGGAACGTCCTTAACTTTAAATTTTTTGACAATTGCACACCTCATAACGCAAAGCATTGATGTTGTACATTACTCTCAACATGTTCAACTCAAGCAATTTTGCAGACATTTATTTTGTATTTGTAAGATAATACAAGTACACTATTATTAAGAGAAATGCTTTAACTATCATATTCGATGTGTTTAAAACACATATATTTTGTTCAATATTAAAAAAAATCTGATTTAAAAAAATTGTTTGTGGACGTCCGGATGTCTGTACGTGTGGATGTGCCACGATTACGCCCGAAAAATTTAACGTATCAGGACCATTCCTTTTTTATTAGCTTTAGAATTACACCGGATTATTTGCTATTTAAAATGACGGTTCAATTCAGTGTCGTTTAATTGTAATTAATAAAAAAAAATATTGAAAAATACTGGTCAATAAAGGTATATTTCTATGCTTATACGACGTTCAGTCTTTGGCCGCGTTGGAGCGCTGTTAGCCAGGCTGATAAATATGTACACGCATGCGTTGTATGTTTTTCATCAGACGCCAATACCGCAAAAGATTGAACTCTAAAATTCAAGTAACTAAAAGTAATGATGAAAAAAAATAATAAAATCAATACCATTTTTTTTTTTTTTTTATTTATTTATTTAATTCTTATTCCTTCAGTAGAATATTTAAATATTTAAATAATGAATTATTTTGTATCTTTGAATAACCGTTATGAGGCGTGCACTTTTGGATTTTTCAAACTTTATGAATTTGATATTTTTTTTGTTCTATAACCTTGAGAATTTTTGAGAATGTCAAAAAAAAAGTTTATTTTATTATTAATGTTTATTCGAAAGGTTGAAATAATCAAATAATGAGAAATTTACTTCTATTTTGGCTACCGAATGGCCTTTTTTTCTCTATTCGCACTCAAGTGGATGAACAGTACTATCTTTGTTGCACTTGTACAGTAAATGGGAAATTTGTCCAAGTTTTTTTTTCGTAATCAAATGGAAGTTATCAAAAAATTGAAGTGAACTTCGCTAATTTATTGAGTAAAGCATCGGGTCTGTGCCTTTATTTTGCGCTTAGGGCTTTCATTTCAGAGAAAAGCTTGGACAAAATTATCTGAAAACCGTTCTTAAAAATTAATTTTATTGGTTTCGTCAAAGATAAGTTAATTTGGAAAACATTTTATGCTTGTACCTCGGAAAGTAATGAAAATAAAATCACTATAGTTCAAAATTCATTTTTTTGAAAATGAATTACAAAATGCATTGCAAAAAAAGATAAATTTTTGTTAAATTTAAAAAATTTCTAAATTTGATATGTCGAAAACTAAGCGAAATATCGAAAAATTTTATCCTTAAAAAAAGTCTTATTTCGTCGAGTACTAAAAAACTCTGTTGTCATTTGGCGGCGCCACGGAAGCCGTAGACTTGCCCTTTGAAAGACAAGTTGACAGAGTGCTACCTGAAAGTTACGGAAAACTGACTGAAGCGCAAAATTTTCTTTTATTTGGACAAAAATTAATGAGAAAGTTGGAGTCAACTCACTGAACATAAAATCTGTGCCACCAACTTGACATCAAATTCTGGCAGTAGCTTTGTCAATTTGCAATCAAAGTGGCTATCAGGTGTTTTACCCATATTATGGTCTGAAATCGGAAACTTTAATTGTCTAATTCTGGCCATAACTTTCTATCAACTTATAATCAAGGTAATTTTTAGGGATGGTGTTTACAATCATATTATGACAGTGGATATGGTTCAAAGTTATAAAATTCAAAGTTATTTGCAGCCAAATTCATCTAATATTTTTTTTTTCTTAGCGTCGGAAGAAATCATTTTATAAACTTTATATAAATCTAAGTTTTAGAGTTTTCACTGTGTGCCTTCAAGGCGTTAAGTTTCATAAAATTCATCTAAATTTCATAAAACATTAATTCGTATCGAAATCAGTTAAAAAGCTTTGAATTTGCATTTTTTTCAGTATTTAATAGTTCCCAGAGTAGTATAACAATTATGGATTAATTTCAATGAGAGATTGTTAAATCAGAAGTTAATTTCTCGTTGTTAGTATAGAATATATATATAAAATATCTAGATTTATTTTAGTATGTGTCAATGTCGAATAGAACTAAGCTTGGATTAAAATACTGGCTCTTGATTTTTGAACATTATAATTCAGAAAGAAAAAATAACAAATAATAAGACTGAAAAAATGATAGCGAATGTAAGATAATTAAACGAGTTAGACTCACCTATTACAAATAATTGGTGATAATCAGACTTTCAATTATTTCTTGCATAGAAATAAACTTCGAACGAAACAATTGTAAATAAATAAAAGAACGAATAAATTAGGACGATAGTTCTGATTATCGAATTAGAGTGATTAATTGTAGTATAAACAACTAAAAGAAAAGAAAATTTTCTAATCCGATTTATAAAATTATGGATATGTTGTATGTGTTACTACAATGATAACAACAACAGTAGTTTATAAAAATATGCGCCACCTATCGGGTTTAACTGTAATGATAACAATGAGCTGATAGCCACTTAAGCTGTAAATTGACAAAAATCTACAGCCAGAATTCTACGTCAAATTGACTGCAGAAAGATGATATTTAGTTAATTGCGACATACTTTCCCATAACTTTCGGTTAAAGATGATTCATGACGATTGGAAATTTTTAATCTTCATTAATCGTAAAATAATGTTGCCATTTCGGGTTCCGCATCCCTGTTTAGAAAATCTCATAGAATCCAATAGATCCTCATACATTCCTATAGAAATTTTATAAGAATGAATGAGTTCTATGAGAAGTGCTATAGTTAAGTATAGGGCCTTATACATACAGCTATAAGAATCTATCGAATTTTTTAAGCAGGGATGAAGATTAAAGACAATTTATATGACGATCTGAAATTTTAATCGTCATTAATCGTTTTTAATCGTAAAATAATAAATCGTCTTTTGACGATTAGAGACGATTAAATGTGAAAAACCATGACGATTGTGACGATTGATGATGATTAAATTTTTAATCGTTTTTAATCGTCACAAATCGTATTTTCTAAGGAAATTTTGAAATTATAACGAAGACAATTTTTTTACTAAACTAGAAAAATAATCGTTTAAATTTCGAAAAAACAAACACGAGTATTTTTTTTAATTGTAAAATAATTTTTTTTTTTAAAGTTGAATTTTTAATTTAAAAAATGTCAGGTGTCAGCTAACTTCAGGGTTATTCCTGAAAATTTTCAAATAATAATTTACTATTTATGTAAAAATAATCAAATTATAGTAGTCCCGACGAAAAAGTCGTCCTAAAATGGATAGTGGGGGTATAGGAAATACGTGCTAACTAATGGTAGTGGGAAAACGACTTTTTCGCCGGGACTACTATAGTTAATTTTTCTATGATACCCGAAAGACCCAATACCGGATCGCTAACATAGCCTTGTCCCAATACCGGGGTTCGGTTGTCCTAATATCGGAACAGTAAATAAAATGAGTTATTTTTTGCATTTATTTATAGTGAAAATATTAACAATTATTAAATAATATTAATGTAAAATGAGCGTGAATGTAGGAGACATCAAACAAATTCGAAATTATAAACAAATAAGGTAAATAATTAAAAAAATAATAAGTATAAAAAAAACACTATTAACTTCAAAATTTTTTGAATTCACATTTTTTAAAATTTAATTTTATTCATTATTTACTAGATTTATTAGTAGTTTTAAATTTGTTTGATGCCTGCTACATCAACACTCATAATGTAAAATGTATTTCAAATTTTCAAATGATTAAATATTAAATGAAAATAATTATTTTTAACTGAAGAATAGAAACAAAATAATAAATCATTTGAGGCTATGATATAAAAATAATTTAAAAACAAAAATTACACAAAAATTTATTTTTTATGATTTAAATTAGAGTTTATCTATATTCAATGCATTTTTTATAATAATATACATACTATATTAAATATTAGGCCTCCAGTAATAATTAATATTACACTTGATTTAGCCAGTCAATAAAACTCACCATTCATATCTCCGTTAATTCGTTTTCTTGAATATTGTCATTCAAGATGCAAATACAAAAAAAAATAAATTATTGAAAAGTAATTCTATACATTTTCTATAAGTTTAAGACCATTGACTGATTTCTTAGCAAAACCATTAAAAGACATGAAAAAGTCATGGATTCGAGGCTATTGCTATAATTAACATTTTTTTTTTTTTTATATTTCGGATATATTCTAAAATCTATTTTATATCTTATTTTGTAACTAAAAGATTAAGGTTTTAAATGAAGAAAGCTTTATTTAGTTCCATCGCGTACGAGTTAAAATATAATATAACGATTATCAAATCGTTCCGGTATTGAGTCTTGTTCCGGTACTGGGACATTTACCTTAATAAGGGTTTGTGTAAAACGGAAAAGGAGCTTAGCTTCTCTCGGGTGTCCCATGACACACACGTCTTTTTAAGTAGATTTTTTTAAAAATCTAGGTTTTGTCTTTGTCCTCATAGTCGATTTTTCAAGGAATTTTGTCATAACCTATCATAATTAGTTGAGTAGAGTTCGAAAATACCATTCGTTGAAAAATTTACATATGTATATATATATACATATAACAATGTATGCATGTACATAAAAAAATATACATGTAATTATAATATATATATATTTATATTTTTGTAATATAACCAAGTTTTGAGGACACGATTGCGTCTACAACCCTTATCAGATCTTAATGAAATATTTTACACTTATTCTATGGACGATTATCACGGTTAAGTTCGAAAATGAGCTAAATCGGTTGAATTGTTTAGAAGTTATGGCTTTTTGAAATTTCCACGATTTTTCGAAAAAATTAGTTTTTATCCACTTTCAAGTTCATATAATTTTAAAACTAATACTCATAGGCAATTTCCGTAAAAAGTATCTAAAAGCTTGTCCAATAATCTTTCTTTTATGACATTAAATTTTAAGTTTTGACCATTTCTTCCAATAATTTGATAGCCTTGAAAATTCTAATGGAATCAAAAAATGTTAAAAGTACGGTTTTCATTCCACATAACTTACGCATTTTCCATTATAATATTGTAACTTGTATTTTAGTGTGAACAAAACAACTTGTAGATTTCACAGTTATTTTATATTTTAAAAGTATTTCTCAAATTATTTATGATGCTTCAATCGTTGCTGTACGTCCTATAATTATAACTGGTCTTGTCATCGTAATAGCGATTACAATTATGATCTCATACTAATTAAATTTTCAATTCTTTATTTATGTGAAAGTTAGTTTGGTACATTACTTATTTAATGTTATGTCAAATCAACTATCTGAAGTTCTCTATCGAAAATAATCGTTGTCTTTTTACCCTCACTCTTAGAAAATGAGCCTAATTTCATATCATGACTATATTCTAACATGTATCACAAGATATATCTATGAAACCTTTTATATAGATTTATAGATAGAATGGCCTTTTTTAATTTAGGTTATTATTTTCAAAACATGCTTTGAACATACATCTTCAAAATTAAATATACACGTTCATAATATTTATTAATAAGCAATTTCACTTCATTACTGACGAATTGTAATTCAAGTTGTACTATGATTGATGTAGTTGATTGAATTTTAAACTCAATCCATAACAATAAAAGTTATCCGTAATAACATTTTTTCAAAGATTTTATTTTTAGAATAACTAAAAACATACTTAACAGATGAAGTTCGATTCTTCACAGAATCTATTATGAATTGACCAGCCACTTCGAATGCCGCATTAAAAATCTAAATCGTTCAAAAGTTATAGAATATTTACATGTCCATATAAACATATATCCATTTAGGCATCATGTTGAAAATAATAGCTTCCTAGGATCGTAAAATGTCGAGATCTGTTCAAAACACATTTTTTGATCATCGGACCGAAACCAATAACTTTTCTTTCTTTGGAAAATTGACAATTTTCTGAGCGGGAAGTGAAAAAAAAATAATTCACTTAACTTTAATTGAGTCGTTGAATTGATACTATTATGTAACATAACAAATACATAAGTTTTGAGGATAATAAATTCATCGAACATCAACGAGATAGATTGGTCTTATGGATAGTGAAGAGGCTTCATACCGTAGTAGTCGAGGGTTCGAGCCTCAGCACGTGGAGACCTTTTGGTCTTTTCAATGTCCACTCATTATAAAATAATGCTGACATAATGAACATTATCAGCGTCTTTTTTTAAACATTATTTTAATGGTTTTTTTTTTTTTGTATATTAATTTCATTTATAATAATATACATAATTCTACATAATATTATTTAATTCTATACAGTTATATATAAATAATAACAATTATATATAAATAATAAAAATCTTGTTCAAAGCTTTTCCTACCTATGTGTCTTGCTCCAGATACTTCTGGCTAAATTTCAATTGCAAGTCTAATGCAAGCCTTACACAAGAAATTCGTGTCAGATTATAACTCAACTCTGGAGGAAGACTATAGTTGAAAATAGTTGCGTATAGATTGCTGAAGATCTGCTCAAGAGTCAAAATTGACCTTGAACCTTGAGCAGATATTGAGCAAGCCATACGTAAGTACCTGTCGTAAGTTACTGGAGCAAGGAATGCGCCAGAAACTTTTAAGCTGCATCGTATCTAAGATATCTACAATATTATTGTGTGCAATGCCTTGAGCAAGTCATGCACAAGTCTTGATGACGATTTCTTGCTACATGATCTTGCGCAAGACCCATGCGTGGAAAAAGATACTAGTGACTAGGGGTTTTGCTCGAGGCACTGGCACCAGAATCTCGCTCAAGCATGTGTTACTTAGGTTTAACTAAAATATGAAAGTAAATAAATGTAAAACTACATTGGTCTCATTCGTCATCATTTCCTCTCAATAATAGTGTCCTCTTAGATCAATTAATTATACTATATGAGAAAATAATGGGTAAGATAAAATGCCTTGATGAAAAATTGAAAAGTAAGAATATAGTATACTTATAATTATTTCTATTCGCCGGATGCAATTTATTCATGATTTGAATCATTTCTTTCACAATTATTTTAAGAGTATAATTCTGCATCATTTTTTACATTATGAAATTCTGAAGAAAAATATCGATGAAAACAATGTTTGTAAAGAAATTTAATTGGAAATATATGTTTCAATAATTACATTTAACTTAATAACACAGCTACAACTACGAACAAAAATATGAAAATTTTAAAACTTATGTTTTGTTTGAACCAATTTTACAATTTACAGTGTAATGAAATAAAAGTGGCAGATTCTACTACAATCGCTGGTATGGTTTACGATCGGTAAAAAAGTTTTTAAGCACTAAAACTTGTCCGACAGTAGTTATCAGAATCGCACCTGTTTCCATAATTGACCACCAAAGAACTCTTTCATTCAAATCTTCTGCTCGTTTGCGTCCTTGCGCTTCTCGTAATCTATGAGAAGTTTGATAGTCCACAATGCGAACTAAATTCTTATGTATTTCTTGACCCGAAGACTCCATCTGAAATTCCAACAAGTTCAATGTAAAAAAAAAATGTTAGTAGGGCAAAAATACGCGTTTTGAACAGTCCACCATTTGTGATGTCTCTGCATACGGTATGAATCATCTTATCAAAATAATTTGTGTCCAAAACTAGTAGTTTTATCCTAATTATTCTTAAACTAGCTGCGAATACCCGCTCCACTGGGTTATTTTTTGGTGGTGTATTTATTTATGTGATACATTTTCTGGACTGCTCTGAAAATTTCGAAAATGATCTGATAAATTCTAAAATTACCGAATGTCAAACATCACTTCAAATTAATTTCGATCGTTCTACAATAATTTTTGATCGGATTGATCCAATTATTTTCGTGTGATTTATAACTTTAAAATATGTTTTCTAGTTTTTATAATATCTTCAAAATTTTTAGGACAATCCAGAGTATCCTAGACCGATGGAATAATATTTAAGTAATTTAATGTATTAACATGTAAATTGGAATTTTCCAGAATATTATCTGATTTCCAGAACATTGCAAAACATTGTAAACTGATTAGAATCATTTTTATGAGATTTGAATCAACCAAGTATAATTTGAAGCTTTCCGAATGATTCTCCAAACATTCGGATTAATCTAGAACACTCTAGACTCATTAGAATTAATGTCAAGTGATTGATATCAACTAAGTTTAATTTGGAGCATTCCAGATGTATCTTGAAATTTTTGGAACCTAAAACATTCTAGATTAAGTAGAATGTATTTCTAGTGATTTAATTCAACTAAGTTCGCTTTTGAACATTCCAGATGTACCTTGAAATTTTTAGAATAATACAGAACGTTCTAGATTAATTATAATTATTTTTAAGTAATTCAAATCAGCCTAGTTCATTTTGGAGCACTCCAGATGCGTCTAGAAATTTTTGGAACAATCGAGAACGTTCTAAATTAATTGGAATTAATTTTAAGTAATTTAGAAATTTAATTTCTATTTTAGAACTAAGATTTCAAGATTATTCCCGAAATGTTTACATCATTCTTGAAATTTCCAGAACATTTTTAACTAGTCATAGACAAATCTCCAAAGTTCACCTTCTTTCAACCCCCATATCTTTTACACCCTTATAGTTATCAACTTGTAACCACCCCCTTGCACCATGAGAGACTCGTGATTACTACCACATGCAAACACTATTCGTTTGCGATGTTTAGTTTCGGCTGCAAATCGTACTATAGGCACAAACACTTCCTCTTTTATAATATATATAAGATAAGGTTTTTTAAACAAACCTGAGTCATTGCTGTAACATGCTCTTCCAACCCGGGAACAGCAAATTCATCTCCGACTTGAAAATCCATATAGACTAATTTATGCGAAAATGTCGAAAATTCATTACTGAAACAAGCTTTGTATTCTCCTGTCATTTGAGCATTAAATGTGTGAGAATCAAACTGTGTTTTAACTTGACGATAAATGATTTCTTTATTTGGGGCTTCTAAAATAACATCAATATCATATTGGCCACCAGTCACTACCTAGAAAATTAGATAATAAATATTTGACTTGGTAACTGAACATTGGTAGGGTAAATGCTCCAGTAGTTGACCGCTTTTGTATAAAAGTCCTAAAATTGTCATCAATGCAAAAATATTCACATAAATACCAATTCAATCACCAGTTAGACACTGGTACAATCAAAACACCATTGTACCATAAATAAATGATTTCGGTCATCTATTGGAACCTGCGATTTTTTACAACACTAATAGTTGACCGCCTGATTGTATACGTTTTTAACCTATACAAGATAAAAGTATCATTTAGGTGTGTTCACGTGATCAATAAAGTTTAACATGAATGTTTTTTATTTAAAATAATATGTAGTTATTAAATGTCACAGTAATAAAATAATATTTGTATTTGTACTTTGTATTATTTGTGTTTCAAATAAGGTGACTGCTAAGTTAAGTTTATATTTGGAGTAAATAGGTATTATTTTATGACATTGAAAATTGCAGACAAATATAAAATAGTTAATGGTTTATTTTTAACAATAAGTATTATTATTTTTAATGAAAATTGGATTCATGTACATCCACAAAATCATAAAAACTATAAATACAAATATACTAAATATTTTTATCACAATATTTAATTTATTTAAAATCCAAAAATTTTCTAGATGTCTGACTACATTCCAAGTCAATATTTTTATTGGTTAATAATTGAATCTTATCAATAAGACCTTATCAAAAACTGATGTACAATTTTTGCAAACTATAAAGAATTCATATAAACAATTTTATATTTAAATTAGAAATGCTAGTTCGTAAAATGTTTTACTATTGTCACTAATGAAAAAGTTAAATGTACTAATCTGATACGTATTTAATATTATTGATTTTGTTATAAACTAAACGAATTTTATTAACTGATAATATAAATTTAACTTAAAAGATTAACTAAATACAAAAAAGTTATAGATTAAACACAAAGAAAAATTCATTTAAGTTGGAAAAATAATCGATGTTTTGTGATCGGTCAACTACTGGAACATTCCGGTCAATTACTGGTTCAAACCGGTCACCTGCATTTCAAAGTGATTTTTTATGTTATTTCGATAATATGAATAAATAACATCACATTTCTAAAACTTAACTATTTAAAGATGGTATAAACTTTTCATTACCCTCTCTCACTTCATAGTCATTGATATACGATAAATTGAAAGGCTAAAAACCCTTAACAGGTCAACCACTGGTACATTTACCCTACATGATTTTATTTAAGTAATCGACAATATTAAACGATAAATTTCAAAATTGATTGATTTAACCATTTAATATAAAATTTGAAAATACACCCTGATTAAGAATAATTGAAATAATTCAACCAGTTTGGAATGATTTAAAACAATTTGAATCGACTGATATATAGATATACACTAAGCATGGATTAAATAATTTTTCTTAATCAGGGCAAGATAAATTTACCTACTTGAAATTCAAGAGTAGCTGAAGTGTTTTTTTCTATCTCTTGATAGAAACATTCTTTGGCATTATCTGGCAATTCAAAAGTTAATTCTACACTGCCCACAAATAAAACTAACGAAAATAATAAAATTATTGAAATCAACTTTGGTAGAAAATTCATTATTGTATAATGTTACGGAAATATTTTACAGATAATACATTTGAAAATCATATAAATTATCAAAATTCTACTTGTTCAATAACAAAATGAATTTAACTACACCTATAAAAATCGTCACTGAAGTGTCAACGTTTGCATTAAGTTATCAGCTACAAGGTTTTCAACGTGGCCGGATGTCACAATACTTACACTCGATTTACATGAAACTGCAAATCGTTAACTTTAATTTTATGATTCAACGGAATCAATAGCTTGCCAGAAACTTGTCGTTAAGTTAGCTGAAAATGTTTTACTGCAGCCCTAAATACGGAAGCCTGGTTGGCTCACCGTCAACATATGAAAAAGTGGCGCTTCTCTTGCCCTAAGCCTCTCCTAAGAGCCACTTTAGCTTGAAATTGACTGTAATTTGACATTGAAATTGCCTGAAATTTTCTGCCCGAATTCGCTGTCAATTTGACAGTAAAAGTTAAAAAGAAAAATTTGTGGTTAATTTTTTTTCAATTTAGAGGTAACAGGTAGCTTTTTACGAAAAAAAAAAAGTCGGTAATGTTCATTCTTACCATTTCAGAAGGTAAGCAAATTTATACATAAAATTGTCTACAATTTGACAGTAAAAAAATACTTAACAATTTTTCAAATCAAATTAACAACGAATTGACATAAAATTTGCCTGAAAATTAAAGACAACTTTCTTCTAGTCAACTTTTGAAGTGAATGTGCATTCTAATTTGGGTAGTAAATTTACGTCAAATTGTATAGCAAGTTATACATAAATTGTCGTTAAAAACGGAAAAGTCCGAAGTTGACGGACATTTGACGAAAAATTCAAGGTAACTTTTGCTAAAGCAAACTGTGCTATTAGGTAAGCAAGATAATGACAGCGATCACAGCGCCCATGACGAATACCGTCTCAATGAGAACAAATTTTTTAACCGGCTTTTTAATATAAACATTTGAGGATTTGATTTATAATATTTTTGATGATTGTGCAAAAAGATTCATATTGTTTAATCATCAAGTCGATTCACATTAATTAATATTATAACTATGGTACGTACCGTGTTATTCAATATGCATAAATTTAAAATCAAATGTGGGTTATAAACGTTTTTCATTCAATGTTTTTAGATTAAATAATGTAAATTAATGGATTGTGTATTTTGTATTATTGCAGTATTCTTTAATACATAAAACTGAAAATGCTCATGAAGATAGTATTTGGACTTGTGCTTGGGGTCGACCAAAGAAGAAAAAAGATGCCCGCACGGACGAAGATTCACGGTAACATTTTATTCATTTTCCTTGAGTATAATTTCATTATTGATAATAGATAGCTTAAATTTTAGATGTAATTGTCTACTTCAGCATGTAGTTATTGCTAAATAGACACCTTAGATTATCCATGCTCACCACTCAGAAATAACTTTCTATGAACTGTACTCAAATCATGCAAGTGGTCACAGTCATCACATGTATCTTATAAATTACTTAATCATTTATTTTTAAACTCATTTTCACACCTAAATGATATCTTTTAAAATTGCGCGATATCATTTTATTTTTAATTTTATATATTAGTAAATAAACTAATTTTTTTCTCTAACAATCTTTATTTTTGTTATTTTTATGGAAATACTAGGGTGTTTAAAAAAAAAAAAAAAACTTTTTTCTTTTATGGTGTCGAAAATTTAAAAGTATAGCTAAAAATAAAAATTTTGATACCAATCCGAGCTCTTAATAATGATATTAACGTTTGCCTCAATCCATTTTTTCATTTTCCATTTAAATCACACGGGAAAAAAAATTTGTTTTTTTTAGAATTTTCTAGCTCACAAACTAATCAACGCATTTTTATGCATAAAAAAACTTTGCCTAGATTTTCTTTGACAAAAGAAAATTTAAAAAAAATAAACGTTAGATTGCTAGATTGTAGTTTATCGCATCGAAGCTCGAGGTTTGTATTGCGTTTAGAATTTTTGCTGAAAAGAAAAGCTTGGACATTAATAACTAGAAACCCATCGTACGTAATATTACTTGCGCATTCGTTTTTACCGAAGTTACAAAATGCTCACGTACTAATAACCGAAGCTAGAAAAAACATAAGAGACAAAATATACAATTTACAAAATACATACCGTCACTTCTGCATTTTGTAACTTTGGTAAAAAAGGATGCGCAAACCTTTTATCAGAAAAGTCTGAGTTACTTTCAAACAAGCTTATAATCATTTGCAAATCGAATTTTTAATTTTCTGCTGAAAAATTGAAAATTAAAAAAAAATGAGATCGTTGTTTTCAGTGTGATTTTCGAAAACCTAATTTTCATCAGAAGTCAACTGAGGTCCTGTGAAGATATTGTGATCATTTTTAGCATTATAATAGAGCGTGTCTGTGTGTGAATGTATGCTTCACATTTTGTCGTTCCATAACTTTTTGTGGTACATCGAAATAGGCTCAAGGACTTTACCCTAACGAATCCAATTTACTGAAGTGTATGCAAAATTATAATAACCCATCCTAAATTATAGTATATACTAATGTAACTTAAACTTGCCGTATTACCGTAGATCTATCACAAATTATATTGAATTGGATCTGCCAGGGATATTTTATTTATTATTTATTTTTTTTTTGTTTTACAATACTAAATAATAAGTTTACCACGACGTTTCGATAAGTAGTGTATATTGATACGTATTTCATTGAAAAATTTTTTAATTCACCGTAAATTACAAAACTATTAGGGATTTCATAATCATTGATAATTTTTCAGAGATTCAATTCAGTCGACTGCTGAAGAAACAACAGAATATGTTGTCACTGGTTCAGTTGATGATTTAGTAAAGGTTTGGGAACAAAAAGATGGTAGTTTGAAATTGAAACATAAATTATCCGGCCATTCACTTGGAGTTGTATCAGTTGCAATAAGTTCCGATGGCACAAGTTAGTATTTGTATAATTTTGCATTAAAAAACAATTTGATAACAATAAATAAACATTACAATATCAAATCATCAGAGTGTGCATCAAGTTCCCTAGATTCAAGTTTAAGATTGTGGGATTTAGAATCAGGTGATAAAATTTCTAGTATTGAAGTTGGCCCGGTTGATATTTGGACTGTTGTATTTTCACCTGACGATAAGTTTATAGTATCAGGAAGTCATGCTGGTAAAATTCACATGTATGGAACAGAGAGTGGTAAACAAGAACAATCATTAGATACAAGAGGAGGGAAATTCACTTTAAGTGTAGCCTATGTGAGTTGATGACCATTTATCTACTTAATATTTTATCAACACTATAGGCCAGTTTTTTAATCCGAGATTATTTAAATCCGGGATCAAATTATTGTTACTTGTGTATCTATATATTAATAATATACATACTAGTAATAATGATTCAGTCCCGGATTACAAAAAATCTCGGATCGAATAACTGGCCTTATATCTCTGTAAGTTATAATCTGGTGTAGTATATAACTCAAAAATTATTACTATAAGATAGAAATATTACTAATAAGATAGAAATTTGATTCTAGAGTCCTGATGGAAAATATATCGCTAGTGGTGCCATTGATGGAATAATCAATATTTTTGATGTTGCATATGGAAAAGTTTTAAGAACTTTAGAAGGTAAAATATATAGAACTACAATTTTTTCCATTATTTATACACTTATGAAAACTACATTGGTTTTTCTGATGTAATATTTAGGTCATGCAATGCCTATTCGATCGCTCTGTTTTTCTCCGGATTCACAATTACTCTTAACAGCATCTGATGATGGACATATGAAACTTTACGATGTGTAAGTAATATTTTTTTTATTTATAAGTATTATTGTAATAAATATTTGAAACATGTGGTCTGTTGAGCAGAAAAGATGCAAATGTAGCAGGAACCTTATCAGGACATGCATCTTGGGTTCTTGGTGTAGCTTTTGGTTCTGATGGTCAAAAATTTGCTTCAAGTAGTTCTGATCATACAGTTAAAATTTGGGAATTGGCGCAACGTCAATGTTTACATACATTTAATGAACATAGTGATCAAGTGAGTATAAATTTTTTTGCTTATTTTAAAAATGAATTAATTTCGACATTTATTACTTTTCAGGTTTGGGCCGTAAAATATCATCCTGAAAAAAATAACCTTGTTGTTTCCGTCTCAGAAGACAAATCAATTAATTTGTATGAATATCCTCAGTGATAAAAAATAATGATTATAATAACTAAAACTATAAAAATGACATTAAAAATTAATTTTTATATTCAACTCGATGTAATAATTTTTCAACCTTTTTATCCCTTATTTTTTTTTTTAACTATGAATCTAAAATTATCGCTAGTATCAACTAATTACGCTGCTTGTAAAAATGGTTGGTGAGAATTTATTCTTTAAAAGTTACAAACATACAATTAACTAAAACGCTATAATCATTTACACTACAGAATCATAATTTCATCTTTAAGAAAAAAAATTCAAAAATTTATTAGGTAATTTACATAAAAATAGCTTATAAATCCAAAAAAATAAGATTGTTATATAAATAAGAAAGATAAATTCCAACGAAATCATTGTTAAGAATAATAAAGTATAAACATTGCATACATTTCAGTATACAGAAATAATAGTACTAAAAATAAATATTTAAAAAAAATTCAGGTACAAAATAAATTTAAAAAATTATTGAACTGGGTTAATTATTTCTTGATTACCTGAGTTACATAAATATTAAATTTAATGTTAGCATAAATGTATTGTTAAAAATTATAAACTGATAGCTGCAGAGTAAATTAGAATTTTCTTCTCAATATTTTATGGTAATTTGTTTGTATCATCTGTATAGACTCAAAATAGATTATTCTGATTAAATTTAATAGTAGACTAGAAATAAAGAATTACTTTTTTTTTTTATTCTATGTTTATCTACCAAGCAGTTCTGAAAACGTGTCTAATATTTAGCTAAATTCATATTTATAAATGTATTCATAATATTGTATTTAATTGGCGACACTATTCTTCGATAACTTTTCTTGCATCAGTCTTAAAAAAGTAATAAAAATTAATGATAATTTGCTGATAGTTTTTTTTTTTATAACAAATAGAGCAGACTAAATATTTAACCAGTTTTTAATATGCATCAGAAGTATGCATATTAGACACATATCACATATAAAATGATTTAAATTGATTTTTCGTATTTTCATTATCCAAGATAATTATTTACATTGAAAAATAATAAATATAACATCAACATTTTATCTTATCCTCAATTCAAAGGAGAATTATTAAATCTTTTGTAAAAACATATATAAATTATAAAAAAATATGTTCAGGTTTACTTAATTAATTATTTTATAATAAAAATAATAATTTAATTTTTAAAACAAAATATTATAAAAAAACTTATTTTAGGCAAAAAAATATTACGACTAGTTCAATATAAAATGAAATAATAAAATTCACTTCATTCAAAAGCTAAAGATTTACTTTACACAATCGTAATTCACGTTCAGGTGGTGACAACACAAGTTGAATCTATGTGTTCACTATTTTCATTTGTTATGTTTGACAATGTTTCTTGATTTGAAGTGCAGTTAAGAGGTAATACGACTGCAGAAGATGGTATAGCGGTTGTTTGCTCAGTGCAAATCGTATTTTG
Source organism: Microplitis demolitor (assembly GCF_026212275.2). Classification (NCBI taxonomy): domain Eukaryota; kingdom Metazoa; phylum Arthropoda; class Insecta; order Hymenoptera; family Braconidae; genus Microplitis; species Microplitis demolitor. Next base: position 7,887,756 of record NC_068553.1, read on the forward strand.
ACTTTCTATGGAATCAACTGTTATAAAAGATCCAAGTCGAGATAATCGTTTTGTTGGGTCATTGCCTGATAAATTATTTATTTCTTGTTTTCTTAGAACAGTAGTTGAAATCATTTTTTCATTAGGTTTTGAATCTGTAAATTTGAGTGGTATTTTACTAGACACTTCGGACGTGGCACTTATACTACTTAAATCAAGAGAATTACGATAAATTGGCTTATATGGTGTACCACTAGTGTGTATAGACGGTTTCCTTATTTTACCTTTGGAAATATCAGCCTCTTTTGGCACTCCTTCAAACGTTGAGCTCCGAAATAATCGTTGCGACGATAAGTGATTAATAATTTTTTCTGTATCAGTTGAATTTGACGCTGCATTAATCCACTGACGTGTGTCAGGTTTTTGCGACTGCTGTTTATTTTTATTTTTTTCTACTTTCTTCCATAAACTTGTAATTTTACTTGCTGCTTCTCTAGCTAATTTTTTGTCCGCCTTTTCTGCCGAGTTTTGAACGGCAATACTTGTATTATGATGCAATCGTTGCTCAATGTTTATTGGTTTTTTAATATTTGGTATATGTGCATTAGTATTTTCCAATGGGTTTTTACAAAGTTCCATTCCTGAATACCGTTTATTTATGACAGTTGTTGAAAGTTTTGAACTTACTATTTTTTCTGCATTTACACACTGAGCTTGTTTAGTTTGTTGACATGTTTGAGTATTTTTTACAGAAATTTTTAAATGCCGAGTAGGTTTTGCTATTTTTGATTTAGAAGGAGATGCAATAACTACTGTAGGCGCATTTTCTATCTCTGGTTCATCTTTAGTAAATGTACTCTGTCTTTCAAGAGGTTTTGGCACTTCATCTTGGTCTTTACGACCATTTAATACAGATTCAGGTGGATTACTATGACGCTTGATTGATTTAGAAGTAATAACAGTAAGTTTTCTTTGCGGTATTGAACTTCTTTTGGACAATGTAATATTTTTTGTTGATGGTATTTTCTGAGAAGTACCCAATTTTAATTGATCATTACTATCTGAGTTATATGTATTTTGTCGAAGTGTTGCAGCCCTAGTATTTCGAACGATCGGAGATGTATTGCTACGACCTATGGGGATTCCACTGATATTAATCTGTTTTATCGGAGACGACTGTGGCGTAGTTTTTCTAGTATTTGGATTTGAATATAATGCTTTTCTTCTTCCTCTAATCCCTTTTGGACTAACTGGTTCGGATTTTCCTGTATCTAAATCCCCACGGGTATCTCTATTAGAAGGTTTAACAATACGTGGCTTTCTCGGTAGTTCATCTGTTGGTGAAAATTCATTTTCGTTATTATCGGATTCACTTAGATCTAAATTATTGACTTTTTGGTCACGTTCTTCTTTTAAATCATCTTCCACATCAGAATCATTTTTTTTTAATGGTAAAATTTTCTGATAGTATTCTTGTGAGTTAGTCAATAATTTTTTAGTCACACTTGTATTGCTCATACCGTTAGTTACATTATCTTGAAAATTTATTTCAATTTCAGAGTCAGTGTTAGCTAAATTCGCCTCACAAATTGGCAGAGTTTGATCAACTTTATTTATTTTTTTCAAAGAATGAAAAATGTTTGCATTTTTTTCCAATATAACTTGCGTATCATTCGTTGAAATATGATTATCTGATGTTTTTCTTTGATATTTTTTATCAATTAATTGATTTTTTTTTAATTTTTTTGATCCATCTGCATATTGAAACGTTGGAATAGCAGAGGTTGGAGATGAAAAGGGATTATCGAGAACTTGAGTTTGAAATCTTGTCGGATTTTCCTGTCGACGTTGTTTAGGAGTAAGCCTAGACAGCTGTGAAACTCTACCAGAACTACTAGTATGCAAATCTGATTGTTCTTTATGATAATCTTTTTTTATTAACTCTGTAGCTATTGTATATGTCTTATATCTTTCTTTGGCTAATTGTCTTTTTTGCTTTGGTGTCAAGTTATTTTTCTTGACTTGTCTTTTCGGTGTTGACTCAGTACTGCTACAGCTATATTCAGTTGGAATTGGAGTGGCAGCTTCATCAGTATCATTTTCATCCATATCTTCACATTTATTGACTAAAAGCAAATGTAATTCATTTGGATTTAATTCATATTCAATACAGAGAGTATCACTACACATAGTATCTGTATTTGCGTCCAAAGTAGTATCATCAATATTGTTAATTTCATTCAATAGAGATGGTGGATTTATATTGTCGAGAAATTCACTAAGACTATTATTTGCATTATTTCCAGCATGCTTTGTCCCTGAAATTAATTGATTACAAGTCGTCATTTTTGAATTATTTACTATCAAATTGTTCGAGTCTTGATCTTTTGAGTCAGCTATTTCAGATATGATACTTGCAACACTTATAATACTATTCTCCATATCTCCATTATCTAAGAGCTCGTCCATTATTGAAGGTGGTTTAACATTTTCCAATTGTGAAACATTTACAATATTGCTATCATTTAAGAGACTCTCCAAACTTCCCAAATGATTATAATCCTGAGCCAGGGCTCGTTTAGCAACTACTCCAACAGGAAGAGATATTTTTTTGTTCTGTAGATCTGATATTCGAGGCTTTAAAAACGTGAGTGGAAGCGACATTGAATTACATTCGTCTTGATTAGAACGATTTATAACATTTTCTGGCACTACAAAACTAGTAGTTAAAGAAACTAAGCTATTCATTACAGATGGAGGTTTAATATCATCAAGACCATATGATGCTTGCCCTCTAGCATTAAACTCGTTACTCACTACTTCGGCTAACTTGAAAGCTTCCAGTTCAATTATCCGTGATGTTGTCATACTTGATTGCTCAATTTCTGCATCTTCAGAAAATGTCTGAAGTAAAGTAGTACAGTCTTCTTGAACAAAGTCACTATTGCTTGATGCAACGAGTGGAATACTTATGCTTATAGACGGAAATGATAAATCATTAGGGGAATCTTCATTCCATAGATCACTTTGAATACTTTGCTTCATAATGAATGAATCTTTTTCTCGCATTGCTTCTGTTTGTTGAACAAGAGTTGCAGTCAGACGATCCAAAGATGCAATCATTGCATCTGGATCACGTTGTCTTCGATATTCTTCTTGTTCCTGATGTTTAAATAAGTTTTCAGTATTAATTTCGTCTTTGGAATGTTTACTAGATTTATAATTTTCTTTACTATTGGCTTCGTGCAAAATTGATGATCTGTCATCCAATGTATTGACAGTGATCAGAGCAGAAGCTAATTCATTAGTAGCAAAATTCGTTTCATCACATGAAACTAGCTCATTGATTGTTGTTTTAATTTTAGTGCATAGCTCTGTTGATCTCTGCTCAGGCCTTTTAATAGAATCACAAGACTGCATGTGATCGGAACTCATACTATAAAAAGGAGTTGATTGATTTAATTTTTTTTCTAAAACGTAAATTGTTTTATGCTGTTCAATGTTTCTACTATTTTCGTCTGAAGAGGTAAATATATTTGATGTTTCTTTAGATACATCCGTATTAGACAAACTGATTTTATTGTAATTAGTTTTATCTGATTGCAATGGCTTTTCATTAGTATTAGTAGCTTCAATAGTTTCAACTTGATCTAATGCAGAAGTCGTTTGATAACGAATTAAAGTACTATCGCACTGTAGCGTTTTCTCCAAACTATTTCTTCGGACTGATTGTATATGTCTATTATTTTGCATACCAATATGAATACAAGCTGCTAGTAAATCATCATCGTCATCATCATCCCCATCACTTGCAATAGAGCCGGTTAAGCTTTCTGATTCTGTAATGACATTTTGTTTCTTTGTTGCTTTTAATTCACGTTCTTTCAACTGTATATCATTGATTATTTTCGATTCATTGTCAATTTTAGAATTGTAATTTTGTGTAACAATATTGGTCATATTTGACGATTGTTCAGCTCTACTTATTTCTTGAGTATGATTATATGAATAATTTTGGTTTGAAACTTCATGTGATTTTTTATCATTATCAGAATGTGATTTATTAAAACTTTCACAGGAAGATATAATATTACCTTCTGTCAAAAGAGTATTACTGCCCTCGGCTTTGTTAACTGACGCTTGAAACAAGTATTGAACTTGATTATCAACATTTTTAGTTTTACTTAACAAAAGCTTATCCGGCAATAATTTTATTCGGCTATCATATTGTAAATCCGACTGAGATGCCGTTCGAGATGAACTCAACGATGCTCCATGAGGGGTACCTTCGGTATAGTAGGTTTTTACAGTGTCTTCAATGTCCTGTTCATTTCCTGTAAAAAATTCTGCGGTTGATTTTTCATCATCAGAATTACGTTCAGCATATCGTAAGCTATAATTTGTAGGTTCATCTAAATCAGTTTCTGCGTAATCACCAAAAGGATCTCTTCCATTTGACACAGGTGAGATAGATGGTTTAATACAATTTCCAGATGTATTGAAATTTGCAGGAATTATTGGAGCAGTCACTGTCGGATTTTTATAGTTGATTTGTGAACAAGATTCCGAAGCTTCTAGCTTTTTAGGAAAATTATAATCATCAGAAGTTTTACTAGTTGTTGATTTTACAGAATCAGTTGGTGACACTTTGTTTTCAATTGTTGATTGTAAAAGAGAAAATGTGGATTCATGACTTGCTGCCGTAGCCCATGATATAGTGGAGGTTATTGTTTTTAAATTATCATGATCAATACCAGCTTCAGAAACTCCAAGTCTTTCGGTAATTGGATTTTTATAGCATAGAGTATATTTTTTTTCTAATTGAGTTGTTTTATTATGAAGCTCGATGGTATCTGGAGAGTTCGAATTGATTGTAGAATGTAAAGATGATGACTGATGTTTCTGTTGTAAATCAGATAATGCGAATCCATTAGATACATGTCTGTGAACTTTTTCAAAAACAGTATCTGAGTGCGTACTTGTAATTGAACGCACAGATTCTCTACTTTCGCTACGTGACACTTGGTTATAATTTTTTGAAGCTTCAGGCTGATTGTTGTGATAAGTCCTTGTTAGAAAGGTAACGTCAATAAAATTAGGTTCAAGTTTGAAAGAAAATTTTTCATCTTTATTCGTAGGTGAACTACTAGGTTCAATATTATCGCACGTTTCTGAAAGGCTTTGATCAATTTCTTGTTCTAATGCTCGTTGTCTTCTTGCAACAAGTGAAGGAAGAGAAGGTAAGCCGAGACCTCTTGCAGTAGAATCAAAGTGTACAAGATTACTACCACATGGTCTAGCACTAAGAAGATTTTTTAGAGCAGCAGATGAACCCATTGATATCATTTTGTGCTTAGAGTGAACAAGGCTTCGTAGCATTGGTACAGCTCCAAGATCCCATAAAAGTCTTTGATCATATGGGCATCTTGCTGAAAGGTTCCAAAGCGCTCCACAGGCATTACTTACCACCGTCAAACTAGGTGATCGTAATTGTCGCAAAAGAACTTGCAAACAACCTCGCTCTCTTATGATAGCTCGATAATCTTCTCGAACAGCAATATGGCTCGATACATTGCGCAAAATACCACCAGCATTTTCGACAATTGATAATGTCTTCGATGGTGCTTTATAACTTAGCATATCTACTAGAAACGCTAAAGCACCTTCTACAGCACAAATATCTACTTTATTTGTGCTACAATGAGCGGATAAATTCCATAAAGCTGAAAGAATTGATTTTAGAGTTGATTCTTTTCTTCCTTCCATTGAAGCTTTCATGAGTCCAGTTACTGCGCCTACTTCTCTGAGTATCTGTTTACTACTGCTGTCCGCACGCCATGATAAATTCCGTAGAACGCTAGCAGTTACTTGGCGTAAATCATCACTTAAACTACGAAGTTGAGATACCAATGCTTTCATAAATTCTCTGAAAGAACATAAAAGTGCTTTGTTGTTGCCATCGCCGAATGTCAAATTTGTCAGAGCCATTCCTGCATATCTACGAAGAGTAATACAACTTTGATCATCCGAATCACTTCCGTGTGCAGCATGATCCATTTCAATGAGTTCTGCAACTGCGTGTAATCCACCAAGTTGACACATAGCATGTCGGTGAGCTTCATCAAAAGAAAGTTTCATTAACGCTGCTATTGTCGGGCCTGGATGTCTTTCAAGGTCATCTGGAGGTCTCTCTGTTTCTAAACAAGATCTTAACATTTGACAGTAATCTCTAATTTGTTCAAGAAGCCTTAACACTCGCACTTCACGTCTTCCAATCTTTTCATCACTTCGTGCGAGTATTACATTATGCAATGCTCGAGAAGCTCGTTCACGGATCTCCTGATTCTGTCCAGGTGTATGAATGAGTTGAATTAAAAGTGGTAAACACCCAGATTGTCTCATAACAAGACAACTTTCAATAGAGTTGCTCATGGCTAACAGAGTAGCACTCATATCATTACATCCTTCAGTGCTGCCAAGCATTCCTAAAAGACTATAAACTACATCTACTTTGGCTCCAAGACGATTGTGTCCCTGCATATCTTTCGAGCATCCGCTTCTCGAAGAATTTACTGTACTAGCCATTTCCTAAAGACAATTTAATTATTTAATAAGATAATTTTTAATTGATGAGTGTTTATTTTTACTTGATTACATTGTGATTTCTAGATATACTGTGTTGATCAGAGAAACCTATTTGCTGATTCATCCATGTATTGTGTTTGATAGACCATTCACAAAGTGATGATAATCTGCAAGCATCAGTAGCATTAGCCTTAGTGTCTTCTTCAATGCTTCTTTCCTCATCATAACACTTGCTAGTTCTAGCATGAAGCTGAAATTAGATAATATGTCATTTCTCGACTAATTTTATTTTATGTCTATCTTAAATGTATGATATTTTTAGTTGTAAATGATTGTGATAGTATTTCAATAAGACCCTGATTAAACAAAACGATTTACTCAATGATGAATATATATCTATATAGTATTAAAAGTAAATCGTTTGGAATCATTTTGAATCGTTTTTTTTCAATCAGGGGATTAAATCATTAATTGAATGCGAGCAAGTTATTACAATAAATATTTAAAAATTATTATGTTTATATATATATATATATATATATATATATATATATATATATATATATATATATATATATATATATATATATATATATATATATATATATATATATATATATATATATATACCATAGCGCAAAGAAAGTGTCGTTAGACAAGAAAATCAATATTTATACGAGATTGGTGTGGCAGTACTACAACTACTTACAGAGTGTTGTGCGCAAAAACGCAGAATTAATTTTTTAACGTTTTTTATATATTCATACCATGTACTAAAATTCAAATTTAATGAATACATTTAAAATAAACGAATGAAATAATAAACATCTTTAAATAGAAATATGAATCCATTTATTAAACAATAGTATTTATCTAATTAATTTTTTTTTCTAAATCAGTACAACTTACCTCAGAATTCTGTACCCTGCATTTTAGTTGATTCGCTTTTTTTACTGACTCCATGACATTCTAAGTAATTTCTTTACACAAACTTGATAATTTTCTCACTAAATAGTACAGCTCATTTTTTAGTAATAAAATCAATGACAGGTGATTACGATAAAAAGTAATAAAAGACACAACATACACCGAATAAGACCACACACTTCTACAGCCAACTGAAGCACTGTGAAGCACTGTTGGTTAATATAAAAATTAAGATTTGTGAAGGGGAACAGCTCTTTGGTCAGGGGCGGATCTCTTGCTGTGCCTTAGAAGAATACTTAGGGTCCTGACAGATAAAAGACTTCACTCTGTCTGGTTCAATGCTAGTATGACGTTTACGACTGAATTTACCCAACTTCTCTCAGCGCTGTACCCGCACCCACCTTTTACGCCGACGCGTTGAATACATATTGACTTAATCACACTCATATGATTGCCTTAACAAAATGAACATCAATAATATTTTGATACTAATTATTGATAACATTATAATTTCCAAGAAAATAAATTATGATAATTAATGACTCTGAAGTTAGCAGACAATTAACAATTTTCGATTTTTTTTTCCAACAATTTAAAAAAAAAAAAAACATGTAAGAAATTTTAAAAAATGTAGCAGCAATTTTTTGATATTTTTTTTATTTCAAATTTATCGTTTTTAAAAAAATCCAAAAATTATAAGACGTCGGCTGATTTCAGTATCATGATAATTAAGGCTGTTCTTAGATGGTGCCTCTCATTTTGTTCATTCAATGCTCTTGAACTGTCATAACCGTATTAAAGTATCATTAATTTTAAAAAATTCAAGCAATAGTTAGAAAAAGGACAATTGTCTTTTTTGCTAACTTGCTCTAACTTTTTTTTTCATAATTAATAATATTTCAATACCGTCATGGCAGTTAGATAACCCTGATTGAAAGAAACAATTCGAATCGATTCAAAACAAAATTCAAAAAAAAAATTTTTTATTCGTTTTAAATACTTTTGAATCGACTTAATCGACATCGTTTTTTAAGAGCGAATGAAAATGAATCATTTTGATTCGACGTATACAAAAAGATTTAAAACGATTTAATTTTTAAAATATTTCCAAATACTTTTGAATCTACAAAAAATTTCACGGAAAGACCGAGATTGGAGTGGGTACTTTTTTTTTTTTTTTTTTTTTTTTTAATAATTGAAGTGTTATGTCCTGGGAGGTTACTAGGATCGGAGCTGACGCCACCTCCTGGACAGTGGGCAGTTCGTTGTCACGCGGGACCAAATTTTGAATTTGAAAACAGTGGATAAATTTATTGTTTACTAAGATGATGATTATGATTGTTATTTAATGAAATAATTAAACTATGATTAAGGATAGATGTAATTGATAAAATAACTTTTATCTGAAGACTGAATTTTATTATAAAGTATGGATAAAACTTGATCAGTAATAACAGTTGTATTCGTAAAGAGTTCTCGGAGAGAAGTGAAGTTACATCAGACGGCAGAGAGATCTCGGACCTTCACTCTCCAACTTCTCCCCACTACTCTCATGTTCACACTCATGCTTATATGTATATATTCTTATATATCTATGTTCTTTACTAAATATTATACTTATACATTTATACTTTCTACTAATTCAAATTTGGGATATAAGCTTACACATATACGTTCTTCACTTTATCCATTCTACAACTTCTTATTACTTATTCTATTTATATGTACTTAGATACAATCTTCCAGTTAAATATTCTAGGCTATCAGAGGTGTATTCCTCCATAATTATTCTATATTTAATTATTTAGTACGATTGACATTACTATTTATTGTGAAACATTATTATAATTAATATAATGCTATATTTCTATATTTTCTTTAATTTATTTATTATACGCGTCACTCTTTATTTAATATTAACAGTAATAGTTAAATTCTGGTGAGACATGGTTTTCATTAGTAAGTAACATTTATTAATTATATATTTTCTTTTCTTACTTGTTGATAGAATATGTATTTGTTTATAACCATATTGACGGTTAACTTTAGAACAAGGACCTATTCATGATTTTTATGCGTATGTTTTGTTTAGGTTTTAAGTATCGGATGACAGGAAACGTTCCAAGACCACTCAACCTGTATTTATATTTCTCTGAATACAAAATAAAGGTTTATCTATCTATTTATTTAAACTTTCTTATAATAAAAATATATAATTTAATGAGTATGTGCCACGACGATTTATCATTTAAATTATTGACTCAATATTGTTAAGACGCAATAAGTGTTGTAAGAAATTAATATATAATTTCAAATGGAATTCAAATGCGCGCTTCTTATATATCTCAAGTTTACTAATTAATTAACAGGTGGAGGCACCTGAGGCTGTTGAGGACATAACAGAAGTGAGCCTAGTCACTTTTAATAAGTTACGAGAACGCTCAGGAACACAGTTCCATTGAACCTAAGAATGCCCAGTTCAGATTACACCAAATCAAATCAAATTCATTTTCTTTGTACCGATCTTCAAATGTCGGCATCGGGACGAATCTCAGGTCCGAAAGACCTCACGCTTTATGTGTGAAAAATTCTTTCGGCCTCCACTGGGATTCGAACTCACGACTGGCCAGTGATCAAGTCGAGAGGCCTAAGTCTTACGTCTTAGACCGCTCGGCGATGATCACCGGTTTTGGAGTGGGTACAGTGTCAGATTGTACTGAGCTCTATCTGTTGTGAAAAAAATTTTCACATTAGAGCTGGTACAATCTATATTTGCAGTGACTACAATGTACTCAGTACATTCAAGGGTGAGCAGTACTAACCGAATTTACGAATTTTACTTTTCTAATTACATTTTGAATAATTACGTCACTCGAATGATGAAAACTTTCCGAAAAAGTTTGTCTTATACATTTTTTCGGAAGCTATAAAGATTTCTGTAATAACAATTGATTAATAAATTAAAAGAAAAGTAAAATTCAAAAATTCGTTTAGTACGGCCCAGCCTTAACTCAGACCGGTATTCATAGTCAGCATTTGCAGCTTACCCTAATAGCCACTTTAGCTTAAAATTGACGATAATTTGATATTGAAATTACCTAAAATATACTGCCCGAATTTGCCGACAAATTGACAACAAAAGTTAAATTTGCGGTTAATTTTTCTTCAATTTAAAGGTAACTTTTTACAAAAAAAAAAAAAATTCGATAATGTTCATTCTTACCATTTCAGAAGGTAAGCAAATTTATCCATAAAATTGTCTACAATTTGACGGTAAAAAAATACTTAATAATTTTTCAAGTCAAATTAACAATGAATTGATATAAAATTTGTCTGAAAATTGACGACAACTTTTTTCTAGTCAACTTTTGAAGCGAATTTGCATTCTAATTCGGGCAGTAAATTTACGGGCGGTCCTCGATCAGATAGAAGTATATTGCACAGAAAGGTAATTGCGCAGAATCAATTTACACATGTAAATATTGTACAAAACCTTTAGCACAGATGGAAGACTGCCCATAGCAATTTTTTACACAGATCCCGTTTGCGCAGAATTAATTGTAATTTTACCATCTGTGATACAGATTATACAAACAACTTCACAAAAATGACGTTAGATGGATAAGAATTTTCAAATAATCCATTATAAAGATTTTCAAATCATTACAAACCCTTTATTCAAATTTTTAATTAATTTTTTTATTAAAAATCCAAACCTTTCAATTCAAAATTATAATGTCCTCAATTTTCAATCCCATATGAATTTACAAATTTTTAATTTTTTCATTTTAAATTAAAATTTAATTTTCAATTTTCAATAAAGTTTTTTTTCGTTAATAAATTTGCAACCCTACTCCAAAAACATATGACAATAAAGTCATAAAATTTCTGAAATAATAAAAGAGTTTTTCTGTAGCTAAAAGTGTAAAATTAATTTTTCCTACAATAAATTGAATGGTAACTGTTTATAATGTGTTGTGTATATGAAATTATGCATGACAATCTTTTAATTATTGTAAAACAATTTCTAAATGATAAATATATCTCTATTATTAAATTATAGTACGAATCATAGTGCCCCTTGCGCCCTTCATCCCACTGTGGAAACACTCTGGAATCATAGTCAGAATGTAAACATTCTAAATCCAGTATCCCGGGTCAAAAAATTGAACTTACATTTAACTTATAGAACTTACATTGAACTTACATAAGCTTAATGAACTTAAATTAAACTTAAATGACTTAGTGGGTTTGATTACAACTTGAATCGACTTAAATAAAAATATTAACTTAATTATAACTTACCTGAAATAAAATTAACCCAAAATGAACTTAGATGTACTTCCGAGTCGTAATTTGAATCGTAAGTCGGACGTTGAGATCGTCATGTAGTTCAATGTTAAAAAAGATGGACAAAATTAATTACCTTCGGCTTTTCCGTGGGGGATTTAAGTGAGTTGAACGATGTTTCCAACAATCTCACGAATCCCCCACCATCGGTATTTTTTCCGAAAACTAACGCCAAAGGGGGTTTCAGTGGGGTTGAAAATTCAAAAACTCGCGTTAGTACACTATCGGGCTTACAGACTTGACCGTAAGACGCGTTTTCATTTGTTTCTCTATTCGCACTCAACTGGATAAACGGTACTATCTCTGTTGCACTTGTACATTAAATAGGAACTTTGTCCAAGCTTTTCTCGTAAACAAATGGAAGTTATCAAAAAATCCAAGTGCACTTCGCTAGTTCATAGAGTAAAGCATCGGGTCTGTGTCTTTATTTTGCGTTTGGAGCTTTTATTTCAGAGAACAGCTGGGACAAAATTATCTGAAAACCGTTCTTAAAATTTTTATAAAAGATCAAAAACCGATCAAATAATTAATTAATTAATTTTTACTTGTTGAAAGTTTACATAAAAACCCTGATTATTTCTTAACTAAAAACCCCGGATTTTTTATACTTCTCGGAGTTATTTTTGAGAGGGTTTAGAAAAGATCGTCGTTAGAAAAATTAAAAAATCTCGATTTTTTACTTCTTTATTAACAATCTAAAGCATTGAAAAATAAAAAACGAAAATAGAGCAATCAAGAAAATTTATTTTTTTTATTATTTTGTTTTTTTGTTGTTAATAAAATTTTTTTTGGAAAAAAATGCTTAATGAAAATAACGAGTTTTAAGAAAAAAATCGTTTCATAAAAAATTTTTTTTATTGTTAAATAGTGAATTTGCTAATTACTAATTTTTTTGTATTTATTACAAAGTATTCATAAAAATTACTTTTATTCATAATTCATGAAGCAATTGAGTTAGAGCTTCGATTAAAAGCTGAATTTGTTTAATGATTGATGGAGAATAAAAAAGACTTGAAGTGTAGACAGAAAGATAGCGACAAGTCCAAGTGTACAATAATTTAAAAAATTAATAAAAAATAAAAAAAAAATTTTTCTAAAAAAAAAATCGCATGGTTGTTTTTAGTATTTAAAAAAAATATTGCGTAAAAATTTATATGTTTATAACAAATTATTTGCTTAAGAAACAAATAATAAATGAATGAAAAAAAAATTTTTTTTTCTAATATGAGAGAACATGATAAATGATGATTAAAAAAAATTATGGTTGCTTAATATTAATATTGAGTAAAAAAAAAAATTATTAATTAGCAAATGTGCTGTTTAGCAATAAAAAATTTTCTTAAAAAACGATTATTTTCTTAAAAATCGTTATTTTCATTAAGCGTTTTTTTTTTTTTCTTTTTTTTCAAAAAAAAATAGCATATTTTACACCTCGGGCAGGAAAGTAACAAATGTCTCAGATCTCATGTAATTGTTGGCCGAGGCGAAGCCGAGGTCAACAAACATGTGATCTGAAGCTTTCTTATTTACTGCCCAAGGTGTCAATACTATTGTTCTCCTCGACGGAGGCGGAAAGCGTCAACTTCGTTTCGCACAGCGCGAAAAAAGTTGACGGTTTTCGCTCGGAGGAGAGAAAATTTTATTAAATCTTATTAACAATAAATTTTTATGTAAGCTTCCAACAAGTAAAAATTAACTAATTAACAAAAGCATAGCTAATAAAAAAAAATTGGGATAAAAATTTTTTTTCTGTAGATTATTATTGATTTACGTGTTTAGAAAGTACCAAATTTTTTTTATTCCTAAATATTTAAATTTCATCGACTCTAGGCCCATTCTGAAAACACTCTGATTTCATCCTGCACTCATTTTGAGCCCATTTTGAAAACACTGATTTCATTCTGGATCCAGGTTGGGTTCATTCTGAAAACACTTTGATCTACTCTTGATTAACTTTGAAACCACTTTGGTTTCACTCTGAAAGAAGGGTACAAAACCACTCTGAAAACATCCCGAGTCAAAAAATTGAACTTACATTTAACTTACGTTAACTTATATAACTTACATAAGCTTAATGAACTTAAATTAAACTTAAATGACTTATTTGGCTTGATTATAGCTTGAATAGACGAATAAAAATATTGACTTAATTATAACTTACCTGAAATAAAATTAACCCAAAGTGAACTTAGATATACTCCCGAGTCGAAATTTGAATCGTAAGTCGGACGTTGAAATCGTCATCTAGTTCAATCCCGTGAAAAATTAATCATACATGACCATGCATGGCTATACATAGCTTGATACGACCATATATGACTTGATATGACTATGTACAGAAATTTTAACTAAATTAAAAAAAAAAAATAAAAATTTTTTAGTATGGTTCGAACCTGGGACCTTCCATACGAGAGACCGACGCTTTGACGACTAGGCTTTACGACCGACAGTTACAACAAAGTTTAGTTGTGCTATGTAAGGTTCAAAGAATACAATCACTTTCGAAAAATCAAAATATAATCATCAACATGCTGTTAGTGATATCAAAAAAATTTCTTATTTTTTTTTAACACTACAACATCTCGTTTATAAGTAATTGTAATAGTTAGCTAAACCGGTGAAAAATGAATCATACATGGTCATGCATAACCGTATATGGCTCATATATGAAACATGTATAGCCATACATGGGCATACAAACTTTTTTAATTCAGTCATGCATGACCATACATGGCCTTGTATAGTTCATGTATGGCTATGCATGACTATATTGAAAAAGTTTATATGCCTACGTATGGCCATGCATGGCCATGTATGATTCATTTTTCACGGGAACTTTTTTAATACAGTCATGCATAGCCATACATGAACCATACAAGGCCATGTATGGCCATGCATGACTGTATTAAAAAAGTTTGTATGCCCATGTATGGCCATACATGCTCCATGTATGCCCTGACGGTTTTAAATCAGCCTGGAAACACCCTGGGAGTGGAAACACGGTGGAATCACGGTGGATCCAGGGTGGGTTTGTGCCATTTTATCACCGTGTATACACGGTGATTACATGGTGTTTCCACGATGGTAACACGGTGTATCCACCCTGATTTCACGGTGTATTCACCGAGATTCCACAGTGTATCCACGGTGATTACGCGGTGTACGTGGAATCACGGTGAATACACCGTGTAATCACCGTAGAATCACGGTGATAAAATGACAAAAAACCCACCGTGTAACCGCCGTGGATCCACCGTGATTCCATCGTGTTTCCGGGGTGTTTCCAGGGTGAATCAAAACCGCGAGGGTGGCCATATATGCTCCATGTATGGCCATATATGCTTCATATATGAGCCATATACGGCAATGCATGAACATGTATGATTCATTTTTCACGGGATGTTAAAAAAACAGCCATCCGGCCTTACCCGGAATGGAAAGGTAGATTTCTTATGTAAATACAATAAAGCTACAATAGTGTAATTAATACTTATTTTGTAAGCTTAAATATGAATTTCAAGGAAATAAGTTATGCCTTATCAATTAGAAGTTGTTAGAAGACTAAGCTGCAAAATTAAGTTTTTTTTATTTTTTGTGAAATTTTCGATATCATCAAACTGTTAGAAGAGATGCTTCAAAAAATCAAGTATTACAGTGAAAATTAAAGCTAATCGTTTAAAGTTTAAAATACTTTTTACGGAATTGAGTTATCATTTTCAGTTCAAAAGTTATTTTAGGATAAATCCAGAAAATTAATTTTTATGAAAATCAAAAAAAATTTCAAACACCCACAACTTCTAAACTAATCAACCGATTGGGCTCATCTTCGAACTCGATCAAGGTAATCGTCCAATAAATAAGTGTATAAAATTTCATTAAGACGCGTTTTCATTTGTTTCTCTATTCGCACTCAACTGGATAAACGGTACTATCTCTGTTGCACTTGTACATTAAATAGGAACTTTGTCCAAGCTTTTCTCGTAAACAAATGGAAGTTATCAAAAAATTCAAGTGCACTTCGCTAGTTCATAGAATAAAGCATCGGGTCTGTGTCTTTATTTTACGTTTAGAGCTTTTATTTCAGAGAAAAGCTGGGACAAAATTATCTGAAAACCGTTCTTAAGATCCGTAAAGAATTGCGGGCGCTATCGTGATGACAAGGCGCGTTATATTGTGTACATATATATATATATATATATATATATATATATATATATATATATATATATATATATATATATATATATATATATATATATATATATATATATATATATATATATTGTAGCGAATGTGAAACTGATGTTTTAAAATATTTGAATAGCTAGAAAACAAATGCCTTCTTTTCTTGTTTTTATAGGTGCGCGACTAAGTCAGTTAGTCTTATATTGAAATCTTAACAGCAAACATCTTTATATCAATAAACTATACATCGCTTTGCTTTCTCTTACTGCCGTTAATTGTGGTGTTATTATTTCTAATATAAGTGTGTTATTATTGTAGTGTATGAGTGATATTAATTTAAGATACCAGTCGCTACAATTTGGTGTCAGAAGTGGGATGAAAAAGTAATAAGTGCGCGTAACTTTCGTGTGTCGTGTGAATTTACAAATATAAAATTAAAATAAAAATATCTGTCAAAATATCGTGACGTGACGGAAAAGGCAAAGATTCAAAAAAAAAAAAAAAACGACGGTGATTCGTTTGATGTTACTAAAGACGCAAATAATAATAAATAAAAAATTAATTCAGTGATCAATTGAACGAGTTTGGTGAAAAATTTTCATTAATTTGTGCTTAAGTGCGTGTGTTAGTTTAAATAAATTTTGTGATGAATTAAATAAGTTTTATGAATATTAAGTGCGCGTATCCTGCTTAAAAAATCCGATAGATTCTTATAGCTGTATGTATAAGGCCCTATACTTAACTATAGCACTTCTCATAGAACTCATTCATTCTTATAAAATTTCTATAGGAATTTATGAGGATCTATTGGTTTCTATGAGATTTTCTGAACAGGGTAGTAATACAAATAAATTCGATAATGAATTACATAAATCCCGTGGATATGTATTATTGAGTTGAAGTTCACGTAGTAATATAAATAAATACGGTGATGAATTAAATAAGTTTTGTGGATATGTTTTATAATATAGATGTCAAGTGCGTGTAATGATTTAAATGAATTCAGTGATTAATTATAGTTATATATATATATAATTTATATATATATATATATATATATATATATATATATATATATATATATATATATTTATTATATATATGTATAATATAAAGTTAATTATATATATATATAATTATAATTATATAGGCTTTGTGAAAATATTTTTCTCAATCGGTGTCAAAGTGCGTATTTGAATTTACTTGGGTGATATACTATATAAAAAAAAAAAAAAAAAAAAATTTGTAATTAATAAATGTGAAAATATTTTTATTAATTTATGTCAAAGTGCGGGTATGAGTAATTACATGTGTAATAAAAATATAAAATAATAGTGATCAAAACATCAAATGCCGGATAATCTTATCATTTTTTTTAAAGAAAAAAAAAACCGGTGAAGCCGAAAGAATATTTTTTTAGCATCATTTGAGGAGTTGGAGTTAAACTTATGAACAATTTAAAATTCGGAAAGGATTATTTGGTGATGTATCATTATTTAATAATAATAATAGTTAAGTAAAATCAAAAATAAAAGAAACGTCATTTTATCAAACACTAATTAACTAGGGATATCGTGATATCCAGCCGCTCTTTTGTTTTGTAACTGATTAACGTGATTAATAAACCGGGTATATTTAATGATTTTGTGTCGAAGAACGATAGATAAAAAAAAAAAAAAATTTGTATAGATAGTCAATTTGAAAGTATTTTTTTATTTTTCTGTGGGGGCTGTGTAATACCTCAAATATTTTAGGGAGTCAATGAATATAAAGTTAGACGCATAAATAAGGAATTCTGTAAAACTACTGAGATTACTATCATGATTTAAATTAAAAAAAAAAAAAAAAAAAAAAAAAAAGTCAATATTAACGGAAATAATTAAAATTTTATTCACTTCAATGCGATTGGGAAGGTCCTTATGAAATTGAAAATAGACTGAATAATGTAGTTTATAGAATTAGAAAAATTCCCAATGGAAAATATAAAATCGTACATGTAAATCGTCTTGCACCATATTGTGATCAATAAAAAGAAATGAAAAAGTAGTCCGACTGGGGCCCTGAACGATCTCAGTATAGACGTTGTAAAGGGTTCCCGGGATTCTGTAGTCAATTGGTAAGACTAGGATATCTCTTTCAAACTGATAGAATTGAAAGATTTGTCTGGACGACTTACTAAAGACTGGTATAGTCCTTCGGAGAGGTTTGGCAGTAGACCCTGAATAGCCACACTGTAGACGTTGCTGATGAGTTCCCGAGATTCTGAAAGAAATCTGGCAGAGGGCTCTGAACGATCTCAGTGGTAACGCTGTTCGGGGGATTCCCGGGATTCTATAAGGACTGGAAATGTTCTGAGTTTGAGTATATTAGCTGAAGGGAAGTCTGGCCGTGGGCCCTGAACGATTAATCATTGAAATGGGTTTCCGAGATTCCTCAGTCATTGATCGGAGACTGGATATTTCTTTTGATCTAAGTGAGCTCAACAAGGATCAAAAGTTTGATTCTGAGGACTTATCAATGGCTAAGAGCAACCTGACTGGAACTTTGGGATCCATCCGGAGTTGACATAGTCGACATCTTCCTTAAGTAGTGCACGATTTTTGGAAAATAGGTGGATGCCCTGGAGAGTTTCCGAGGAGCTTTTAGGGAGAAAAATGAAATTTGTTGCAACGTGTGTTATTCAGAATCATTGGTATGTTAGCTCGAGATGACATATCGGAGAGTGATCTGAATGAATCGAACGGCAGAACATGAGCATTTAAGATCGAAATCATTAAATTGATCACGATAATGAAAGTTTATGAATTAACAACTAACAAATAATAAGATGTAACGATGAAATATGTTTAAGTATAAAATCTAATAAAATGTTGGAGATACTCGTTTTGTTTTCTTTATTATGTGCAGATAATATTTCCGATTTCATTAGGAAAGGAAAGAAGGAGTCCATTCCTAGTCCTTCAAGGAGGAGAGGAAAGAGTTCCTGTTCCCATTCCCATTGAAGATCCCTTATTCAAGAGGAGGGTTACGATTTTAATTTTATTTATTTTGATTCGTTGATTAGGAAAATAAAGTCACACGTATCAATTAACTTCTTAGCAGAATATTTTATTTTTTTATCAATTCTTAGCTCAATTAAATTATAGACTATTTTTTTATTTCTTTTATTATCTTTGCGTTAGCCTACAGGGTTGTTTTTTCTGCTATGGTGTTTTTTTCCCTGTAGGGTGATAGATAGGGTGTGCTGGGACCATAGCGGAATCGAACCAAAATTGCAAATGATTTTAATTCCAATTAGGTTCGATTCGCCCAACACAATTTTTATCGGGACGATAATTTATTGAGAAGGGGGTAGTGTAACGAATGTGAAACTGATGTTTTAAAATATTTGAATAGCTAGAAAACAAAGGCTTTCTTCTCTTGTTTTTATAGATGCGCGACTAAGTCAGTTAGTCTTATATTGACATCTTAACAGCAAACATCTGTATATTAATAAACTATATATCTCTTTGCTTTCTGTTACTGCTGTTAATTGTGGTGTTATTATTTCTAATATAAGTGTGTTATTATTGTAGTGTATAAGTGATATTAATTTGAGATACCAGTCTTGTTTATTACTTATTTGAGTCAGTTTTTGAGATAAAAAAAAGAACCGATGGTGAGAAATTCGTAAGATCGTTGATAATATTCATGCCAAAATAAAAGCCTATTAGCCAAATAATTCAAATACGCTGGTATCCAAATCGTTTACTTCATTGAATCTCCTCTCGAAGTTTTCGAAAAAAATACATGTCATGTGGGATTTCTGAGATTGTTGGGAATATTTGTGCCAAAGTTCAAGTTTGTAAGCCAGATAGTGCAAAACCGCGAGTATTTTTATTTTTTGACCCACTGAAACCCCCTCGGAGTTAGTTATCGGAAAAATACCGATGGTGAGGGATTCGTAAGATTGTTGGAAATATTTGTGCTTAAGAACGGTTTTCAGATAATTTTCTTCCAGCTTTTCTCTGAAATAAAAGCTCTAAACGCAAAATAAAGACACAGACCCGATGCTTTGCTCTATGAACTAGCGAAGTGCACTTGAATTTTTTGATAACTTCCATTAAGAAGAGTTTTATTAACTATAATAAATTTCTCTCAAGATCCTTTCAAAATCTTTGAGAGAAAAGGTGTTTGTTATATGGAAAACGGTATTTTGCTGTTGAAAATTTTTTAAGGTCCATGGACTAAAAATAAGTCTGGAAATGATTAAAAAAATTAAACAAAAATTTTTTTTTTTAGGTTTAAATGGTAACCGTTACTCAAAAACATTTTCAATTGTCAAACATAAAAAAATACTATCTCAGAGCTTTAAAAGGCTTTCTTAACATACTTTATACTACCTTATTTTCCTAATGTATGCAACTGCTAAATAAAAAAAATTAATTATTAAGCAATTTTATTTTGAAAGTGACTGCATTTTAACTAAACGAATTGCTACTTTGCGTGTTAAATCGCTGTAAAGTTTAAAATTATTTTAAAATGAAAAAAAATTAATTTATAAATATTTTCTTATGAATAGTTAGATTTTTATAATTTTATTATCAAAAAAAATTTTAATTAAATCCTATTATTTTTTTTTTCGAAAAAACGTTAGTGAGTTAATAAATATTTCAAATTAATAAATAACTAATTTTTTTTCTTTATTTATTTATTTAATATTTTTTTTTCTTTCATAGAGAATTTTGAGTTCTACATGTCAAATTACAAATAGTATTTTATTATTTGTTTATATGACAACTTTAAGAACGGTTTTCAGATAATTTTGTCCCAGCTTTTCTCTGAAATAAAAGCTCTAAACGCAAAATAAAGACACAGACCCGATGCTTTACTCTATGAACTAGCGAAGTGCACTTGAATTTTTTGATAACTTCCATTTGTTTACGAGAAAAGCTTGGACAAAGTTTCTATTTAATGTACAAGTGCAACAGAGATAGTACCGTTTATCCAGTTGAGTGCGAATAGAGAAACAAATGAAAACGCGTCTTAAAGTAAAATTATTTTAATATTTATTTGTTCAATTCCTTAATAAATATGTTATAAATAAACAACTAGGAAAATTGTTATGAAAGTTTCTCAAATCCGGCGTTATATTCATACTACTCTTTGTTATGTATAAATTTAATTCGATCATTTCTTTGATTTTCATTTGACGGAATAAAAAACAGTCGACTTTTGTTTATTTAACGTATAAGGTAAGTAACGAGTTCGTGTGTCTATCATTTATATCTGTCATTTCTGTCAATTACTTGTAAAAATAAAGTTATACGAATTATGAGTTCAACTAATAATTTTAAAAAGAAGAAGCCTAAAAAAGTTGATGATGAGACAAAGAAGAAATTGCAGGCTTTATTTGTTGGTGATAAGAAAATTATTGATGGTTTTCCATTTAATATAAATAATTATTGCTACAGAAATAAAAAGCCTGTAGCATAAGTAGCTCATTTATTTATTTTATCAACACATTATTATATTATAAATCATAATTTCTAAAAATTAAAATGATTTTCTACAAGAGTTCTACTCGAACGTTTTGTAAGAAAATTCTCTTCTGATATTTGGATAAATTTAATCCTTCGAGCGTTATTTAATGTCAACTTTCAACTTATACAAAATTTTGGGGTAATTTTAAGTTTTTTGGCGAATATACCTGGCTCAATCCGAAATACTGCTCCTCATTATAAATTCTTTAAGTTTTTTCAAGTTTCTAAGATGATATCAATTAAAACTTAATAGCAGTTTTGCCAAAAAACCTTCTTTTAGGCATTTCTTAGTGATGTAAAAATTTTATTAAGTTCTTCAGACTCCGAAAATAAATTTTTTCAACTTGTTCGAGTCCGGCAAGATCACAAATATAGGGGAGGGATAGGCGGGCAAAACGGGATACCCTCAAAATTTTATAAAAAAAAGAAAAATTTTTTTTTTTTGTCTAATTACTGTATATCCAATATATTTGCGCATTTTGAACCCTACGCATAACACCTGGGACAAAATGGACCAGCCAGAAAATCAAAAAAATGATTCTTTCAAATTTTTATCGTCAAATTAAAAAAAATTTAATATATTTCCGAATTTTTGGCCCTACCCATAATATTTGGGGCAAATTGGACCACCCGGAAGTTCTGAAAAATGATTCTTTCATATTTTTATCGTCAAATTAAAAAAAATTTAATATGTTAATTCATTTTTCGGCTGATTTTCTGTAGTTGGAGCAAATTTGGTCACTAAAAATCTTCGAAAATAATATTTTAATTTTGAATTGATAACAATTCAATTAAAAAAAAATTTATCATTTTTTGGAGGGGAGCCTCCCTGTCCCACAAAAAAAATTTTTTCTGCCTTCGTATCCACCAATGAAGTGAAATGTAATTTTTCTTTATGTGTTTTACATAAAAAAAAAAAATTTAATTTAATGAAATTTGATTAACTTTCAGAAATTTTTTTTTTCAGCTTTTTTTCAAGGTACCCTATTTTGCCCGCCAAAAGTAAAAATTTTATTTCTTAACGGCAGCTAAAAATTTTGTCTATTTACCTTGTATATCATTAAAAAAAAAATAAATTAGCGTATTTTAGTCCTCAAAAACTTAGTATTTCCTTAAGTACCCCGTTTTGCCCCCCCTCCCCTAATTTTATCTATTTTCGATATGGCTTGCAATATTTGACGTCTTTTTGAAAACCCAAAAAATTTAAATTCATCACAAACTCGATGTAATATTGACAGATTGCTTGAATGTAAGCATCGTCGACGGCCTAATGATGGAGATATCCGATGTTTCGCGAGAAGCACGTTAGATTTGGAAGGGAATATTGGAATCGTAAAAAATGTTCATAACCATAGCGAAAATGAGACTTTAAGGGAAGAAAGAGCTTTCCACGAGGAGTTGAAAAAAGCGTCCAGTACTTGTGGAGAAGATCTTCATAAAGTTTTTAATAGTGTTCGCGGAAGGTTTGAATTTTATTTAATGTCAATATATATTGTTAGTTACAGAATATTCAACAATATTTGAGCGTATAAGTCTTGTAGTTATACACGGAAAAAAGAACTGTTGCTGCAACAGGACATGCTCCTGTAGCAGCTATAGGACTTGCCTTTATCTGCAACAGGAAAAGCAAATCTTCATGTGTCTTGAGCATTGATGTAGTGAAAGTTCTAGATATTGCCTCCGTGGTCAACTGTTTTATAGTTTTGCTTTTATAATTCAAAACATTATTTTCTATGCGTTTTTACATAGATATTTTAATCTAAGCTTGCTAAAAATTTATATTATTTTCTCTTCTTTTCTGCGCTTTCTGACATTGCCTTCATTAACTTCACAATATATGTTGCACAGATGTGAAAATATTCCACCAGTTCACTTCAATAACAAAAGGTCAACTATGCACCGTTCAAGAAGTAATGTTCGTCCTCCCTACCCTAAAAATTTAACTGAATATGCAAGTATTTTAACTGAGGAGAAATGGAACGATTATTTTAAGTATAAGCATGGAAAATTGCACACTGAAAAACTTGGATCCGGTGGGGATGTTTCAGTTATCTTTTACGATCCGATTTTTATGGAACAATTATTAAAAACGCAGAAAAAATAAAATTAGAGTCTTGCTTTGATGCAACATTTAACATTACTCCATCAAGATTTAAAGTGCGCCAATTTTTAACGATTATGATTTACAAAGGAAATCATGTAAGTTTAATAATTTTTTCATCGAAATTTTTGAGGAGTGACGGTTTTTACGCATGTCTAATAAATATCTTGAATTATATATATTACTGCTAATCACAACAATAAGCTTTTGCTTGTTCTACTTTCGTGTAATAAATTATTTTGATGAATCACATATTTTAATTACAGGCAATACCTTTTGTATACGCTCTGACGGAGTTAAAATCTACAAAAGCATATGAAGAAATTTTAATTTTTATATGTTCTTTATTCTCAAAAATCAAAGAATTAGATCCTATAATTCATTTAGATTTTGAACTGGCAAGTAGGAATGCCATACGTAAAATTATACCTACGGCAACAATACAACCCTGTTTATTCTATTTTCTTCAAGTACGAAACGTTTGTTGAATAATATTTTTTTTTTTAGAAAGGAAAATAATTTAACTGGAAGCGAGGTTTTTTTTGTTCTTAAATTTCAATTTTAACTATTTTTGAGTAATAAATTTTCGTGATTTTTATTTAATTAAAATACTCGAAAAAATTGCCGATTGCCCTGAAACGAATTAGATTTTTTTTTCAATTTTCTTGGTCTAAATAAACATTTTTTTTTTTTTTTTGTAGTTGTTTAGACGTTGTCCTTTTTCTATTTTTTTTAATATGAATCGAAAAATTAACTTATCTGATTTTTTTTTATTCATTCTTCTTTACGGCGGATTCATAAATCTACAGTCCAAAATAATAAAAAAAAAATTTTTTTTGTTCACATTTTTTAGTTTTAAATTTGAAAAAATACCTGCTCGTATTGTTTTTCTTTGAAATTTTTTAGGGATATATTTTTTTGAGTATCATTATATTTTTTTTCTTTAAAAAGTAAAAAAAACTGAAAAATTCAAAAAAAAAAAGATTCATGATAAGAATTGAATATTTTTTTACAATTTTTGAAAATTTATTTTTTTTTGCTGTTTGATCACACCTAAGCATTTACCTTTTTTTAATCAGTTATTATCCCTGATAAAAAAATCTAAGTTGAAATGATTTGAAAATTCTAAATTATTTCATATTTTTTTTTTTTTTTATTCAAATTATTTAATGTCGCTATACAACTGCTTAGGTCATGAGCGACAACAAAAGAAAATATTTACATAGAATATATTTTAGATTAAACGATATAGTTTGCTTTTTTTTAAGAAGAGAATAGTTTTCCGTATGCCTTCTTGCGCGTTAAGTAATTCTTGAGGGTTGATAAACCTATTTCTGCTCTGAGTCTACGGTATCTTTTACAAACAGATAGGATGTGAGATACAGTCAGAGGGGTATTACACAAGGGGCATGTGGGGGAAATCGTCCTTTCGAACAGGTGTACATGAGTGATATTTGTATGCCCAATTTTTAATCTGGTTATAATGGTTTGTTCTCGTCGTGAGAGAGTAAGATGAGCTGGGATTTTGCTCGAGTAGTCTATAGTATTTTGGGTGCTTGTTTTTGAAAGAGATTTCCAGTATTCAGTCCAGTGATCCAGTGTTGATTTTTTGATTAACTTTTTTGCATCATCCCAAGTTATTAAAACATCAGGATTTATCGGATATTTCTCAGTGGCGTTTTTAGCTTCTTTATCGGCCGCTTCATTACCTTGTATACCTTGATGGGATGGTATCCAAACGAAGACGACTTCAAGATGGTGAAGTTTTTGTAACGATTGGTGTATTTGTTGGGCAAGTGGGTTTAACGTAGAGGTATCTTCGATCGCCTGAATGCAAGATTTGGAGTCAGTATATATAGCGGTGTTTTGTCTTTCATTGTTTTCCTCAATCAATTGGAGAGATTTCAAAATAGCAAATAATTCACAGGAAAAGATTGAGTAGGCATCCGGTAGCCTAAAACTGATTGATTCATTCTTTCGGGACTTGTTCCTTATCTCTAGGAAGAGTCCTCTGTATATTGCTGGATTGGTGAGGTTCTTCTCCCTATCGTTTAAACTCATATCCGTATTTATTTTTAAGTCTTCCCAAGGAGGAACCGGATGTAATTTTCTTTTGAATATTGTTGGTAAATCAATGTTTAATTTAGATTGGTAGGCTTTTATTCGGATGCGTAGAGGTTTCGGAATATTAGGGTGTTCTTCAAATTTAAGACTCAAGTGCAGGTGACGATTTAGAAGGTCAGGTCCTGAAGTTTGGCGTTTTACTGCGTATAGAATAGTTTGCTCTTGCCTTT
Organism: Microplitis demolitor; assembly: GCF_026212275.2. NCBI lineage: Eukaryota > Metazoa > Arthropoda > Insecta > Hymenoptera > Braconidae > Microplitis > Microplitis demolitor. The sequence goes on from NC_068553.1 coordinate 7,913,699, forward strand.
TCAAGGATAGTGGTAATTCTTTGGTTTCTGCGAGGATGAAATTTGTTGGGCTGGTTTTAAAGGCCCCAGAGGCTAGCCTGAGGGCCGTCGTTTGTATGGAATCTAATAGATTTAAATTTGAGTTGGAAGCTGAACCATAAATTTCTATACCATATTTCAGTTTTGCTTCGATAAGAGCTTTGTAGGTATTGATTAGGATTTGAGCGCAAGCTCCCCAGTGAATGGAGGCCAATACTTTGATTATGTTAGTTCTGCGCTGACATTCGGCTTTTAGTTGCTTAATATGAGGGAGCCATGTTAGTTTGGAGTCCCATATAAGTCCGAGAATTTTGATGGTGTCAACTCTGTTTATATTTTGGTTATTAATTAAAAGAATGCACTCTTCTTTGAGATATCTCTTACTGAAGATAATAAATTGCGATTTCAAGGCTGAGAAATTGAATCCTGTTGTTAAGGACCAGGTGGTTAATTCATCTAAGACTAGTTGCATCAACTTGGCAGTAATTTTAAGATCTTTTCCAGGGCATACTATAGTTAGGTCATCTGCGAACAGGTATGACTTTACTGGTGGTAAGTTTATTTCAAGGACACTATTTATTGCTATTAGAAACAGTACAACGCCAAGTACAGATCCTTGAGGGACTCCATTTACTGTTTCCATTGGATCAGAGAGGGTGTTGTTGAATTCGACCCTGATTATCCGATGGCGAAGGAAGTTCTTACAGTATTCGAGGATATTTCCCGTTATATCACAGTTAGCAAGGGCTTGTATTACTTTTTCCTTGCAAACCATCTCAAAAGCTTTCTCCAAATCAAGTGTGACAGTGAGCAAGTGGAGATTATTAGCGAAGGCGACACAGATGTCTCCTTCTAGATTAGCAAGATAGTCAGTAGTGGATCTATTGTGCCAGAAACCATACTGATGTTTGTTTATCCAGTTTTCATTATCCAATTTCCATGGTAGTCTTTTCGTCACCATTTTCTCCAAAACTTTGCACATGTTACAAGTGAGTGAAATTGGTCTGTAGCTGGAGGCTTTGGTAGAGTCTTTGTGGGGTTTGGGGATCGAGACCACTATTGATTCTCTCCACAATTCGGAAAATACTTTTTCGTTCCAGATGTGATTGTACAACTGAAGAAGATGTTCCTTTCCTGAGGATGGCAGCTGTTTTATTAAAGCGTTGGGTATGTTGTCGGGGCCCGGGCTTGTATCTCCACTGTTTTTGAGAACTGAGTTTAGTTCTTTGAGAGTAAATGGTTTGTTTTTGGGATTCATGTTCTGGTTGAGCTGTTCGCTGGTGTGCTGCTTAAGTTTGTTCTTGATGTTTAGGAATGATTGATTATAGTTGTCGTCACTTGAGTTTGTTGGGAAATTTTCAGCAAGGTGATTGGCTATTTCTTTTGGATCCATTATGTAGGGACCATCTGATTTCTTGATGAAGGTTACAGAAGGGTGAGAGTTAGTTTTCATAGCCCTGATTTTTTTCCATACAGTGGAGATAGGGGTATGTATATTAATAGTGGAAACAAAGCTCTGCCAAGACGTTTTCTGGGCTTGTTTTATGGTCTGTCTAGCTTTTGCTCTCTGTCTTTTGTAGTTTATTTTGTTTTCCTCAGTTTGTGTTTTTTTTTGTAGATTCTATAGGCCTTCTTAGATTCTTTGGTGGTTGCTTCGCATTCTTCGCTCCACCAAGGAACTTGTTTTTTGGGATTGGTGTGTTTTGACTGCGGAATGGTTTGAGTTGCTATTTTAAGGATTAGCTCATTGAATTGATTCAGTTTTTGGTCAATATTTAGGTCAGAATTATCCTTAATTGGGTCGAGCTTTGGTATTTCTGCACTTATCAGATGTCTAAATTGGTACCAGTCGGCTTTCTGAAGTATCCACCTGGGTGTTCTTGCGGTTTGAGGTTGGGGGTGCTGGTTGAAGAGTTGGATGGTGATTGGTTAGTGGTCGCTGTCATTCAGGTCTTCGAGAGCATTCCATTCTAATGAGGATGCAATGGATGCTAAAGAAATTGAGAGGTCTATAATACTTTGCTTGCCAGTTGCCGTGAAGAAATGAGTAAGTTGTCCATTATTTAGTAGAATCAAATTGTCATGATCGAGGAGCCAATCTTCTATCATTTTCCCTCTGCTGTTGGTCTTATCTGAATGCCATAACTGATTGTGTCCGTTGAAATCTCCCAGGATGACATATGGTGCTGGAAGCTGTTTCATGAGTGACTCAAGGTCAGATTTGCTGATGTCTCTGCTACTTGGTAGAAATAAATTACAGATAGTGATTTTTTCTGGGAGACTGACTGTAGCTGCGACTGCCTCTAAGGAGGTGTCCAGTGCTATTGGCTGAAATTGAATGATATTCTTTATGAATGTTACTACTCCACCACTGACATAAGATGTAGTGAGTCTATTTTTGTATAATCCTGAGTATCCTTTCAATGAACCACAGTGTCTTTCTTTAAAATTTGATTCCTGAAGACAAATAATATCTGGATGGTTGCTAGCAAATAGTAGTTTTAATCTTTCTTTTTTGGAGTAGAACCCGTTTAGATTCCATTGTAGAATGAACACAGATAGTGTTAGATTTTTTTTTTTTATTGGGTACTGGATTGTAGATCCATGTTTTTTTCTTTCTTTTGTGGTTGATCTGTTTATTAAGCTTTGACTTAAGAGTGGATATATTTCCTTGATCATGTTAACTAGTCCAGGTAAATCTGTAGTGTACTCTAGGGCCAGTTCTGCTGGGTATCTATTGCAGTGTGATTTAGCGTAGAAATCTTGTAATTGTAATGTATTTAGTGGAAAGTTTTTAACTTGGTTAATTGTTTTAGTGATATTGTCCCAGTCTTCGTTGCTGGATTTTTATCTATTTACTCTTTGTTTCTTTTTTGCATTTTTAGCTGGATTATCAGTAAAACTACTATCCGATGAGTCATACTCAGATGTGGATTCTTTTGCTCTGAGTAATTCAGGTTTGGGCAAAATAGCTGTATTGTTTTCTGAGCTTGTTAGGGAGTGGAGGCGTTTGGCGCGCATAAGCTGATTAGGATCAGGGGGAATTATAAATTCCTCAGGTTTTTTTTGAGACTTTACATTGAGTATTGAACTTGTAGGTTTGATTCGGAATATACTCTCATTTTTAGCTGGTGCATGTTCCATCGTATGAGTTGGTAGTTGTTCATTTGCATTCCCAGCGGGACAGTTTTTGGCTAAATGTCCTTCCTTTTTACAGATAAAGCAGGAGAGAGAATCTGTTGAGAGATATATATGGTAGGTTGTATCCTCGTATATTACCGGGATAGGTCCGGAAGCTTTTGTTTGTCCTGTGGAGTAATGTATGCCTGTCTTCGAAAGCTCAAGATATGATTAAAGGCTGGGTTTTGGAGTCCCACACGTAGGAAAGAGATAGTTGACCTTAATTTAATACCAAGTTTGGTAAGCTCATTCTCAATAACTGTGTGTGGGATTATTGGGCATACATTTGACATGACGACACGGGCACTCTTTGTTATTAGCGGTCTAATCTGCAATATACTGTTGTTTACCTTTATTTTTGAGTGTTTCGTGACTAATTCTTCTATTAGTTGTTTGTTCGCAAGGTAGATACATACTCTGTTGATGGAGATGCGAGAGGCGAACTTTATTAATTCTGGTTTGACGAAGGCTGCAATACTATGTATGTAATCCTGGATGTGTGCGTCTGTAGTAGAGTCCATAACAATAGCTTGTTCTTTAGTAGGAAACTGGAAACGTTTGGTAGCGTTAACGTAGGTGAAACTTTGAGTATGTGTTAAATTCATCTTGTTTTTTTTTGTCCCCGAAGGGGACCACAGTTTCTTGAGGTTTACTGACACAGAACAATATATTATAACAATTGATAAGAAAGATATTAAGTAACTGCACTATCGCACACTGGATAATTAGACTCGTTGACCCGACTTAGGTGTGTATACCTCGACGGCTCGAGTAGAAATGTTATTTCATACTGTATCATATCATAAAATTATAATTTGAAATAATTAAAAATAATTAAAAATTATCGACTTCGAATTATTAAAAATTATAAGAATATGATTTTAAATCATTCAAAATTGTTTGAATTTTCAATATTAGTTATCTGCCTGAATTGTTCAATCATGTTGCTTTTAAGTATAATTTTCAAATAAATCATTTTTCATTGCATAGAATCATGAAAAAGAAGAATTTAATTTAAGGATTTATAAAATTATTTGGAATGATTTGGATCATTTCAAATTAGAAAATAATATCGTAATTTCTGGTTACTCGGAAAATTTAGAATTATTTGAAATAATTTGAACACTCGAATTATTTCAAATTGTAAAGTGAGCGAATAAATCAGTTGGATCTGGTTTAGGCGAGGTGAATTAAACAATTAAAAATTACACAGATTTTATCAATAAATAAATTATAGATTTATTTACACTTATTTACACCTTAAAAATTATGAGAACTTATATTCAAGCGAATGCGACTAGAAATTAATACGTGATAGCGAATGCAAACTCAGATATTTAATTCACGTATAAATTGACACGTGGTCAGTAGCGGTTAAGTCAACGGAAATTAATTCACAATTATTTACTAGCGAAAGAACAATTTATATATTCTCAATAAATAGCAGCCTTGATATACTGACTAAATATTGAGGATAATTCAGCGTAGCGGTTTAGTTTAATATCACAAGAGTTATTAATTACTGAAGCGGTTCAAGCACGAGGTTGCAAGTAGCAAAGACACGTTGTAGAATGAATAATGGTAGCGTCGTTGAATCGACGAGAAGCTTGGTGTCGACGTGGCAGCCTTGCTGCTTATAACGAATTTTCCCATTGGCTTAAAAGCGCGCCAACAGGTAGCAGTTGATAGCGAACTCTCTCATTGGCTGACCAATATAAACCGAATTATGTGATTGGCCAGCCTGTAGCGGGTTCTCAAGGCGTCTTGACACGGTCCTGAGTTAGAAATTGTATGTGCCGGGCCCAAATAGCGAGCGACCCGGCACTATTCTGACCTTCAGTCAGTGGCGAGCTCGGCAACTCCCGAACCGAGCGGAAATGCACGAAGCTTGATTCAAACTAATCAAGCTCGTGATTGAACACAAATAAATTAAATTAGAAAATAATATTGCAATTTCTAGTTCTTCAGAAAATTTAAAATCATTTGAATGCTCAAATCATTTGAAATTAAATCAAATTAGAAAATATCATTAAATTATTTCGAATAATTTTAAGTTGTCCGAAGAACCAGAAATTGCGATATTATTTTTTAATTTGAAATGATTCGAGCGTTCAAATTATTTCAAATTGTTCTAAATCATAAAATAATTCTTTATTTTTTAATTTAATATGATTTAAAATGATTCTTTCTAAAATTTATGTTCGAAAGCAAAATAATTTAGTCAATTTGGAATGATTTAAAATGATTAAGAGTTACGTAATCTTAAATTATTCCAAATTAAATTTCTTTTTATCAGGGACATTGATATCTTTGTTATACACAGCTCTAAGTATCGTATTTTAATTTAATTTTTTATCCGTGTTACTAAAAATAAGCTCTCAAAAAAAGTTTTATCATAGGCTTTAACAAAAAACGCAACAAAAAGAGGTGCTATCAAAAGTCCATCAAAAAATCATGCAAATTCTTCCACTGAAAGTGATATTGCAATTGAGAAATGCTTGAGAAAAATTCTGGCTTTGCCATATTTACCAGCAGAAATAATTCCACAAGCATTAGAAGACATTGTAAAAAATATTGACGACGATGACGTTTTCGAAAAACTTGAAAGATTTATTGATTATTTTATTAAACAATGACTGCAAGCTCGACCACCAACTGAATCGTCATTATTTAATGCTGGGAGAAAAACAAATAATCCGATTGAATCTTTTAATAAACTTCTCAACGCTTTTTTTGGAAAACATCCAGGAATTTGGAATTTTTCAAGTATTTAAAACATTTCACTAAATATCCTGTAGAATTATTAATGTTAAATAATTTTTTTTTTCTAAATTAAAAATTCCATTAACGCAGAAACAAAAGTATCATCTTTTTACGTATTTTTCAGTAACTCCATATTAAGGTGGTGCAAAAAAAAATTCAGTTTTTTTTTAATTTCCTAAAAAATATGTTTGTATATGGAGAGAAAATTATGGTAACTGTTCCTATTACGTTTATGAAATATCAACCTATGAAGTTATAGTTATAATTAATAGGAACTATGGGCTTTACGGCCATAATTTCTAGGAAAAGTTCCTATAACTATGAGAACGATTCCTATAATTATAGTAATATGTAGTTCCTATACCGTATGGTAACTGAATTATTGTAATGATTACCATACTCATAGGAATAGTTCTCTAAAACAGATAGAAAGAAATCCTATGACGACATTGTAACGGTTCCTAACTGTATATTGGAATGAACCCTATCTATTATGGCAACCATTCCCATAATATTATAATAGTTGTTCCCATGATTCTATGGTAAACGTTACCATAGTATTATGGTAATCACTACCATAACATTATGGTAAACATTGCCATAATATTATGGTAACTATTACCACAATATTAAGACGCGTTTTTATTTGTTTCTCTATTCGCACTCAACTGGATAAACGGTACTATCTCTGTTGCACTTGTACATTAAATAGGAACTTTGTCCAAGCTTTTCTCGTAAATAAATGGAAGTTATCAAAAAATTCAAGTGCACTTCGCTAGTTCATAGAGTAAAGCATCGGGTCTGTGTCTTTATTTTGCGTTTAGAGCTTTTATTTCAGAGAAAAGCTGGGAGAAAATTATCTGAAAACCGTTCTTAAGGTGATGATTACTATAATGCTATAAGAATTATTCTGATATCATGTAGGAATGAAACTCATATTTATAACAATAATTAACACAATATGTATGGGTCCCATTCCTACAACTGATATTTCAAAAAAACCGACTACCATAGTTTATGGGAACCATTCTTATAATATACTGTAACTGTTATTATAAATTTCGCTCCGTGTATATCGTGATTTAAAAGCACTCTCGAAAAATCAGGTGGATAAAAAAATTTTTTAAGATCGTTTAATATTTTTTAAACTACCGAAGTTTAGTTAGTTCGAATATTTTCAAAAAAATTCTAAATCATAATATCACAAAACTCGGAATTATTTTTTGTCAACTCAACATATTGAAGAATAAAAGTAAAACATAAAACATTAATGAAAGTCAGAACAATAAAATAATTACTACCGTATTTTGATTATAAAATATTTATACGGAACCTATGTACAGATGAACTTTCATAAATGTTTATAAGATCGTGAGTGACTTGTAGACGTTGAAATTTACACTCAAGATTTTCAGAATGTATATAATATTCAACCTAGAAAATGATAGAATGACCAGAAAAAAAGTAAATAAATAAAAAAATTTTTAATGCTTTATGAAAACAGAAATTTTTAAAGGATTAAAGGACCCTTAAAAATTTTTTTATCGAGCAGATTTTTACAAAGAGAGCTTTAAAAAAAATAAACTGATATAGTTTTAAAGGAAACTCTAAAATTTTCTAAATTTTTATTTACGCTACCCAACTTTATGTGCGATATTTAAATTCGAGATTAATAACGACTTATTTTAAACTACATTTATATTAGGGTGGTTCAAGAAAAAAAATTAATTTTTTTTTCCGCTCTTACCCCCTGAAACGTTAGTGGTTGCCGAGAAAAAAATTTTTCCAAAAGATAGGCTTTCTAGCTCAACTCTAAGAGGTAGCTATTTTAATTTTAATTTCCCATCTAATTAACATGTAAAAGTTAACTTTCTCACTAAAAGTGTAATTACTCGTAAGCTGCTCAATATTTTTCAAATTTATACAAAGATCTTTAAAGCTGATTCCTTATGCTTTCCAAAACTCTATGATAAATCATAATTATCATAAGTCAAACGCCTATCTGAATAGTATCGATTTTGTATTTCAAAATGAAATTGTTAATTTGTATTTTTCTTTTTGCTAGCTATAATTGGCGATAATTATGACTTATCATAGGGTTTTAGAAAACTTGAAGAATCAGCTTTAAAAATCTATGCATGAATTTGAAAAATATTGAGCAGCTTACAAGTAATTACAGTTTCAATAAAAAAATTAACTTTTCCATGTTAATTAGGTGAGAAATTAAAATTAAAATAGCGACCTCTTAAAGTTGAGCTAGAGAGCCCATTTTTTGGGAAGATTTTTTTTCTCGGCAAACACTAACGTTTTATGGGGTAAGAGCAAAAAAAAAAGAAATTGAAGTTTTTTTTTATTCACCCTAAAAATATCAAAAAATGACGGAATTTGAAAATTAAAATTCCTAAAAGCGTCCGATTCGGCGTGGAATGCCCCATATATATTAGGGTGACTCAAAAAACTGACTTTTTTTTTTCGAGTCTCTTATGGAAATTTGTCGGTTTACGATGTGTTAAGAAACCTCTCCAAAAATTAGCCCGATAAAAAATTTTCCAGAGATCGCTCACGAATTTTGAAAATATCAAATATGGTCGAAATTTGAATTTTTATTTCAAATTTTTTTCTTTCTCGTGACAGCAATAGTTTATATTTGTGAATTCATGACTACGCTGAAAATATAAGCCCAAAATTTAATTATTTAAACCTCACTCAAGAATTTCGAATGTTTCCGAGTGTTGTCTTTTGAGCATTTTCGAGCGACCCCTAAATATTGATCATTAATCTTCTCGATTTTTTCACCATCAATAAGCATGACAATGAATGGAAATATAACCCGATAAATAGAAATAATAAGTTATTTACATACTTTTTTATTTTTTAATTCAATTTTTAGGTTTTTTCGCTTATTCAAAACTTACTGAATTTTATTATTTGGAACTTTCCTGTACACTTTTGGTTATGCAAAAGTTATATTTTAGTGAAACGACCATAATTGAGTTGTAAAAAAATACAAAAAGAAATTCAAAGTAATAGTTACATATTATCAGTTAATATTCAAAATTCTTGAGCGCCGTTTAAATATTTAAATATTGAGCTGAAATTTTCAGCATAGACATGATTTTATAAATATAAACTATTGCTGCCACGAGAAAAAAAAAATTTCGAAGTAAAACATCCGAATTTCAATCATTTTTATAAGAGACTCGGAAAAAAAATAGTCGGTTTTTTTTGGCCACCCTAGTATATATGTATACTTTTCAACGTTTTTAGTTATTTATTTTAAACTTGTATTAATTTAACTAATTTTAATCGCGAGTTTATTGGCATAGTGACTATTTGTTTCTGAAATTTTTTTTTGTCGCTTACCACTCCATTTCTATTTGATAAAAAAAAAAATAATCTATCAAAATTCAACTGTTTTTCTTAATTCTGAGCTATCAATAATAGTTGTGCAACTAAAAAAAAAGTTTGATAAAACTTATAAAATCATCTCAACACCAATATGAAATCGAATAACATTTTATAAGGTCGTAAAAATGAAAAATAGAATTCATATTGATGTAAAAGTGTTAAAATTAACGGTAAATTAATAGTAAATTAAAATTACAAAACTTATTTTCGGAAATTTATAATTTCGGAAATTATTTTGTAAGAGAAATTTTTGAAAGTTAAAATTTGAGATGCAGCACCATTTAATATCAAAATTAAGAGTTCGAACATTCACAATATCTTTTTTTATGACTTCAAATATTACAAAATCGATGCGAATTGATTTGTTTGTTAATTTTTGTGGGCAATGATTTCAGTGTCATAAGAACGTTAATTTTTGTAAAACTAAATTTACACTGACCTTTCAGCTAAATTAAGAGAAAAACAATGTGACGTGGTCGATGATTATTTGACAATTATTAGTTTAAAAAAGCGTCAGACTGGTCAGATTGAAAGTCGGATGAAAAGCAAAGTAATTTTAGATTTAAATGAGCAATGGAACTTGAATCAAATCACTCGCACGGAATTTCTCGAGTTTGCTGAAAATTTGATAGATTTTCGCAGCACTGTTAATTGTAAGTATAAGAATCAAGTAATCCCAATTAAATATATTCCTAACAAGTTGACAATCAAGACACTTCCCGCTGGACATGAATGTCAGAAAGATATCTTTTTGATATCAGAAAGATACCATAATTTTTTGGATAATTTTATGATATCAACAAGGTATGACTTTCTAACGTTCATGCCAAGCGGGTTATAATAATAATTGGTTGGTCAACATTGCAGTAATTGTGTAGAAGAGGTGTTCCAACGTTTTTCGGCCATAAAAAATAAAAAACAAGATCCGTAGCTAGATTGACCGATAAATTTCTATCGTCAGTTTTTTATTCTTTATGGAAATTTCACGAGTCATTAATTAAAAATCTAAAAAATACTATGTTTCTACTTTTTAGTTTCTCGTTTTGAAAATTAAAAATTCGCACGCGTACCAAAAATTAATAATCCATCGATTTTTTAAATTTATTTTACTATCCTGACAAGCCAATCAGCATAAAAAAATAATGTACACTGTAAAAACAAACGGGGTAAGTCCACACTGAAAAAAAAAATCGCTAGCTGAAAACAATTTTTTCGCTAGTAGCTAGCACGGTGTACTTTTAACCCGCCGTGATTGTTATCTTCCACACCGTTAAAAGCTCAAGACTCATATTATTAAAACGGATACATAGGGAAAGGGGGGGGGGAAGGGGATAGGGTAGGCAAAACGAGGTACCCCCAAAATTTGGTAAAAAAAAAAAAAATTTTTTTTTTTTCGTCTAATTATTGTATATCTGATATTTTTGAGAATTTTCAGCCCTACGCATAACACCTAGGACAAAATGGACCGGCCCAAAAATCGAAAAAATGATTATATCAAATTTTTATCGTCAAATTCAAAAAAATTCAATATATTTCCGTATTTTTTAGCCCTACCCATTACACCTGTGGCAAAATGGACCAGCCGAAAGTTCTGAAAAATGATTCTTTCATATTTTTATCGTCAAATTAAAAAAAAATTAATATTTTAATTCATTTTCCGCCTGATTTCCTGTAGTTGGGGCAAATTTGGCCACTAAAAATCTTCGAAAATAATATTTTAATTTTGAATTGATAACAATTCAATTAAAAAAAAATAAAATAAAATAAAAATTATCATTTTTTGAAGGGGGGCCTCTCTGCCCCACAAAAAAAAATTTTTTCTCCCTTCGTGTTCACCAATGATGTGAAATGTAATTTTTCTGTATGTATTTTACATAAAAAAAATTTAATTTAATGAAATTTGATCCACATTCAAAATTTTTTTTTTTTTCAACTTTTTTAAAGGGTACCCCATTTTGCCCGCCAGAAAAAAAAATTCTATTTTTTTACTAGCTAACAAAAAAATCGCTTGCAGTAAACGATTTTTAATCGCTAGCGATTATTTTTTTCAGTGCAGGCGATGTAGGTGTTAAACTTTCAGTGGTAAATTTCAACACTGGAAGCGTTAGTGTTAAGATATTTCTCGATGTAGAAAATATTTTATTTTATGAATATTTTTACTTACTTGATCACTACAGTTAAACATTATTGTTATTAATTAATTAAATCATTGGTGATTGAAATGATTAGTGTAGAACTGTCGAATTTTGTAACAAGTTCATTAAATTTTTATATTTCTTTATATGCAAAACATTTTTTTTTTATTGTTATACGTGAAATTTTTGTTTCCACAACGATTTAACACTGGTATTTTAACATCGCCTGCACCGGTGTTCTTTCACTTTAACACCGCGCGGTGTTAAATTGAGCTCATTTTAAACACCGCTTTTTTTACAGTGTATGAGTAATATTGTAAGATTAAGTATTCACCATCCATAGAATGACAATAAATACTGTCCTTGCTTCAATGACGTTCAATATTACACACGGAAAAAAATGATTGACAATAACTGTAGTTCAACTTCTAATTATTAATGTTATGTTCAATAACTAATGTCGTTTCAATCAGTAAATTTACGATTTTAATGTTTAAACTGCTATAATTAACAGTCAATCGTTGAAATATACTGATTGACTCTTTAAAATTACTACTTAAACCTTAAAAAACTACAAGACACTTGTCAAAAAAATGCATCTGTTATTAATTTCTTACGTTATACTCAGTAATATTTACTAATATTTTTTTTTCGTGCAGTGCGAAACGCTTCTGATTTTTTATTATAACAAAAAATTTTAAGGTATATTATAATTTCAACAAATCAGTTTTAAAAAATTGTTTTTATAAAGAAACCACTAACTTTGTCTTATAGAGAATGTTATGCAATTTTTAAAACCATATTTTCATTCTCTGTATGATTATTCCTGTAATTATTAATTGCCAACATCAAAAAAGACTCTTTTGCTTTAAACGGTGATAACTCCACGCCAAATCATCGTACAGGCTTTCTGATTATTTTAAATGGAAACCCTGCTTAAAAAATCCGATAGATTCTTATACTATGCACGTAAGGATCTATACACGGAGAAAAAAATAAAGTAAATTTTACTAAAAAATATGAGAATAATTACTAAATTTGGATAGTAATCTTGAAACGCTTATGATTTATATGAAAAATTAATAAACAGATAAGCATATATTTTACAACTCGTTTAGTAATTTCTCATATGTTGGTTATGGAAATTACTGGTTTGGTAATTTACCTCCCAGATAACTGGCTTCTATTTATACTTGCTTTCTTTAACAAAATTTTGTCCTCAGAACGCATATCACTTGACTGGTCCTGCATCATCACCACCATGCTCTTCAAGAAAGGCGATCCTAGTGCTCCTGAAAATTACCGCAGCATCGCACTCGTCAATTGCATCACAAAGATCTTTACACAAATAGTATGTAGCAGAATCCAAAGGTGGACCGAAGACTCCAAACTCATCCCCAAGGAGCAATCTGGCTTCCAACCAGGGAAAGGCTGCACCGACAACATCTTCACGCTACTCTCTTTACTGCAATTACAGCTTTGACTGGGCAAAGCCTCAGCATATATATTATTTGTCGATTTCAAGAGGGCGTTTGACTCAGTGCCTCATCACAAACTTTGGTGCAAGCTGTCCAGGCAGGGCCTCAGCTCGAAGATTATCAACATACTTAAAGCACTATATGGTGGAGCTCAAATGAAAGTCAGGGTGGATGGACTCCTGTCGAGAGTAATTGAAGTCATGCAGGGCGTACTGCAAGGTGAAGTGCTGATCCCACTTTTATTTATTTAATATTTGGCAGATCTCGTCGCTTTCTTCGAAGAACAGGACCTAGAATGCATTAACTTGTGCAGCTCCAAATCAGTGCTTTTTTTACTGTACGCCGATGATATTGCAATGCTTGTACGCAATGCAGGACACATGCAAAAAGGCCTGAAAGTACTAGAAGAATATTGTAACTTAAATGATCTGGTAGTTAACACTACTAAAACCAAAGTTTTGAGAGTCAGTGCAAGTGGGAAATGTCGGAAAAATGCCCCGTGTTCAAGTTCAATGGCAAAACCATTGCAAAGGTAAAATCATACGCATACTTGGGTGTACTTTTCACTCCTAGTGTAGTAGGTCTTAGCACAGTTAATCAAGCCATCAATCGTAGTAAAGTTGCTACGAGTGCTGCGCTGGCCACACTGGCCAAACTAAAAGCCGACTCCTGGAGCGGGAAAATCAAACTATACAATGGTCTAGTACGAAGCGCACTACTCTATCAAGCTCATTTGTAGTGCATCGGAGCTGATTATACTGAGATACTGGAATCTGCTCATCTTGACTTCTTTAAAAAATTGCTGTCGCTCCCCAAGTGCACACCAGGCTACGCTATCAGAATCGAGCTGAACGTTGAGCACTGTGCTACAAGCTTCCATCAACTGGATTATTAAAATGTTGAAGCTCGAAGACCACCGCCTTCCTAAAATTTGGCTTCTTCAGCTACTTAAGCGACAAAAATCAACTATCAAACCTAAAATGCTCTGCTGGTCTCAGCTACTTTACGATACTCTCAAAATCATTGGTAAGGAACATCTTCTGGACAGCACAGACCCTGATCTCTGGGCTGACAGTAAAGAAACAATCCTAGGCAAGTATCGTCGACACCTTGCTCTTGTCGATCGAGATCGCTATTTTCGCTCTCAAGCCTCCCTGTTTAGAAAATCTCATAGAATCCAATAGATCCTCATACATTCCTATAGAAATTTTATAAGAATGAATGAGTTCTATGAGAAGTGCTATAGTTAAGTATAGGGCCTTATACATACAGCTATAAGAATCTATCGGATCTTTTAAGCAGGGCTGTCAAGTAATTTTACCTACTCCTCTATTTGAAATCATGCCAGAGCTGTCCAGCAGACTCCCTCAACATCTGATTAAGCCAATAGTTCAATTAAGATTGGCTTCCAACTATTCCTGCTTTATCTCCATTGCCAATGAAACAATTTACCTCGTACCGCTCAAGCCCTGTGCGTTCTGCGGGTCCGGGCACAACGAAACGATTCTTCGTTTTCTGGTCCAGTGCGCATTCTACGCAAATTTAAGAAGCGTCTACTCTCTGATTAAAAACAATCGTTGAAAAGGATTAAAAATTATTTCAATTCTTTACAATCCATACGGAGGTTTTGGAAAGTATTAAATGGAATTGAAATTTTGATCATTTGAATACTTTATAGTTCTTAAAATGGAATTCAAAAGTATTGAAAGGAATTTAATCTTTCATCATTTCAATACCTTCCAATATGGAATTATTTTGGTACTGAGAAGGATTCAGAAAGATTCAAAATTGTCAATTCATTTTAATTTTTTTCAATCCTACACTTGATCTGAAATATCGAACTATTTAGGTATTGCGAAGGATTCAGAAAGATTCAAAAATTTCAATTCATTTTAATTCTTTTCAATGCTACACTCGATCCGAAATATCGAACTATTTTAGTATTGAGAAGGATTCAAAAAGATTCAAAAATGTCAATTCTTTTGAATCTTTTTCAATTCCTCGGAAGTTTAGAAATTCTTACATTATTTTTGGATTCAATATGATTGAAAAGTATTAAATTTATGTCCAGATGAAAACCTTGGGGTATAGAAAGTATTCAAAAAGATTGAATCCTTATCTTTTTCAATACTTTTCAATGAATATTTTTAATCAGGGCTGGAAGAATGATAACGCAAGCTGTTCTGACTATGAAATTCTGGGGAGAATGCTAGAAGTCTCTGAGAAACCCAACCTCAGAACTCTTCTTCATTACCTTCAAAACTGTCTGGTCCTTAGGAATTCTTTCGTCTGAGGCTTGCCATTCTACTTCAAGACTTATCATGGTGTCATCTTATCGAATCCAGAAGTGAAACCACTGCTTCACGATTTAGATCGACGACTGACTCCAGCCACTCTTCTAGATGTTAACGTGCAAAGCCACACACAACAGTTATTACTCCAGTTAAGTTTTCTTTTCTTTTTTTCTGATTACGTGTTATTTAACAGACTTTCTTTTTGTTTTTTTCATAAATTATTAATTTAATAATTATTTAAAGAACATATGGGGCATTCCACGCCAAATCGGACGGTTTTAAGAATTTTAATTTTTAATTTCCGTTATTTTTTGATATTTTTTAGTACTCATCAAAAAACTCATCCTCCTAAATTTTGAGATTTTTTTTTATCATTGGTTCAGAAGATCTGAAATTTTCAGAAAAACCGCTCTTTTTATGGTTTTTTGCTTATAACTTTTTGAAAAATATTTCAAATAAAAAAACTCAAAGAATAAAAAAGTTTCGTTATTCCATGTACTTTTAGAAAAAAAATACAAATAATTCTTTAAAAAAATTTTTCTGCATTATTTTTGAGTTTTAAAACTTTAAAGTCGTTTTCTGAAAATCATACGTATTTTGATTTTCCTGAAAATTTGTGTCAACAAATTACTATCTATTCCACAACTTTTTAGGTGGTTTTGGTCGTGGGAATTCCGTGGCTACTATTTTTTTTCGATTATTGAAAATTAACAAAATTTTTTTTTCGCTATAAATTATTGTCGGTACCGTTTTTTGACACTGTGAACTTGTTTTTCTTACATATTAAAAATTGATTTCGATACTTTTTTATTCTTAGTAGGGATTTAAAAGCAGTAAGCAAAAGTTAATGCTATTTATGAGCAGTTATAATAAATGTTTTAATTTATTGAGAAGCAACTATTTCGAAGCAAAAGAAACATTAGATTTGCTATTCAATTCAGCCAAGACCATTACAGGAGCTCTGAAATATCATATAATTATTCGATAAAGCGACGGAGCTATATTAACTAAGGAGTACTCTAGTTCATAAAACGATCATTAATGTAAAATTTTTAAAAGAACACGGAAATAATTAAAAACGTTTGTAATACAGTTTCGTCGCTTTTTCGAATAATTATATGATATTTTTGAGCTCCTGTAATGATCTTAGCTGAATTATATAGCAAATCTAATGTTTCATTTGATTCGAAATAGTTGCTTCTCAATAAATCAAAAGATTTATTATAACTGCTCATAAATAGCATTAACTTTTGCTTACTGCTTTTAAATCCCTACTAAGAATTAAACAGTATCGAAATGAACTTCTAATGTGTAAGATAAACAAGTGTACAGTATCAAAAATCGGTACGGACAATAATTCATAGCGGAAAAAACATTTTTTAAATTTTCAATAATCGAAAAAAAAATAGTAACCACGGAGGTCCCACGACCGGAACCACCTGAAACAATATGGAATATATAGTAGTTTGTTGACACAAATATTTAGGAAAATCAAATCAAAAACTCGAAAATAACGCGGAATTATTTTTCTAAAAAATTATTTGTATTTTTTTTCTAAAAGTAAATAGAATAACGAAACTTTTGCATTCTTTGAGTTTTTTTATTTAAATTTAAATATTTATATTTAAATATTTTTCAAAAAGTTATGAGCAAAAAACCATGAAAAGAGCGGTTCTTTTGAAAATTTCATCTTTCGAACCAATGATCAAAAAAATATCAAATTTAGGAGGATGTTTTTTTGATGAATACTAAAAAATATCAGAAAATAACGGAAATTAAAAATTAAACTTCTTAAAACCGTCCGAGTTGGCACGGAATGCCCCATATGCAGTGTTACCAACTCAAATCTTTTCAAATCCGTAGGTTGGCTAATGAAAATGAATAAAATGAAAATTTTTTATTTAATTGAAAATTTGATATTTTCTTTTTTTTTTAATAATTTTATCTTTAATAAATTTTGAAAAAAAAAAGTGTAGGAGACTGTTCAGTCACGAGCTTGATTAGTTTGAATCAAGCTTCGTGCATTTCCGCTCGGTTCGGGAGTTGCCGAGCTCGCTACCGACTGAAGGTCAGAATAGTGCCGGGTCACTCGCTATTTGGGCCCGGCACATACAATTTTTAACTCAGGACCGTGTCAAGACGCCTTGAGAACCCACTACAAGCCGGCCAATCACATAATTCGTTATATATTGGGCAGCCAATGAGAGGCTTCGCTATCAATTACTTCCTGTTAGCGCGCTTTTAAGCCAATGGGAAAATTATATGCAGCAAGGCTGCCACGTCGACACCATGCTCCTCGACGACTCAACGACGCTACCATCTCATTATTATTCTACAACGTGCTTTGCTACTTGCAACCTCGTGCTTGAAACCGCTTCAGTAATTAATACCTTTGGCGATATTAAACTAAACCGCTACGCTGAATTATCCTCAATATTTAGTCAGTATATCAAGGCTGCTATTTATTGAGAATATATAAATTGTTCTTTTGCTAGTAATTAATTGTAAATTAATTTTCGTTGAGTTAACCGCTACTGACCACGTGTCATTTTATACGTGAATTATATCTTTGAGTTTGCATTCGCTATCGCGTATTATTTTCTAGTCGCATTCGCTCTTGTGTATAAGTTCTGATAATTTAAAAGTGTAAATAAATCTATAATTTATTTATTGATAAATTCTGTGTATTTTTTAATTGGTTAATTCACCTCGCCTAAACCAGATCCAACTGATTTATTCGCTCACTTTACAGAGACTGTTTTTTCATCTAACTTGTTTTGTGAAACTATTTGTCAGTATTTTGAATTAAAACTTGAATTTTTTTTTATGCGCCCTTTTAGCTTCAGACACTACTTTTCAAAAGCTAAAAGGGCGTATGTCTTGAGGTACGCTCTTTCAACTCAAAGATGCTAAATTTTTTTTTTTGCAGATCTTGGCGTTTCGTAAAATTTCAAAGCTAATGGCAAAAAAAATTTTTTCATGCGCCCTTTTAGCATAATTCCCTACTACCCTGTAGCAATGCGCCCTTTTACCTTTTGGCACGCGATATAGTTGTATAGGTGTCTATCATATCTTTATAATGCCACACTCTAGGGATGGGCGATTTTGAAAAAAAAACATCGATAGTTTTAGTTTTTTATTATCGAGTATCGATATATCGTCTCCAAAAAATATCGATAGAAAACATCAATACTAAAAACATTGATAGTTGAAATATCAATAGATCAACTTCGCTGATAATAAATCAGAGCGGTTGACAACTTTTCTTTCGGAAAAATTGAATTTAAAAATGAATAATGATCCACAAAAATCCACAACAAAATATGGGACCACAATTGACGCGGTATTTTCCAGATATTTACCGGATATCAAGTCTCAATCTTATGTTTCTTATTTTAGTTACCATAAACCTATAGTTTCAATGATAAAAATTCCTGAATAACCTACATGTATTGTAAGATATATAATAAAAATATTTTAAACGATATTAACTTCTCATTTATTCAATAAAAGGAAAAAATTTGTTTTCTTATCGGTCATCACGCTCAAAAAGTGTAACTTGAATTAATATCAAAGAAAAAAAAATACTGCATAAATAAAAAATAAATGAATAATTATAATTGCCTAAGTTGATAAAAAATGCTATACAATAGCTTTACTGCGGCAATCCCCGAGTGCCACAAGTCTTTTTTTTTCAGTATTTATTTACTTTAAATACCCTCGGGTTTGAGTATGTATTCACTCTGATCACACTCTGGAAACACTCTGGTATGAGTTTGTATTCAATGTGGATGCATAACGGTGCTAGTATGTATCCACTCTGGATACTTTCTGGAAACACTTTGGATTTACTCCGTATCCGCTCTGGAAATACTCTGGGTTTACTCTCAAAAAAGGACACAAAACGGTTCTGAAAATACTTTGGAGTCCGTATGGTTGCATCGTGTTACCAGAATACTTTCAGAATGTATCCAGAAAGTTTTTAATACTGCAAGGGTCATCGGCTTAAAATTAACTCGTTTCTTACTAATTGTTGAGACTGAATCTCGAAATTTCGATGCAAATAATCATGAAAAATATGGTGTCTGACACGCCTACGGCTCGGGCAGCCAAGTTCACTCTAGTCTGAAATCGTCTTGTTTCACCCTTTCTCACACAATATACTATGATGGCACTAATCACAGCTATGACATTTTTAAACTTATTTTTACAAATGACTAGTCATTTTTCAATTAATTTAGTTATTGTGTGGATTATTTCTTTGTAGGTCGATTAGCGGAGCGGGCTATGGGAAAACCAATTTCTCGTTTCCCGCAATAAAAATTCTAAGCTAAAAGGTAGCTCTTTACAAATTTTGGAAACGCAGAAATTTAAGGCCATTCTCCAAGGGTGCCCCCACTTTTTTTCCAAAAAAATGTGGCGCTGCCTGGTGGCCGGCATCCGCACTAAAAAACGACTAGAGCTGATAAACTTTATAATTAAATTAAAATTATTTGAAATAAGCAGATGCAAAAAATATAAATTTTATAATGAATAAAAAAATTAAGATTATTTTTTAAAATCATTAGTTAGTTTAAGAAAAATTTAAAACCTGAGATTGGAAAATAATATTTTCATTGACCTTGAACTGTCAATATCATATTTATTTTATATGAGTAATTAAAAAATAATTTTAATATTTATCCAAAAAAGGCCAACGTACAAGTAATTTTAAAGACACGTAGAATATTCAAAAAAATACTTACAGTAATTATAAATATCCAGTTGAGTGTAGTTTCTTTAATAAATTTCAGCATTATATTTGCCATTTAGTAACTTTTTATTTTGACAGATGTAAACATCAGGTCTGTACTATTTTGTGGGCGCGCGCAGGGCGCTCCAATATAGTAGCGGGAAAAATTAAATTTTTTAAAAATTCATTTCTTTCAGAATTAGTAACCCTGGAGAGAATGAATTCGCCTAACTTATATATATATATATATATATATATATATATATATATACGATAACGTATGATTATATATGAGGTACATATATTTATTTATAATTATGTATGCGTATAACATTATCATATCAACATTTATATATACAATGTAAAAATCAAAATTGTAGATTTTTTTTTTACTTAAACTCTTTAATCTATGATTGTGAAATTCTTGAAAAAAATGTATGTACTTATATTTAAGAAACGATCAAATATTGATCTTATTCATTTTCGTTGAGACTTATTTGACTGAACTTGTATAAAGATATTTCCGTTATTCAACAAATATTATTTGGCGAAAGTAAATAATTTACATTTGTGATTGTCTCTTGAATAAGTACATGATTTTTTTACAATGATTTCGTAATCATAGATAAGAAAATAACTGAAAAACATCGGAGTTTTGAAAAATTTTCACAAGATAGTTTATAGGAGATGAAATAGCCTAAAAAAAAGGCATACGGAATTTTGTGACAAGTCTCATAGTTTCGCCAAAATAGTCAAAAATATTTCAATTCTTCGTACTTCAAACTTTAACTTGATAATACTTAAGAACTGGTCGATTTATCAAAGAATGATAAGGTATAACAGGGCTATGCTGTTACTCTGGTCGTCCTTAAATTACCTTTTTAAGGGCGCCACTGGAAGTGATAACGGCCTCCCAGAACCGGATCTTAGATCGTCAGGGTCGGTGTAATTTATTTAATTGTAAGAGGATGATGAGGAAGGATAACTTATAAATAATTTACTTCTCTGATTGACACTTTAAACCTTTTTATTTTCCAATAACCTTTTTAACCTTTGTTTGACCTTTATAAACTTATTCACTTATAACCTTTTATAACCTTATATATTATACCTTTTATAAACCTTATAACTTTATACCTTATAAACCTTAATTAACCTTTTATAAACCTTTTAATATTATACCTTATAAACCTTAAACCTTAATTAACCTTTTATTTATTTAAACCTTATAACTTTATGCCTTTATTAAAACCTTATTTTTATTAACCCGCAATATTTCACTTAATCTAATTTCTAATTGACCCGCAATAATTTCTTTATTAAAATTGGCCAACTCCCTTTGGCACTTCCACACACTCACACACACAATTGTTGAAAATCGCTTAACCTTCACGATACTTAATTACTAAATTTTCCACTAAAATTAGCCAACTACCTTTGGCGTTTCCACACACTCACACGCACAATTGTTAAAAATCGCTTAACCTTCGCGATACTTAATTACTAAAGTTTTCATTAAAATCCTTATCTATTTCACTCACTCTGTCCCCTGGAAACTTCTAGAATAATTCCAACTACCTGCCTGGAAATAATTGACTATGTAATCGCTCCGGCTACCTGCCTGGAGTTAATTAATTAATTATTTGATTGTTAATTCCGGATTAATTTATTTTAATTTTGACTTTACGAATGATTTATTGAGACGCGACGATATACGACATATGACTAAGTATTTATTTAATTTTTCCGGCTTCCTGCCTGGAATAAATTAATAAAATTACCTTTACAGAATTTACTCCAACTCTTCGTCCTCGAGGTGTTCGTTTAAAATCTTCCCTGTCTCGTCCTGGTCTCGTTCTAGTCTCGTCCGGTAGTTTTCTAGTCTTTTCCGACTCCCGTACTCTTCTTCGACCTGATACTTTATTCGCAGCGTCTAAATGTCGGCGTCTATAATGGAGTCTTATCGTAGCGTCTCCTCGGCTGTTAAACTTTACTCTCGACTAGACTAGGTCCGTTCGGTCTGGTCGTTCCGGTCACTAATGCCCGATTCTCGTTTCGGTCCCCGTTATAATTGCTCCCTCACTTCTTGACTTTGGTTGTCTTTCTTCTCCTACTTAATTCTAAGTGGGGTTGACGGTCGAGCAATTGAAATTTCCACTTCCGAACGACTAGTCGCTACCTACCCGGAATACCCTGGGTGGTAATGTCACATGACCGACAGTACACATAATAGATTTTATTTTGAACTTAATTGAACGCGGTAAATACGAATTTACCCCGTTACAAAGGGCCTTTTTTTTATAGCACGTCGAATTTCTATAAAAAATGTATATAAATCTGTTCGACCTATCGATCTGCTCATAAGTTATAACTCTTGAAAAAATAATTTTCTGTTCGATTCTAAGGGCTTGACACTGAAATAAAAATAACTAGAAAACAATGCGGAGTTTTGAAAAATGTTATTCGTCATACATTGTCAGGAATAAATTTACTGATTAAAAAAGGGCTATGACTTTTTGTGATAAGTCAGCTAGTTTCGCTGGAAAAGTAACAAGACCTTAAAATTTACTATGAACTTGTCTTCAAGCTTAAATTACTTTCTCGAAGTCAAGTTAGAGTAATTTTTGAAATCTTTTTACTTTTTCGGCGAAACTATCGGACTTGCCATAAAATGTCATAGAATCTTTTTTGTAGATAATTTTATTTTCTGCAAATTGTAGTAACAGTTACTATCAGGATGGTAATATTTACTCTCAGGGTGATAATATTTACTTCTGCAATAAATTTGGTAACAGTTACTATCAGGATGGTAACAATTATAATTTCTGATGGTAACTGTTACCATGTGGATTATAAATATAACTATTTAAAATAATATAATAATTAACTCTAGTAAACACACAGGATTGTAACAATTATCATAAATATATGGTGAATATTACAATCTACATGATTTATATACAATCATGTAGATAATATTTACTACTATCTGATTGATGGTAGAAATTTTTACCATAGCTAGATAGTAACTCTTATTATTTATTTACTGAGTGTAAGTTTTCGAGGTCCCACATACGCCAAATCTTTTTTTTTAATGATTTTCAAAGCAACTAAAGAAAATTTCAGCTACCGTTAAAAAAAAAATTTCATTTTTACGGGTACAATGAGATACTTTCTAAAAATGGTTAAAAAAGAAATTTCTGGATACTAAACAAATTTAATGAAATTAAATTTTTTTGTGAGTAACTTACATAAAGAATAATTATATTTTACACAATTATTGGATACAAAAGAAAAAAAAAGTTTAATAGTTTTTATCATAAAAAAAAAGTCTAACACTTTTTGACTGACACTCGACTTGTGAAAAATAAAAAAAAAAAAATTCAAAATAATGCTCAATTATATTTACAAAAGTGATTTTGGAATGTTTGAAAAATTAAAAAAAAATTTCAGAGATACCTCATTTTGCCTCCCGTCTCCTAATTTATATGAATTTATTAATAACAATATTATTATTATAACAGTTATGTCTTATTATAATTTTTTTTTGTATTACTATTTTATTATTTACTTATTAATATTTGTATCATCAATATACATCATCAGCGACTTGTATAGTAACTGAAATGAAAAATTAATTTTTTTCGTATTTATACTATTTGAATATTTTGGAAAACCCGTATTTATTATTGTTGTCCCATATTTTATTGTTGGTTGATTCGAATTACTGTGTATGGATAACGTTATGAATATATATAATCAAAAATTAAGCTCATATATAATTTATTCAAGTTTCTATAGCTGCTCTTACACCTATACAAGGTCGCCGAGCTTCGAAATTTTTCTAGAGATCGGCTGATGTTTGGTTTGCAATGATTTGCCAATAAATAGCTACACTGTCAAAAATTCCTAATAAATTTTACTGTGGGTGCATAGTAACACCGGACTATAAGAAAACTGGTACAAAATTTACAAGTGTCCCATAGTAAACGTATGCGCAGACTACACGATTGTGGCCTATGCGCATACGTTTACTATGGGACACTTGTAAATTTTGTACCAGTTTTCTTATAGTCCGGTGTTACTATGCACCCATAGTAAAATTTGTTGGGAATTTTTCACAGTGTGACTATACTGGTTCGTGCATGGTGAATCATTGGCAGCCGTCTTTTTGCTTATAAAAACGGCGCACAATTAACCGCCATTCGTTGGCCAGTGGTTTGATACCAAGCTTTGGCCGATGATTGATTGCTACGATTGGCCAATGCTTGCGACTGCGATGCTTAGCATACCGTTATTATCCGATCTTCGGCCGATGTTTGAAAATTGGCAGCCATTCACAACCCAATAATGGGCCGATTCTTTTTCTTTGTATGAGCAATTACTGTGCGACCATTAATTGCTGCGATATCAATAATCAAAGTCAAAAAGATCCTTTTTCATTCCAAGATCAAAATCTCAGCAACAAATAGTCATACAGAGACAACAAAAAGGCAAATTGTAGCTTAATAAATTTCATAACCAAACTGTGCATTAGTTTTCTAGAAAAAGATTTTTCCGGGCTCGTAGAGCCAAAAACCAAAACCAAAAAATTAATAGCATTTTTTTTTTTCGAGCTATTTTTTATCACGCAATAACCATGGCTAAAAAAATCGGTAAAAGAACTTCAAACTACAGAATTGAAGCTTCGAATTTTTTTTTTTATTTTTCGATACGGCCAATTTTACAAAAATAAAGCATTCCAAAAATCACTAAAAAATTTATAAAATTTTGTTATTCTTTTAATTTTTTCGATAAGAGTATTTGTGCTGTCTAATTTTATTTAATCTATATTTACAGGTATATAATATTATCAATGTCTCAAAACGAAGTATGCCAAAATTTTTTTTAAGTTGCGTCATGATAAGTGAAAAATTTATGTGAAAGGTTTTGATCTTCAATAATTTCGTAACGATCAGAACTTTTATAAATTAAAATATTTATTTTATTTTCAAATTTTCACATAAGGGTTCGAACGAAATTTAATATTAAAATCAATTATGATTCATCAAATTAATAATCAATTATTAAACAACTACGGTACATATCTTCTTTTAATACTTTTTTAATGATACGAAATTCAATTAATTGATACCAATAACTAAAAAATCGCGTGACCTTGACAAGTCCGTTGTAAAGCACAACCTCTCCGCTTCGCGTTCGAGGCGTGCAAAATAAAATTTTATTATTACTATTTCTGAAAGAAATGAATTTTTAAAAAATTTAATTTTTCCCGCTGCTATATTTGAGCGCCATGCACGCGCCCACAAAATAGTACAGACCTGATGTTTACATCTGTCAAAATAAAAAGTTACTAAATGGCAAATATAATGCTGAAATTTATTAAAGAAACTACGCTCAACTGGGTATTTATAATTACTGTAAATAATTTTTTGAATATTCTACGTGTCTTTAAAATTACTTGTACGTTGGCCTTTTTTGGATAAATATTAAAATTATTTTTTAATTACTCATATAAAATAAATATGATATTGACAGTTCAAGGTCAATGAAAATATTATTTTCCAATCTCAGGTTTTAAATTTTTCTTAAACTAACTAATGATTTTAAAAAATAATCTTAATTTTTTTATTCATTATAAAATTTATATTTTTTGCATCTGCTTATTCTAAATAATTTTAATTTAATTATAAAGTTTATCAGCTCTAGTACTTTTTTAGTGCGGCTGCTGGCCACCAGGCGGCGCCACATTTTTTGGAAAAAAAGTGGGGGGCACCCGTGGAGAATGGCCTTAAGTAATGACAGTGTAACGATCATTACATATGGATGGCGATTTAACCATTTAATTAAAATTATTTTTTCAGTTGTTACGTTTTGGGAAATTATCCCAAATTAATTAAAAATAAAAATTATTTTTAATTATTTAATTTTATCCAGGTTTGGCCTCGTTAGAGTGTCTATAGACCCCCGGTGGGCCCTGGTCGTCGATTATTCGATTAATTATTAATGTTATTCAATTTTCGCGATTTAAAAATTTTTTGTGCGACCTAGTCTCCATATTATTTATTATAGCAGCAGGTGAATGGATGGAAAATCGGCAAGAAACCCGAACTGCTGTTGGGCGCTCAGGGTTGTAGGACAGGGTGGAACTGCTAGTAAGTGCTCGCCCCTGGGTATTAATAGGGCTATGAATAGGTCATAGTGTAGGTGGAAATATTGGGGTGCCAATTGGCACCTCACAATAAGATTGAATTAATTTAGAATCAATTATGGAGTTTATTAACTATATAGAGAGCAGAGCAGAGGTTCGAGGTTTAGGAGCTCTCTTCAAAGACTGACTATTTAGTCGTTATAAAAATATAATAAAGCCAACAGAGTTGACAAAATGTTGACTCTGCATCTCAGGTTCCCTGTAAGAGAATCGTCGTGGCCCGGGTCACATGCATCGTCATCTGTTTTGACTACCCACGAGCCACAAATTTCAAAATTGAAAGAAAAGTACAAAAAAAAAATTATTTTTTCATTTTGATGATCATCACACAATTAAAGGAACAAAACTTGTTCCTTTAATTGTTTAGCAAAATTATAATCGATCACCCCCAAAATACGGTTCGATAGGTCAATTTGAAAATTTACAGGGTTATTTGGGGTACACTAAGCTAAAAAAGTTCCTTATTTTTTACGAAATTACAGTCTTGCAAAGATCACTAAAGAATTTCTAAAATTTTTCTGTTTCTTTAATTTATGGCATGAGTGTATATTACAATTAATTAATGTAACGGGACGGTTTAGTCCACCTCCGTTTGACGGGAGGCCGATACCACGCCCTTTTGGGCATACTCGCGCTGCGTAATCGCCTATCCACTACCATAATATTATAAAAGCGAAATGTGAGCATAAGCTCACATTAGCTTACCCATTAGGCATGCAATGCATGTGGGTGCCTCACCAACAACCACCACGAGACCGTCCTCACTTGGACCCAAACACTCCTCCCATCTCAGGAAATAGAGAGACTCTGGTCGAAGTGGGGCTTGGATTGGGTCCCCCATGGTACCAATTCCATCTATTGGTGGACATGCTGCAAATTAGTGGCGAGTTACAGCCTGCACTCGTTACCCCAAAAAGGGTTTCTTCCACATTATACTCACTCGGGTTTAAGACAGCAGTTAAATAGACTTGCTCTCAGTTATTATTACCGAGTGATTATCACTATATGCTAGTGATAGTATTGTGTACGGGCTAATACCCTTAGAATATTAAGACGTTCAAAAGGGGACGGCTTCGCCCACGCAGAGGAACCTATTGGCTTCCTGCAACCACGGAGTTGCCGCATGTTACGGGTGCAAGACATGCGAGCACCACTAACGGTTGGAGTACTGGTCCCAGAACCCACGAAGAGGGTGGTACTTGCTAGTTTGACGTCCCCTAGAGGGCGTCAAAACCACTTCTGGGAGTGTATATTACAAGTTCACCAATCTTTGTCTAAAACAGGCATCAAACCGATACACAGAGGATAGGATTCACATGCGGGACATCAAGGTATAAATCTTAGCCAAGCCAAATAAATTAAAAAAATAGTGCTGATCCACGTCTTTTAACTGTTCAAATAAATCACTACCTTGTAGATTAACAAATACATAAGTCATTGCCTTATTACATTCGTGAGAATTAACGAAGAAGTAGGAGCTTTGATTTCTGATCAGAAGGACGAAGAACCCAGATTCGAACCCAGCAGATGGCGAGATTCCATGAACTCCAAAAATTAATCGTCTACTGTACTTTGCATCTTTAACCCGTATAAACACACGGGTGATTTGATTCCTGTGATTTAGTTGTTTTTGTTTTTAATATAATTTTTAAATACTTAGAAATGTAAATTTACGAAGATACTTATAGATTTACGGAAATCTATGAACATCTTCGGAAATCTATGTAGACATTTGTAAGTCTAAACTGGATTTGCATGGATTTAATATCTCAGATCTACATCCCTGGTGGCAATATTGATCAATTCTGGAGCTAATCTTGAGCGTCAAGGAGAATACAGTGATATATTATATCTATACATACTGTGATTTCAAAATCTTGAATAAGACAGCTACTATGAATAGATTTCCATAGTTCGACATAGCTCTTCGTAGATCTATGTAGATCAATGCAAACTTTAAATCGACGTAAGGATTAAGCTTTTTTTCGGGATAATTGTTTTCGGAAATTAAAAAAGTATGCCTTACATTGAAGCATATGTAACATTATACGGTTAATATAATTATTAATTGAATTAAATAATAAAATCGTACAAAAATTTGAATACATGTATTGCTTTTTCTATTACCAATGTGCATTATGTTTATGAGAAACTAATTCAAGAAATTGAATATGACTAGCATATAAGTCTAAGTTTTTATCAATGTCTATCCACTTAACGTTTGCTGCATCATCACCAGCCTCAAATGGAAGATTGCCGACAACAGTATTATTTTCATCATGAAAATTGCAAGCACTAGTTTCTATCCAAGAATTATCAGTGTTTCGTGGATCATCAACATATCCTTCATAAATTTTATGTCCGCCGAAAAATAACTGGTCAACTGACCTTTTGAAAGTTTCGATTTCATCTGAATTCTTTTCTAACGTATTCAATGCTTCTTCCATAAATTCTCTTTTCAAAGTTGTCGAAATAACTTCGTTTCGATCTACCATACCTCCAGGTATAGCCCATTGTCGCGTATCTCGTCTTTCGATTCCAATGAATTGTAAAATACATTTTCTACTCAATTCATGGGACATAATTTTTCCAAATCTATCACGCTTCCATCGTGTAACTATTGGATCTGCAGCATGGTTAGGCCCCCAATATCTTAGTATGCCTCTACCTTTAATACCTGTACGACCAACTGGATTTAATGGATATCCTTCATCGTCAATAACATAAGATTTCATAAAGCTTTTTCTGTTAATATTTCCTATAACAATAAAGTAATGGAACAGCTTTAAGTTTGTTCAATTTAAATATTGCAAATGTCATTACATACCGTCCATCATATTCCATGCGGGCTTAAATGATGAATCATTAATATTTTTATCCGCTAAATTATATTCGTTATTAGAAGTATAATAAGATGGGTTATAGTCTAAAAATTTGACATGCCATGGTACTTTTTCATCAGGTATTAAAAATCTTTTAATTTTAGTAAATGGATAGAATTCTTGTCGACATTTAACATGAATCATATTTTGCATAGTTTAAAACTCAAAACGTTATAAAAATATTTATAATAACAATAATGTAACTCAATCTATATATTTATGCAATATCATATTGACGGAATTAGACCGTTATTGTTTTTAAAATGATGGCTATTTTTCCTTGTTGAGTCTGTATAGTTATCGTAAAGTCGAAATTGTTGAAAATTTCAGTTTGTTATCATTTTCAGTAAAGTGTCAGTTAAGCGGACGCTGCCTTGTGGTCGAGAATGCCACTACCACCCAAGTGGCCAATTATTAACTTTTTCGTATCGGAATAGTTAACAAAAAAAATGTTAGCTTTTATTTTGCGATGAAAAAAGGCACTTATGTCCAGCAAAAAGTTAACTTTTTTATATTCCAAAAAGATAACTTTATGGTAACAATTTGACAACATTATGGTAACTTTTTGATAACACTTTGTAACGCTTTGTTGACAAATAGCAATTGGTTTTTTGTTAACAAAAAGGTAACAAATTGACAACTTTTTTATGTTGACTGACAAGATTCAAAATGCTATCTTTATATTACCAAATTAAACATTTTTATGCTGACTTAATACTAGCAAATTGTTAAATTCTTGAAGGCTTGTGGATAGGATAAAAAGTAGTGGAATTGAGAGTACGTAAATAAAAAAAAAACTAAGTACTTATCACATTTTATTGTAAACTGGAAAAATTACTACTTTGATTTAATTTATTTTATAAATTAAACAAGCAAAAACGATTTTTCATTTTACATTAAAGTATGGAATGCACTAGAGTTCCATTTATCTACTAACTCTTAATTGACCAATATCGGCTTATACAAATATATACATTATATAATTTTAATATTTAAATTTATTTTTAATGATTTATAATATAATTTACAAATAGTCAAAAGTTATTTGAAGGCATTTATCATTTTTTTGAACGCGCTTTGATGTATGACGATCGACATGTCGAACACACGAGTCACAACATTAAAAAAATGGCAGCGTAAATGAGATAAAGTTATAAAAAAGGTAACATAAAATGATATAAACGCCCTCGCGGTTTTGATTCACCCTGGAAACACGATGGAATCACGGCGGTTACACGGTGGGTTTTTTGTCATTTTATCACCGTGATTCCACGGTGATTACACGGTGTATTCACCGTGATTCCACGTACACCGCGTAATCACCGTGGATACACTTTGGAATCTCGGTGAATACACCGTGGAATCAGGGTGGGTACACCGTGTTACCATCGTAGAAATACCATGTAACCACCGTGTATACACGGTGATAAAATGGCACAAACCCACCCTGTAACCACCCTGGATCCACCGTGATTCCACCGTGTTTCCACTCCCATGGTGTTTCCAGGCTGATTTAAAACCGTCAGGGCGATGGCAGCATTTTTAGTTGCCAGCTGTCAAAATAAATCTAACATTAAAATATAACAAAATGTTCACCTAAAATAGTTAACAAAATACTGACAACTCAATGTTATTGTTTACGTAACGTAAAAAAGTCAACATTCAGTTAACATATTCGGATGACAAATTGTCAGCATTGAAATGGTAGCTTTTATTTATCCGCAATTAGTCATCATTTACCACGTCATTTTATGATAACCATTTGCTAAAATTTTTCAAATTACGTTTTGTTAAAATTTTTTTGATAACTTTAAAAAAACTTTTAGAAGTGAACTTCTTAAAAATTCAATTTGTTATCATTTTGGAATAGCAGAAAGTTGACTTGGAACGGGCAACTAAAAGTTAACAAAAAGCGAGCCTGGCCACTCGGACACAATCGGATCATGTATTATCCCTACCCTAATAGCACAGTTTGTTGGGCAAAAGTTTACTGTACAAAAGTTTTGTTGAATTTTTCGTAAATTTCTGTCAACTTCGGACTTTTCCATTTTTTACGACAATTTGTATGCAACTTGCTATTGAATTTGACGCAAATTTACTACCAGTATTAGAATGGAAATTCACTTCAAAAGTAGACTAGAAAAAAGTTGTCAATTTTCAGGCAAATTTTATGTCAATGTATTGTTAATTTGACTTGAAAAATTGTCGAATATTGTTTTACCGTCAAATTGTCGACAATTTTATGGACAAATTTGCTTACCTTCTGAAATGGTAAGAATGAACATTACCACCTGATTTTGTTCGTAAAAGTTTACCTATAAATTGAAGAAAAATTAACCGTAAATTTTTATTTTCAACTTTTGCTGTGAAATTGTCTGCAAATTCAAGCATCAGATTTCAGGCAATTTCAACATCAAATTACCGTCAGTTTCAAGCTAAAGTGGCTATTAGGGTAGTAGCACAGCTCTAGCGAAAGTTTACCCTGATAGCCCGACCTTGATCTACAAGTTCTGTCGTAAAACATTTTCGGCTAACTTAACGAGAAAATTTTTCTGGCCAGCTTGGCTTAATAATACTTTCCTTTAAGTTGGCTTCAGAATACGGCAGGGGCGGGCCCCCGTCACATAGAAGTATATTGCACAGAGAGGTAATTGCGCAGAATCAATTTACACATGTGAATATTGTACCATAACCTTTAGCACAGATGAAGATTGCCCATAGCAATTTTTTACACAGATCCCGTTTGCACAGAATTAATGGTAATTTTACCATCTGTCATACAGATTATACAAACAACTTTACGAAAATGACGTTAGATGGATAAGAATCGTCAAATAATTCATTATGAAGATTTTCAAATCATTACAAACCCTTTACTCAAATTTTTAATTAATTTTTAAATTAAAAATCCAAACCTTTAAATTCAAATTTATACTAAATTCAAATTTTTTTTTATTTTGCCGGTGAAATTATTAGATGTATCACAAAATTTCACAAACTCTTTTTGCAAACAATTCTATTCACTACCAAATATATTTACAAAGTTTCGATTTTACGCGATATTTTTTAGTTATTTGCATTGTCAACTTTTTAAAAAAGTCGTGTTTTGTTCGATTTCAAAGCTTGACATTGAGATGCAATTAACTGGAAAACAATAATGAATAATTATTAGAATATTTGGATTTTTCGTAACTCATAAGAAGTTTTTTGTTAAAATTTCGAAAAAAAAACATAATGAAACGCTGTGGAGAATTAAAAAGTCTCTGAAAATAGTATCCACAACCCCTGCTTTTTTGGAATATTCGAGTGCATTTAGAAATCCTCGAGCTCTACCTATAACCAAGCATTGCTATATAGCGAGAGCTAGAGCTAGAGCATATCCGATTACATCCTGCGTTTTCTTTTCATAATAAGTCAATTTTTATTGTATACATGAATTTTTTCAATTGAAAGCTGCGGGGAGTAAAAAATGTCAAGCATTCAATCATTCATGATCAAATATTCACATTTTACTGGCGTAAAAAATGATCATATCACTTTTCATGAATCATACACAACTAAGCATGACGCTATGCCAACAATTTTTTGGGATATTTTAAGGATATATCAGTTTTATCAATGATTTATTGATGTAATTTTATTTTGCGATTAATTAATAATTCATCAAATCGACCTTAATAGAAGAGATCGTATTATAAATTCATTATAATAAATACTCTAATTCATATAATTTACCCTGATTACAAAAAACGATTTGAAACGATTTGTAATGTTAAATTTCCATAAGAAGGGCGATTCAGAAGTCTTCAAAGTATTCAAGAACATAAAAAAGTATTCAAAATTTTGTTTTTCTAATCGTTTTAAATCGTTTCTTTCGATAAGGCTTACATACTTCATTACTATGTGAGTCATGCATAATTAATTCATTCAAATAAACACTATGATTCGTACTATAATTCATTAATAAAGATATATTTATCATTTAGAAATTGTTTTGCGATAATTAAAAGACTGTCATGCATAATTTCATACACGCAACACATTATAAATAGTTACCACTGAATGTATTGTAGGAAAAATTAATTTTACACTTTCAGGTACAGAAAAACTCTTTTATTATTTCAGAAATTTTATGACTTTATTGTCATATATATTTGGAGTAAGATTGCAAATTTATTAACGAAAAAAAACTTTATTGGAAATTGAAAATTAAATTTTAATTTAAAATCATTAAATTAAAAATTCGTAAATTCATATGGGATTGAAAATTAAAGACATTATAATTTCGAATTGAAAGGCTTGGATTTTTAGTTATAAAATTAATTAAAAATTTGAGTAAAGGGTTTGTAATGATTTGAAAATCTTCACAATGAATTATTTGACGATTCTTATCCATCTAACGTCATTTTCATAAAGTTGTTTGTATAATCTGTATGACAGATGGTAAAATTACCATTAATTCTGTGCAAACGGCCCTGATAACACGAGTTGATCGAGAAAAAGTTGGTCATTCATTAGTTTCCGACCAACTTGACGACAAGTTATCGACAACTTCAGCTTTTGCAACTTTTGGCTACAAGTTACCGCCAACTTTCTCAGAAAGTTGGCGGCAGTATGGAGCCGCAACTGGAATGCAAGTTTCTGAGGAAATTGAAAGTAAACTTACCGTCAACTTATGATCACCAACTTTTGCAAGCAACTTTTGCCACCAACTTTCTCAGAAAATGTCCATCAACTATTGGAGGTACCAACTGTTAACGATCAACTTGGTTCCAGTTGCGGCTGCAAGTTTCTCGTCAGTTTCTCGCCAACTTGGCTATCAGGGGGGATCTGTGTAAAAAATTGCTATGGGCAATCTTCATCTGTGCTAAAGGTTTTTTTGCAATATTCACATGTGTAAATTGATTCTGCGCAATTACCTCTCTGTGCAATATACTTCTGTGTGATCGGAGCCCACCCTACGGCAGTAGCTTGAATGTAACTTTACAGAAAAACTTGCCGTCAATTTGAAGTGAAACTTTCAATCAACTTAACGTCATTGTCTGACAGTAACACTTGTGGTCAAATGTGAATTCAAATTACAAACAATTTACTGTCAACTTTAAAGGTAACTGCTTGCTCTCTAACACTTTCCGTTAAGTTGCTTTCAGAATACGGTAGTAGCTTGTAGTTAACTTACGGTTAAGTTAACTACAAGCTACTACCGTAGTTAACTACAGTTAACTTAACCTGAAATTTGCTGCCCGAATTTGCCGACAATTCGACAGTAAAAGTTGGAAAGAAAACTTTGCGGTTAATTTTTGCTAAATTTAGAAGTAACTTTTTACAAAAAAAAAAAAAGTCGGTAATGTTCAATCTTACCATTTTAGAAGGTAAGCAAATTTATATATGAAATTGTCTACAATTTGACGGTAAAAAAATACTTTACAATTCTTCAAGTCAAATTAACAATAAATTGACATAAAATTTGCCTGAAAATTAAAGACAACTTTTTTCTAGTCAACTTTTGAAGTGGATTTGCATGCGAATTCGGGTAGTCAATTTACGTCAAATTGTATAGCAAGTTATACATAAATTGTCGTTAAAAACGGAAAAGTCCGAAGTTGACGGACATTTGACGAAAAATTCAAGGAAACTTTTGTAAGGTAACTTTTGCTAAAGCAAACTGTGTTATGTCCTCAACAGCCTCAGGTGCCTCCACCTGTTAATTAATTAGTAAACTTGAGATATATAAGAAGCGCGCATTTAAATTCCATTTGAAATAATATATTAATATCCTACAACACTTATTGCGTCTTAACAATATGAAGTAAATAAATTAAATCACAAATCGTCGTGGCACATACTCATTAAATTATATATTTTTATTATAAGAAAGTTAAATAAATAGATGGATAAACTTTATTTTATATTTAGAGAAACATAAATACAGTTTGAGTGGTCTTGGAACGTTTTCTGTCACCTGATACTTAAAACCTAAACAAAACACACGCATAAAAATCATGAATAGGCCCTTGTTCTAAAGTTAACAGTAAATATGGTTATAAACAAATACATACTCTATAAGCAAACAAGAAAAGGAAATATATAATAAATAAATCTTATTTATAAATGAAAACCATATCACAGGAACTTAACTATTATTGTTAATATATATATTTTTATATTAAATAAAGAGTGATTCATATAATAAATGAATTAATAGAAATATTGAAATATAGCATTAGAATAATTATAATGATGTTTCACGATAAATGATAATGTCAATTGTAACGAATAACTAAATATAGAATAATTATAGAACACACCTCTGATAGTCTAGAATATTTAACCGAATGATTGTATCCAAGTACGGGAAAATAGAATATAAATAATATAAGTAATAAGAAGATATAGAATGGATAAAGTAAAGAACGTAAATGTATAAGCTTATATCTCAAATTCGTATTAGTAGAAAGTATAAATGTATAAGTATAATATTTAGTAAAGAACATAGATATATAAGTATTTATACATATAAGCATGAGTGTGAACATGAGAGTAGTGGGGAGAAGTTGGAGAGTGGAGGTCCGAGATCTCTCTGCCGTCTGATGTAACTTGACTTCTCTCCGAGAACTCTTTACGAATACAACTGTTATTACTGATCAAGTTTTATCCATACTTTATAATAAAATTCAGTCTTCAGATAAAAGTTATTTTATCAATTACATCTATCCTTAATCATAGTTTAATTATTTCATTAAATAACAATCATAATCATCATCATCGTAGTAAACAATAAATTTATCCACTGTTTTCAAATTCAAAATTTGGTCCCGCGTGACAACGAACTACCCACTGTCCAGGAGGTGGCGTCAGCTCCGATCCTAGTAACCTCCCAGGACATAACAACTGTGCTATTAGGGATATATCGCACAATCCGGCTGCACTGCACACGCGTCTTAGCAGACATGCGCGCTTCAATAAGTAGCTAAGAGTGGTGGAAAGTCAGTTTCTTTCTGGGACAACCGTAACATCGATTTTTTAATTTAACTTAACCAACAAGTTACTCCATTATCTTATTACATCAACTTAAAAAGTTATCTAATCTCTTTGAGTTGTCCAATTTCAAATATTCATGATGTTGTCTCGATTATTACGACCAGTTGGTCGCATAACACAAAAGAGTGAGTTTTCTTCATACTTACTAGTAGCTAACGTTACGTAACAACGTTTATTTATTTTCATTCAAAATGATCTGTTCTTAACCAGGTATCCGTACGTACCATCAAGAGTCAAAGCCATTCAAGTATGCAAATATGGATGAATTACCTGTACCATCGGGATCATGGCAAGAACTTTATGATCAAAATCAACGGAGATACAATTTAACACTCGCTGCTGGAATTGTTATGTTTATTACTACATTCACAATTGTATGTATGACTTAGTTTAAATTATAGTTTGTTTTTTTTAATGACACCAAACTTTTTATTTTAGGCTAAAACGAGTGGCGCACTTTACTTCAATCTAGGACCTCCGGAAGGAGTAGATTACCCCAAAAATGATTACAGTTAATAAGATCTATAAGTATATAAAAGTTTTCTAGTTTGTAAATGTGTAAAAAATAAACCGTTTACTTAAAATCTTATGTATCTGAATTATAATAACTATACTGTCATTGGTCAAATAAATTAAAGGCAAGAGCAATCACTGAATGTGATTCACTATGATGAAAAAGCCATTATATAATTTTCTGTTCGTTATTCACCAACCAAAAAATAATTTTTCTGGCAATTATTGTTTTGCGATATAGCAATAAGTGAGTTTAATGATATCTTCGACCGCATTTTTCTCGAAGCACCGTTTTTATATTGGCCAACTAAGCTTCGATAACTACTGGATTAACTTCAATGATAAAGGGATTATTTTTATTTATGTACAGTACACTCTGGTTACAAGTTATGTTTCTGTCTTTACTCTTACATCCCGGAAAAAATGAAATTGACGTGAGAGTGAGGAGAGCATCCGATGTAACATAACCAGAGTTTACTGTACTGATATAAATTCTATATTCTGGACTAGGATTTTTAAGATAAGCTGAAAGCTTCGTTTTTGATAGATTTCATAAAAATCTATCTATTGTATTAGTCCTCACGGTAAAATTTTCAAAGAATTTTGGCATTGTTAATAATAATTCGCCAAACTAGATTCCAAAAATACCGTTAGTTAAAAAGTTTATACGTGTACATCTCTATATGTAACATAACGCGCCTTGTGAAGGCGATAGCACTCGCGATTTTAAACGGATCTTAATGATACTTGGCAAACTTGCTCTATGAACGACTATCTCGGTTTCATTAGAAAAGCAAAATCTGTTAACTAGCTTAGAAATGGTGGACATTAAAAATTCAAAAAATAACAAAAAATACTACTTGTGTGGCTTTTTTCGTGAATAAATTTTTAACTGAAACATTTAGTTCTAATGGATGAAGAGAACGTCAAAGCTGATGTAATAAACTATATTTTACTTTTTGTTGTAGTTTTTCCAATTTTAATAAAGTTTAATGATAAGTGTTTTTGTTATACTAAACATATCATATGACATTATATCTTTCAAAGTTTTTGAGGGATGTTACTGAAATTTTATATAGTTATTCTTTAGACAATCATCTTGATCCAGTTCAAAAATTTAAAAAACTGATGAGTATTTGGGAAATGATGGCACTTGGAAATTTAAAAATTAACGTCGGTATTTAATTTTTTTATTTGAAAGAAAACAAAATCTGTGACATGCAGCATCATCGGTTGATCTAGTGATTATATTTATGATGATAAAGAAATGAGCCTAAAGTTAGCAGACACTAAAATAATAAAATATTTGACAGCGGATATCTTTTGAACAATTTGAATTATAAACAATTAAATAAATGGGATTGAATTCTATTGAAATAAACAAAATATGCTAGCATTTTTTTTTTTTAGCTCACTTTTTTAGATTTACTCAAAAACAAAATTTTTAGCAAACTAACCTCTCATTTCAAATGACACTGTTATCTAATGGCGCCTTGGTTTTTTTTTTTTTTTTTTGAAAATCGAAAAAAAACTTTAGCACGTCATAATTTTTGAACAAATCGTTGAAACGAAAAGAAAAAAGGAATACCTCTTCGTTTTTTTATTATATAGAGGTGCAATTTTTTTATTTTCGAAAATTGCTGTCATATTTTGAAGAAATGATGAAAACAAATTTTTCGAATTTTTTAACTAACCATATAAGTGAGAAAAATTATTTAAAAGATAAAACTAAATATGCCATCTTTTTCTCTTTCCAAGAGCTACGTATGCATGATTTCATTTTTTTTCTATTCTAAATTAAGTGCCCGGGAAAAAATGATCAGACCTGACCATTGTCTGGTCATGTATAATCAGGCCTGAAATTAGACATGATCAGGTCTGATCATACCTGTCCATGACTGTTCATATCTGAAGCGTTAAATACCCTCAGGTCTGATCTACTACTCTAGACTCCATGGTTTTAACCGAGAAAAAGTTGGCATGGAACTGTAACGATCGGGAATAATGAATAAGTGCTCCTAATTGCTCACAAAATGCTCAATTGTAATCCGCAATTGCTCACATTATTAATTAATTACTTAATTATTGATTGGTAATTAAAAATACAAAAAATTTTTTTTTGTATCTAAGTAAATATACAGACTTTACGTAAAACTTTTCGAACTAACAAATTGCTCACCTTTTGCTCATTCTATACCAATACGTTTTTTTACATAATAACTTTTATTTATTGTTAATTAAATAAAAATAATTATTATGATTCAAATAGTTGTCAAATGGTGACGTCATGAGTAGTGGAAGACACTTTGCCTTTGCACATGCGCACAAATAAAATCATCACGCATGCGCATTAATAGCTTTATCGCGCATGTGTATTATATAATCACTTTTTAAAAAAAATTTTATAGAAACAAGTAATTAAAATTATATTATGATGAAAATAGAAAGAAAATTTTGAATTTTGCTGCATGTAATTGTCATATTTACACAGACCAAGTACACTAAACCTTTGTTTAGTTTTTAATTTGCACACTTTCTACGGCAATTTCTTTTGACCACAAGATATATATCTTCGACTCGGTATTTGTTAATTTCAATTTTTTTTTTTGTAAAGAATATAAATTATTTCTTATACCTCGATACATAAACACTTGTTCATATCAATTAAAAGTATGAAAATTCAACAAATATTAGCAGCTAGAAATTAATAGTTTGAATTTTTAATAATAAACAACAAATAAAAATACCTATGTCATAGCTCTATCATTAAGTACTATATTATTTGCATCATTGAGATTCCTAATAGTAAAATTATTTAGTATAAAAATTATGATTCAGTTACTATGCTTAATTTACAAATAGAAACACCTGATATCACCTGTAAACACAACAAGTCTGAAAATAGTTATTTTTTTGGTAAATAAATCAATAATAAATTAGTTATATAAATCGCGTGCCAAAAAGTAAAAAGGCGCATGAATTGTTTTTTATCGCCAATTGACCTGTAAAAATTTTTTACGCATGAGAATGAAATATCGATTTTTTAAAACTGAAAGAGCCTATGTCGTTAACTACGCGTTTTTTAGCTTTAGGAATTTGGAAATTTTGTGACCTAAGCTAGAAGGGCCTATAAATTATTTTTCTAAGGAATTTTATAAAAAGCTCAGGCTAAACCTAAAGATGAAAAAAAATGTTGCAGTTAAAAAGGGGTAGTCTAAATAATACGTTCTTTTGATATTAAAACGAAAAATATGTATTAGTAAAATTCAATTTTTTTATTTTGTTAGCATAGACTCCTACCCTAGTAACCGTGTTTGAGCAAGATTTTGGAGTAAGTTTCTTGAGCTAGACTCTTAGCTGTTAGTGTCTTTTTCTACATATGTGTCTTTTGCAAGATCGTGAATCAAGAAACCTATGTCAAGATTTGTGTATATCTTGCTCATGGTATCTTCCACAAGAATATTAAAGATATCTTGAACACGTGCACCTTTATTAAAAGAAATGATTTAAAATGATTAGAAAAATAAACTTTAAATACTTTTCAATGCTTTTGAAAACTTTGAATACTTTTGAATCACTTTTCTTATAGGCATTTAACATTGCAAATCGTTTCTTTTAATCAGGGCAATAAAACAGTATCTGATGCATTTCTTGCATCAGTAATTTACGGCAGGTACTTACGCATGACTTGCTAAAGATCTGCTCAAGGCTCAAAATTGAGCCTTGAGCAGATCTTGACAAAACCATGTGCAACTATATTCAACTATAGTCTTCCTCCAGAATTGAGTTATAATATAGCACAAATTTCTTGAGTAAGGTTTGCACTAGGCTTGCAATTTAAATCTGGTCACAAGTATCTGCAGCAAGTCAAAGACACTAGCACCTATCGATCTTGAGGCAGACGCTAAAGAATTTAAAAACATTATTATATGGGCTACTAATCTGTAGCAAGGCGGCCTCATACATTTTGGCACGCAAAATATCAATTATAGTATAAGGTAAATATTTAAACGATATTGCTAAGTTCAAGCAAACTAACAAGTAATATACATTTTATTGTTGTCTTATAATTGATTGATCTTCAATTTTATGATTCAATA
Source organism: Microplitis demolitor (assembly GCF_026212275.2). Lineage (NCBI taxonomy): Eukaryota > Metazoa > Arthropoda > Insecta > Hymenoptera > Braconidae > Microplitis > Microplitis demolitor. Next base: position 7,954,454 of record NC_068553.1, read on the forward strand.
TCCAAAATCCTAATATAAATAAATAAGTAATCTTGGATTAATAAAAATATTTGAAAAGAATAAAAACTAAAAAGCAAAGTTTGTGACTACTACTGTAAGCCCCGAGAAAAAATGATTATATATAATTATACATAATTATATATAACTATATATGATCATATATAATTATATATAATCTTGTATATATATCCATATAGAATTATATATAATTATATATGATGATATATGATCATATATAATACAATATTTAAACGGAGAAAGTCATATGTAGCGTCATATATAATTATATATGATTATATATAATACTATTCCGAGAAATTTTTTTCGTATAAAATCATATATAATTATATATAATCTTATATATATCCATATATAATTGTATACAATTATATATGGATATACATAATTATATATGATTATATATAATGCAATATTTAAACGGAGAGTGTCATATGTAGCTCCATATATAATTATATATTATTATATATAATACTGTTCCGAAAAATTTTTTTTATATATAATCATATATAATTATATATGATTATACGTAATGCACTATTTAAACGGAGAGTGTCATATGTAGCTCCATATATAATTATATATGATTATATATAATACTATTCCGAGAAAATTATCTTATATATAATCATATATAATCTTATACATATATACCCATATTAAATTGTATAAAATCATTAGGGTGTTTAAAAAAAAAAAAGAATTTTTTATTTCATGGTATTCAAAAATTGTAAGTACCCAGTTTTTCAATCAGTTGAATTTCATATAATTTTGTGAAATTATTTAATGTTTCCCAAAATTTCATATAAGTTTTTTTAAATTTCACATCACAACAGAAAATTAAAAAATTTGAAGAAACTTAATAAAATTTTATATAATTATCATCGAAGCCGACAAATATTGTTTTTATAAAATTTCATATAAGTTCATGGAGTTTTTGTAAAAATCCATAACGAAGACTTATGAACTCTGTCTTTACCGGCATTTCACTCTAAATACATCAATTAAGCAAATGACTGGAACTCTCGTGATGTGGACCAGTGATCAACGTTTAGGACTACCAGCCAAGAGGAGCCGTGTTCGAACCCAGCAGACGTCCAGGATTTTTTCATCATTTACTGCTATCAATTCTTGTTTCTGAATTTGTAATGCGTTTGCGCGGTAATAACCAAATCAAAAATTCGGTATTTAATTTTTTTTTTTTTTTTTTCAAAAACATTTTTTAATTATATATAACTCGATTATACATAATCATATATGAAAAATGGCCAAATATAATTGTGTATAGTTATATATAGTTATATATAATTATATATGATTATATTTGGCCATTTTTCATATATGATTATATATAATCGAGTTATATATAATTTTATATGATTATATATAAAAATTTTTTCTCGGGTAGCACATAAACAAACAGATAATTTTGCAGTGAAATTCAAGAATAATAAACAAATTAAAAATATATCACCGTTAAAAGTAGATATTAGTAATTTAAATAATTTTTTTAATTTAGCTACCTTTTAATACCATAATTGATAAATTGGACGGATTGAGTGCTAAAGTTACTTTCATATAATATAAGAACAATAGTGGCAACTTGAATTTAATACAAAATATCACTTGCAATTTATTTACACTTTTTACTTACATTCTTAAATCACAATTTTTTACTACTAATTAATAAGTTTTTATTTTAATTAAAATTTCGATTGACCTTATTCATTCGGCCAATCTAAAATTTTAGAAATTTTTAATAATACTGAAGTATTATATTTTTTTATTATAAATATTTATTGAAATAAATATTTATAATAAAAAAATCAATTCAAAAAGTATTTGTTGCCGTTACTGAATAAATCTGTTATTGTCTGTAATAACTAATTAAATATAAAATAGTGACAAAATTTATTTTTTTTATTTTTTTCTATGACTGACAATCAAGACAATTTTTTAATGATACTTGAAATTAAATTAATCATCTTATTGAGGATATTAGATTTTCAAATTTAAATCACAATCATTAATTATTAATTCAAAAGCTTATTTGATAAAGAGAACACCTTTTACACATTTCAATCATAATTTTAAACTATATGAATCAATTAAGTGTTTGATAATTTTAATTTGATAATCATTGATTAATGAATCCGTTATTTTTCTGTAATATAGTTATAATTAAATGAGAAATAACAAATATAAAATATTGTTTATTTAAATTTTTTTCTATCACTTACCCAATTTTTTCATATCTCTTATTCCAATTTCTTGGATAACTTGGATTAAGATTTTTTTTTTTTTTTTTTTTTTTTTTGAACTTCTTGCTATGAAAATTGAAAACGTAAAAGATTAATGTACCTAAAGATCGAAACGTTTTTCGCGGAACGAAAAGTAAAAAAAAAAATGAAGAATAAGAAATCTACTGGATGCCCTGTTTAGAAAATTTCCAATGGATTCTATGAAATTCTCATAGAGATTTTATCAGAATAAATGAGTTCTATGAGAAGTGATATAGTTAAGTATAGGGCCCTATACATTCAGCTATAAGAATCTATCAATTTTTAAGCAGGGTGATCTAGATTTGTGAAATTTTTCGCATAAGCCCTAGTACGTCAAGCAGAAATTACAGCCACCCCAATTACCCCTAAGTTACCTTGAAGCAGTTAAATTACAAACATCTTTTTCATTTTTCTTGCTCGAAAATCGTTTCGATTTTCAGGTACAAAAAGAGTAATGGATATTATTATTGGTTTCAGTCCGGTTTTTGAAAATTAAATTTCCAATGGATCTCGAAGTTTTGAGAATTTTCTAAATGTACTGTACCGATAGTGCTCAATTTTTCACAAATCGTAGGGAATTAATAGTTACAGAATTTCTATGAACACGTGCATAAACACGGACATCATCGTGAAATTAGTCAAAACAGCTTCCTATAACCTCAAGACGTCGAGATCTGTTAAAAATTCAATTTTCTAAAACCGGACCGAAGCCTATAGCTTCTCTTTTTTTTTTTGAAACTCATAATTTTATGTATCGAATATTTTAAAAATTATACTAGCACTTCAAGTTTATTGATTCTTTTGATTGCTTTTTAAATATGTTGTAATCAGTTCCCCTGAGTAAACAAAACGATTTGTGACGATTAAAACTGTTTTAATCGTTTTAAATCGTCATAAATCGTCAATGGAAGATTAAAAACGATTAAATTTTTCGAATGAAGATTAAAGACGATTTGAAATTTTAATCGTCATTAATCGTTTTTAATCGTAAAATAATAAATCGTCTTTTGATGATTTGGGACGATTAAATCTGAAAACCCATGACGATTATGACGATTAATGATGAATTAATTTTTAATCCCCGAGAAAAAATGTTTATATATAATCATACATCATTATATATAACTATATATGATCATATATAATTATATATAATCTTGTATATATATCCATATAGAATAATATATAATTATATATGATGATGTATGATCATATATAATACAATATTTAAACGGAGAAAGTCATATGTCGCGTCATATATAATTATATATAATACTATTCCGAGAAAAATTTCTTATATATAATCATATGTAATTATATCTAATCTTATACATATACCCATATTAAATTGTATACAATCATCAGAGTGTTTAAAAAAAAATAATTTTTTTTTCATGGTATTCAAAAATTGAAAGTACCCAGTTTTTCAATCGGTTGAATTTCATGTAATTTTGTGAAATTATTCAATGTTTCCCAAAATTTTATATAAGTTTTTTTAAATTTCACATTACAACAGAAAATCAAAAAATTTGAAGAAACTTACTAAAATTTTATATAATTATCATCGAGGCCGACAAAAATAAAATTTCACATAAGTTCATGGAGTTTTTTTAAATTGTGTAAAAATCCATCACAAAAACTTATGAACTCGGTCTTTACCGGCATTTCACTCTAAATACATCAATTAAGCACATAACATGAACTCTCGTGATGTGGACCAGTGATCAATGTTCAGGGTTACCAGCCAAAAGGAGCCGTGTTCGAACCTAGCAGATGTTCCAGAATTTTTTTATCATTTACTGCTATCATTTCTTGTTTCTGAATTTGTAATGCGTTCGCGCGGTAATAACCAAATCAAAAATTTGGTATTTAATTTTTTTTTTTTTTTTTTTTTTTCAAAAATATTTTTTAATTATATATAACTTAATTATATATAATCATATATGAAAAATGGCCAAAGATAATTATATATAGTTATATATAAATATATACAGTTATATATAATTATATATGATTATATGTGGCCATTTTTCATACATGATTATATATAATCGAGTTATATATAATTACATATAATTTTATATGATTATATATAAAAATTTTTTCTCGGGTCGTCACAAATCGTTTTGTTTAATCAGGGTCATTACTTTAAATGATATTATCAACAAATGTATCGAAAAATCACTGTTATCGACATTTTCTTAAACTTTTTATTACGTGAATATTCGCAACAGAAGGTGTGACATTCCCTTTTTCGAGTTCGGAGTGCTCGAAAATGTGTTAACAAGAGTATTTTAGAAATCAAAAAGCTTGTAAACAGCAAAAAGTTTTGAGACTGGCCCGCAGAATCAGGCAGTTTTCAGTTTTTTTTACTTAAATTTAATTTAAGAATAGCAATAATATAATTTTCTTCACTTTTTTCTTTCATCACTGACAATCAATACAATTTTTTTTTGTTACTTGCCAGTAAATTAAGCATTTAACTGATAGTCTTGGGGTTTACATATTTACTTTACTATTTTTCACTGTAACAATTAAAAAATGATTCATTTGTTGATTTTGATAAAAATTTCTATGACGAAAATCCATTTGAATAACTTAAAATTTTTAGTTTCTCGTTTTATTTTTATAAACGAGACATTCTTAAAACTTGTTTGGCAGACACTACTTTTACTTCTGTTTCTTTTTTTGTAATTAACTAATTCAAAAATTGCAACAATATAATATATTTTATATTTTTTTATCATCACTGAAAATCAATTTCATTTTCTGATGATGTTTTACATTTAAATAAATCAGTTTATTGAGGGTCTCAGCTTTTACCCATTTAAATCACTATTTTTGATTAGTAGTAACTTATTGATTTTTATTACAATTTCCTAAAACAATTACAATGTAACTTTATTACAATTTAATAAAATAAAATTTTTTAAAAATGCACAATCAAAAAGTTTTGAAATTAATAAGTGCATTTTTTATAAATATTCGTTTTTTAATCATTTACTTTACTTATTTATAATTATAAATTTGTCTGATGTCTGTTACATTCACACTCATTCTTGATATCTAATTTATATTTTTATAATAGGACAATTAAAAAAAGACAACAACACTATAATATAGAGAATATGTCTAGATTTATTTTCTTTTATCACTGACAATCAAGATACATTTTTTTTATCACTTACATTTAAATTAATTATTAATAAGAAATTTGGTTTTTTCAAATTTTAATCATAATTTTTGATTATTAAGTAGAAACTTGTTATTTTTTATAAACAAAATCTTTTGGCTAACCTAAAATTTTACAATGACAACATAATTTTTTTCAATGGCACTTATAATCAAATTAATCATTTCATTAAGGATACTAGCTTCTTACACATTAAAATCACAATTTTTAACTCTAAATTCATTACATATTGATTTTAACGAAGATTTCTCTGAATAAAGTCGACTTGAATAACATAAAATTTTAAAAGTTTCTCATCATATTTTTAGAAATATTTATTGTCAAAAAAACAATTAAAAATATCATTTGACGGCCACTGTTTAATGCCTACTTTTTAAAAATATTTCATTGATATTATAGCATGAATTGCAACAATTTAATACTCTTTACTTTTCTTTTTTATCACTGACAGTCAACAGAATTTTTTTATGACCCTAGCAGGTAGATAATTTATTGTTTCAAGGGTCTCGGCTTTTGCAAATTCAAATCACAATATTAAATATTAATTAATATTCTATTTTATTTCATTAAAATTCAAGTAAAGATAATTCGTTTTGCTAACCTAAAATTTGAAACTGATAATCATCAATACAATTTTTTCATGACATTTGCGATTAAATTAAACATCTATTAGAGAATCTTCTATTTTACACATTTAGATCACAATTTTTAATTATAAATTAGTAGTTTGTGAATAATTATCAAAATTTTCATAAACTTGTTTCACTGAGTTAACCTGAACATAAAAAAATTTCTCATATTTCTAAAAACATTTATTGTAAAAAACTAAAAAAAAAGTAATAATAGAAAAAGAAAATCTAAAAGTGAGTGTCTTTAAGTTTTTTTTGTTGCTAAATATTCATAAAGAATTAAAAAATCATATCATGCATATACTAAAACAATTATTTTATCGTCAAAATGAAAGAATCAACCAAATTAATAAATTAAACTTCATGACTGAAATTATTAATTATACACTTAAATTATATTCTATTTTACTTTTTGTCATTAGTTCATGAAATACACAGCTTTATGTTCAATAAATAGGCTAGTTAATCTAATATAGAAATGGCTTGCATAAATATTCAGCATCTTAAATTAATTGTTCTTATATTAAAATCGAATAAGTGAAAAGCAACCTTAATTTTCGGTTATTACTTGTTAAAAAACATAATTTAACAGCATGAATTATAGAAAAAAAAAACTGCTTCTTTTTCTACCTTCAAAAAAGGATTTTCAAATGGCCCGCTTTTCATTTCAATAATAATAATTATTAATTATAACAGGTGGAAGCACCTGATAACCGTTTCGTCCGCAACTTACCAGTAACTTGCAGGTGAAACTTGACGCCAACATTCCTGCAAGTTTTTAGTAAGTTTCGGAGAAACTGTTGTTTTGAATTATATCCCTATAGCCAACCCTGATAGCCACACTCTAAATATAATTGCTCAGCAAGTTCTGCACCGAACCACTTTCGGCTAACTTAACGACAAGTTTCTGCCTTGGCTGGATAATAATTGCGTGCAAGTTGATGCAAATCAACTGCCGTCATCTGAATGTAATTTGGCAGGAAAACTTGCCGTCAATTTAAAGTGAAACTTTCAATCAGCTTAACGTCATTCTCTGACCAGTAACACTCGTAGTCAAATTGAATTTAAGTTAACAGACAATTTACTGTCAACTTAAAGGTAACTGCTGCTTGCTCTCTAACTCTTTCCTTTAAGTTGGCTTCAGAATCGGCAGTAGCTTGAAGTTAATTCACGGTTAAGGTTGCTATCAGAGAAGCTGTTGTCGTCAATGGCTTCAGGTGCCTCCACCTATTAATTCATTACGGAACTTGCAATCCATCAATAGGCGCGCGTTTAACTTCCTATTTGAAATGTACATATTAAGATTTTACAACATTTATATTGTATTTATATTGAATTTATTCATAGTACCTTATTAATAATTAGGTCATATTCTAAATAATAAATCCTTGTAACACATACTTATTAAATTATATGTTGAGATTATAAAAAAGTCGAAATCAATAGATGAATCAATCATTATATTGTATTCAGAGAAATATAAAATACAATCAGTAAGTAAAGTCCTCACACGGAAAAAGATATATCCGGTAATATCTGTCGTTAAAATAGCATACGTATGACAATACTAAAGATATAAGCCGGATAAATACTATTTTGCCGGGATATATTTTGTTTCGTGTGGGTCGTAGAATGGATAAGTAAAGAACGTAGACTTGCAGCTAGCACAACTGTTGTTACCGTTCAAATCTTATAAATACTTAATAATAAAACTCAGTCTTTAGGTAAAAGTTATTTCATTATTTATATTAACCCTTACCCGTTATGTCATCGAATAGTTATCATAACAATTATACTAATTATGATAATCATCACCACCATCACCATCAATAAATTAATTTATTGATTTCAAATTTAAAATTGGTCCCGCGTGACAACGAACTGCCTACTATCCAGGAGGTGGCGTCAGCTCTGATTCTGGTAACCCAGTACATAACAAAGCTGGCAGCAAGCTAGCGGCAACCTACTGCAGCAACTTGTCGCCAAGTTGGCCGCAAAAATTTGGCATTTCCAGAAGTAGACGGCAGCCTCCCTGATAGCCACACCTTACTCAGCAAGTTCTGCAGTGAAACATTTTCGGCTTACTTAACGAGAAAGTTTCTGGCAAGCTTCTTGGCTGAATAATACTCCCTTTTAAGTTGGCTTCAGAATATGGCAATAACTTAAGGCTCGGCCGTACCTAATGAAATGTCGAATTTAAGAATTCTAATCACTTTTTGAATATTTATGGGGCTCGGATGATGAAAATCTTCCGAGGAAGTTCGTCTTGTGCTTTTAGTCGGAAGCTAAGAAAATTGCTGTTATGATAATTATTTAATAAATAACTAGAATTCTTCAATTCTGGATTTCGTTAGGTGCGGCCCAGCCTTTAAATTAACTTGTGGTTAAGGTGGCTATCAGGGTAGTTGGATAGTCGAAGCGATCAAAACTCATGTATATAGTACTTGAAATCTCTCATGCGTATTAAACTTAATATATTGCTGTCGTTGCACACAAATCAACTGTTTGCAAACATACTTAAGTTAATCAATACTATAAATTCACTTCACAAACAATGGTAAAAAGATTTAGCTACGTCACAGTGTCCCTGAATACTTGTAATTTACAAAGAGGTAATTATTTACAACATTTGCTTAAATCTTTCACATATTAACTAATATTCTTATTTTCTTCTATGAGGAAGTTAATTATTATTATTATTATTATTTTTTTTAGTTCATATCGAAGGTTGATTATTGAACGTCAATTATAAAAGGATTAAATATAAATTATGTCTATTCATGTTCCAAGATAAAAGTTCCTTTTAAACTAAACGATCTTTCATTCCAGGATAACTATTTATGAAGCTACAAGCAGCTATTAAATGATGAAATTAGAGTTGATTCGGCTATATTATTTATTTAAAGAAATTTTCCACAATATTGGATAAGTATATTTTTTAAATTAAAAAAAAAATATCATTAATTTAAATTTCTTTTTATTCCTATTGTAGATTACATTAAAAATTGTACCAGAAAAATAAATTACAAGGATACAAAAAAAAAAAAAGTTAACTCAATTTAACTCGTATTCACTGTAGGAGATTAATCGCACCTTTGTCACATACGTAAAAATTGATTCTAATTTATCTTTATTATTAGAACAAAATAACTGGTGAAATTTTTTTATTTTGCAGGCATCGATGATTCCATAATATCGTAGAGTTTTCATCATCAGTACTTATTTATGGAATAATTATTCATTCACACCAGTATTATAAATGTGGTAATAAAATTGCAATTGTTTAATATAATTGATAAATTTTACATCTTTGAAAATAATGTTTTTGAGCTACATTAATTTTTCATTCCAAAAGAAAATATAATTATGTCAAACCCCTTACATATAGCATGAACGCTATTATTGCTTATTAAATAATTATAGCCTGCTATAGTATTTGATTTTGTATAATTAAGTTTTATAAAAATATTTAGAAAGGATAAATGTAACGAATAGTTTACAATTGAAATTTGTAAAATTAAATTATTGCGTTTCATTTTATTATCATAAATTTTTTTTACTAAGTTAAAGTCTTATAAATAAATAAATTTATACCAAGACATAGAATAATAAAGTAATCCGTATATTAGGTAATTTAGTTTGTAGTATTGTCGGAATTCCTATTAAATCATTCAATTCTGTCCATTTATTCTGAATTGTCCGAGTATAAGTTATAAAATGTCCAATACCGTTCGGTAGATTCGATGATCGGAATTCAATCACTCCAGTCAGAAAATATTTTTTATCCTGAATATTTAGATTTATTGGAATTTCCTTTAAATTAGTACTTAATAATGCTTGTTCATCTTTTCTTGATGAAAGCGTTTTTTCATAAAAATGATACACATTCAAACATAGATATGTATCGATATTCATTGTTCGACCGGTTACGTTCTCTTTACATTTTTTACAATAAAATGTTTCTTTTTTAATATCATTCAAAATACTTTGTTCCAAGAAGTCAAATCCATTATTCCATATTAATTTTGCGTTAACATTAAATACTGATATTTTTTTTGTTGCAGAAGATTTACATTTAGTGCAATATGTTTGTTCAGAGATAGATTCATAATGTATTAGCAAATTTTCAATCAGTGTACTGACATCGTCTACACAGTCAATAGTATAATCTTTTTCAGGGTACATTTTCCGTAAGAAATGAAGTCTTTTACTGTAGAATTCCGCGGTGGCACCATGTTCAGCATAAAATTGTAAGATTTCTAAAAATTCAGATTTACTTTTTTGATCGTCAACAAAATTTCAAAAACTTTTAAAATTTAAGTATGCAAAAGATAAAAGTTCAGTGATACTATCGAATGGGCAAGTATTTCGAAATGATAATTTTAATTTACCAATTTTACGAGAACCCATTATAGAGCCATTTTGAATCATTTTCCGCTTTTTAGTCTTCTTAGAGTTTTTATCTGCTGCATTTTGATGGAATATTTTGATTGCAGGAAATGGATTAACGTACTTTCCTCGTTTAATTGGTTGACATGAGGTACTGTTTGAAATTTTTTTTCGTTTCACTGATGTTTGGTTTTCGTGAATTTTAAATTGAATTGGTTGCTCGTCTAGTACTATTGAAAAACTATTTTCTAGTTTTTGTTTAAATGATATTTTTAAGGATTTTAATGAGTCAGAAAATGAGTTAGGAGTGGAGCTGAATTTCGGTTCAGACAAATTTGAATCATTATTGGATGAAATATTACTTTCTTTCCTTGTACACAAAAAAATGTCTAATGATGAGTCAGAAGAAATTTTAGCAGGTATATCGGAAGATATTTTAGCAGGTGTATCGGAAGAAATTCTAGCAGTTATGTCGGAAGATATTTTAGCAGGTGTATTGGAAGAAATTCTAGCAAAAGTTGACAGTGATTCTGAATCAGATGTTAAACTTGAAACAATTTTAGTAGAAATAATTTGTTCAAATAACTCAAGTTTATTTAAGGTTTTAGTTTCACTTGCATCATTTTTTATCTTTTTTAATACTGCGTCTATTTCATCTATAGAAATTCCATTGTCAGAAAATTCATCTTCGGCAAGATCCATTTCTATAGTATCGGCAGGTTTGTTTTGATTTCTCCAGTTTTCTTCACAGTTTAGTATACATTCATCAGATAGATTAATTTTTTTACGTACATTAGATAGTTTTTGAATCATCTGCTGTTTTTCATAAGCAGCTCTTGCTTCAATTAGTCTTGTAGAAATTGTTTTAACATGTTGAATTAAAAACATATCTGCTCGAGTCAGTTGCCGATCGTCTAAAACATTATCCTTAATATATTTAAAATAATTTTCAGAGCGGGATGAAGTTGCAACATAATTTTCTGAGCCAAAATGTTTACGCATGACGTTTGTCCATGATGGAAACTGTTTAAACAATTTTATCAACTTTTCTAATATCCCAACTAAGTGATAAGGATTAACATCATCAAAATTAATAGAACTATTTGAATGAATATTATTAGGGGTATTTTTGACAAGTTTATCAACGTAATCTGATAAATCAAGATCAACAGATGAATTTGATAGGCCGAAATCATCTTTTTTTATTTCTTCATCATCACAAAATAAATGTGTATCACAAAAATTTTGTTTATCACAACTACTACTGTTTTTAAGTTTTTTATAATCAATAGCCGTATCGTCGAATTTAAAAGTTTCTAATTTTGTCAAAATCCATTGTATATCATTCTTACACCCGTACTCATTTTGGCTAATATTTAACAAAGCTTTCATCATTTTTTCAATATCTAGAAGATTTTCCATAGTACTCATTAGACCAATAGCTCTTAAATATAAATCTTTAATTACAGATTTAACAGACGAAAAACATTTGTGCGTTGACACACTGTGAATCAAATGAGCAATGTCAATTCGAACATATACCTGTGATAAAATTTTGCTTTTCCCGATTAAAAATTTATAACAATTTGACAAATACTGCTTGTACGTCATATTGCAAATGGCTAAACATATACCATTTTGTAAAGCTTCCGACATATCGGTTACTATTTCTAGAGGTACTTTGGCTTTCGATGAAATCCACTCATAGAGCCAAAATGCTACAATTTTAGTGTCATGTCGTTCAGATAACATCTAGCAAACTGGAACGATTAAAGAGTCTATGTAAGTCACCATTTGATATAAAAATATAGGGCCATTATGATAATTTTCAGCAGAAGGAATTTTCCGGACCACACTCCCTGTAGCGTCTATTGAAATAATTGGCTTTAGTACTAATAAATCATTATATAGGTCAGTTTGCTGATGAGTCCAATACATAACGAAAAATTTATCGAATCCTATTTGCTTAATAATATGACTAAATTCAACGTTACTATGTTTTAGATGCTTCAATGAATCCCATATGCTTCCCTGTATACCAAGACGTATTTTTTTGCCTTCATAGCGAATTTGATTTAGAACAGGTGCATTGGGAATAATAGGAGGTGCCTGCTCACCATATTGTTGGTACTTTTCAATGAGATTCCTTTTGTACAGTTCACCTTTTTTTAGTTGCAATTCTTTCGCAAACTCACGTCTCTGTTCACCGGTAATAGGTCGTTTTTTTGAGTGAGGAATGTCAAGTGTATTCGCTGTATGTATTAACATAGATACATTTTCATCCTCATTAAAACTAAAAATACATTCCCCAAGAATAACAGCTTTACACAATTTTTCAGTGCATGAACCTGAAATTTTCAGAATAAATTTATCAATATTATTTTCTGTATTGAGGTGATAAACATATTGTTGCGAGAATTTGAATGCGCAAGGTAGTTTTTGTGTAATATATATTAATTCTGTAATAATAGCAGTCCAGCCATTTTTTAAAGTATAATACTTTTTATTATTACAATCGAGTTTCTCGATTGGCTTAATTCTTAACCACTCTTCTTTTGTAAAATTAATGTTGAAGCCTATAAATTTTTCTTTACTATCAGCGACTTCAATTGATTCTTCGTTTTCTGAAGAAATAATGCACTTATTTTCATCGGTATGAGAAAAATTCAAATTTCTTTCTTTTAAATACCGATTGAAAATGTCATTACGATTTTGTTTAAAATCAAAGTACAATGCAATAGGTGATTTTAAATACTTCCCAGATGGACGTTTCCAAATTTGACAAATTTCTGCCCAAACAGGATTACCTCTTGGTTTTATTTCACCACCATTGGAACAAATATCAAAATTTACCACTCGATTAATAACTTCCACAAATGGGATAGCAGCCCAAGACGTCATATTGTTAATTATTATAACTTATTCATAAATTATTAAAATAAATATACAAGTAATGAAACGCACATAAAAAAGTTTTATTTATCAAATGGCGTTGTAAAATAACAATACAATTAGTATAGCAATTTCGATTGTCTTTTGTTTTTTACAAGCTAGCGTAGCGGGAATTTTCAGCAGTTTAAAAAATGACGTTTGAAATGTTTAAATAAAAAAAATAAATAAATATACGAAAGAAACAATTGTTAGACAAGTACATGTTGATTCATCATAAATGACAATAAAAAATAAAAATTCCGGCTCTCATATTAATCGTCTACAGTGAATACAAGATAAATTAAGTTAACATTATTTATTTTTTATCCTTGTTATTAATTTTTCTGGTACAAAAATTTCTGTGATCTACAATAGAAATAAAACAGAAATTAATTTCATGAAAAATTGTTTTTTTTTTTTAATTTAATTTAAATAATATACTTTTTTAATATTATGGCAAATTTTTTTAAATAATTTATGTAGCCGAGTCAACTCTGATTCCATCATTTTATAGTTGTTTGTAGCTTTATTAATAGTTATCCTAGAATGAAACATCGTTTAGTTGAAAAGAAACTTGTCTTGGAACATGAATAGACATAATTTACATTTAATCCTTTTATAACTGACGTTCGATAATGAACTTCCGATATAAGTTACAAAAAAAAAAAAAAACACAAATAATTAATTTACTAACAAAAAAAGTAGAAATATTGGTCAATAAGTAAAAAAAAAATAAACAAATATTTTAAATAATTACCACTTTGTAAAATACAAGTATTTGAAATTGGCCATTGTTTGTTCATGTAATTATTAACAAAAGCATCCCATATAATAATCTTGTTCAAGGCTCAAGCAAACCTGGTCTCAAGTTCGATAGACTTTAGTGTCTTTTCCTACCTATGTGTCTTGCTACAGATACTTGTAGCCAGATTTCAATAACAAGTCTAGTACAAGCCTTATACAAGACATTCGTGCCGGATTAAAACTCAGTTCTAGATTGAGCTTAATTTTTGCCAGATTATTCTCAATTGATCGTGAACCTTGGACAATTCTTGAGCAAGTCATGCATAAGTTACTGGTGCAAGAAATGCACCAGAAGCTTTTCAACTGCACCGTATCTAAGATATCTTCAATATTTTTGTTTACAATACCTTCAGAAAATCATGTCTGGGCGACGATTTCTTGCTACATGATCTTATGCAAAACCTATACGTAGATAAAGACGTTGGTGACCAGATGTTTTGCTGAAGGCACACTGGAACCAGAATCTTGCTTGAGCATGTGTTACTTGGATCACTAGCTTGCTTGGACCGAGATATCGTTAAAAAATTCATCTTATACCATAACTGACATATATATAACTAATTTATTATTGATTTATTTACATAAAAAATAACTATTTTCAGACTTGTTCCCTGATTAAAAATACTCATTGAAAAGTATTGAAAAAGATAAGAATTGAAGCCTTTTGAATACTTTCTATACCCCAAAATTTTCATCTTGACATAAATTTAATACTTTTCAATCATATTGAATCAAAAAATAATATAAGAATTTCTAAACTTCCGAGGAATATTCCTCAATATTGAAAAAGATTCAAAAGAATTGATATTTTCAATCTTTCTCAATACCAAAATAGTTCGATATTTCAGATCGAGTGTAGAATTGAAAAGAATTAAAATGAGTCGACATTTTTGAATTTTTCTAAATCCTTCTCAATACCAAAATAATTCCATGTTAGAAGGTATTGAAATGATGAAAGATTGAATTCCTTTCAATACTTTTGAATTTCATTTTAAGAATATCAAAGTATTCAAATGATTAAAATTTCAATTCCATTCAATACTTTCCAAAACTTCCATATGGATTGAAAAGAATTGAAATAATTTTCAATATTTTTCAATGAGTATTTTTAATCAGGGTTGTGTTTACAGGTGATATCAGGTGTTTCTATTTGTAAATTAAGCATAGTAACTGAATCATAATTTTTATACTAAATAATTTTACTATTAGGGATCTCAATGATGCAAATAATATAGTACTTAATGATAGAGCTATGAAATAGGTATTTTTATTTGTTGTTAATTATTAAAAATTCAAACTATTAATTTCTAGCTGCTAATATTTGTTGAATTTTCATACTTTTAATTGATATGAACAAGTGTTTATGTATCGAGGTATAAGAAATAATTTATATTCTTTACAAAAAAAAAATTGAAATTAACAAATACCGAGTCGAAGATATATATCTTGTGGTCAAAAGAAATTGCCGTAGAAAGTGTGCAAATTAAAAACTAAACAAAGGTTTAGTGTACTTGGTCTATGTAAATATGACAATTACATGCAGCAAAATTCAAAATTTTCTTTCTATTTTCATCATAATATAATTTTAATTACTTGTTTCTATAAAATTTTTTTTAAAAAGTGATTATATAATACACATGCGCGATAAAGCTATTAATGCGCATGCGTGATGATTTTATTTGTGCGCATGTGCAAAGGCAAAGTGTCTCCCACTACTCATGACGTCACCATTTGACAACTATTTGAATCATAATAATTATTTTTATTTAATTAACAATAAATAAAAGTTATTATGTAAAAAAACGTATTGGTATAGAATGAGCAAAAGGTGAGCGATTTGTTAGTTCGAAAAGTTTTACGTAAAGTCTGTATATTTACTTAGATACAAAAAAAAATTTTTTGTATTTTTAATTACCAATCAATAATTAAGTAATTAATTAATAATGTGAGCAATTGCGAATTACAATTGAGCATTTTGTGAGCAATTAGGAGCACTTATTCATTATTCCCGATCGTTACAGTTCCATGCCAACTTTTTCTCGGTCGAAAATATTTGTATTTTGTTATTTATTCAATTTTACAGATTTACTCGCCATCTATAAAAAAAATGTAACATTGTTATAAGAACTCTATTTTATCTCAACATATGATAACAATTATTTCAGATTTCTAACTTTTTGACACTTCATGAAAACACTCAGTATTATTTTTCTTGTAATGTAGTCTCTCTTACTATTTTACTATTTCGTAGGTTGGAAACATTACTATAGCAACCTTGATCTAGGGACATTAAATCTAGTTTTGTGCAAATCGTCACGGATCCCTTCTTAATACTTCTCTATTCTGCATATCTCTATTTTCTATAAATATTCTATGTTTTTTCAAAATTAATGCACTGTTTTCATGCCTGCTATGTTCAATATCATACTCATGCATTAAATAAATATTTTTATTTCTATTCTATTTAATTATAATAAAATACTAACAAAGTCACGGTTCAAATTTAATGACGCCATTGTGTTGTTATTGTTGTTTTTAACATCATTTTCATTGTTATTGTATTGATGTTGGAATTTAATGGTAGCGCCACGCGATTGCTGGTGGTAAGATACAAAATCATTCATAAAACTTAGTTTTTTTTTTTTTTGTAGTAGAGAAATGTTGAAACTGACTTTGGTCAACATAGAAAAATTTTTTCATAGAATTGTTGTGTCATAGAGATATGCAGAATAGAAAAATATTAAGGAGAGTTGTATAGTTATGGAGAAATGCCTTAATATAAATATGTTAACATCTAATTCTATCATATTATAGTAAATTTTATAGAGACTTAGTTTTCATAGAGATATATTATATAGAGATATTTTAGACATGAATTATTTTCGCATATATTTACGTTTAGTAAAATGAGTTTCTATAGAGATAATTTCACATAGAATTATTTTGCAACGAAAATATATTTAATGTTGATATTTTCGCATAGAAATCTATTTAAGAGAGTTGTATGTTCGTAGAGTACTAAAAGTAGAAAAGTAAAAAGTACGCTTGTAACCAGGTACGGTATGAATACATGGCGCTGATTGTATTATTAAGTTAAGGTTTGCCAGAAACTTTCTCGTCAAGTTAGCCGTAAATGCTTAACTGCAACACTTGTAGAGCAATGTCTGGCTATCAGGGTAGGGTATCTATCTACCTAAATCAGTTATCAACGTTAGATGGCGCATTTACAATGTGAAAAGAAAAAAAAGCGAATGTTTACAAATTCGAGACTTTCCGAAATAGATGTTTTTATTATTTATTTATTCGGTGTTCGAATTTCAATAACGTTATCAATATTACTATTTTAACTATTAATTAGTAATTAACCATAATGGATTTACATATAATGCCAAACAAGGTATATACTAGAAAAGTTGACTTTCAATATAATTTTAATATTTTTCGATCGTAAAGCACACTCTAATGTTTCACATTAAGAGTCGTGCAATAATATTACGATTACTTTATATTTTGTTAAGTTCATAGAGCTACATTACCCTGAGAATTAGTTAACAGATAGTTTGAATGATATACCAGACTATGAAAGATGAAATGATAATTTTATCTATTCTTACAGAGTGAAGAGGAAATGTCTTCAGAAGAACGAAAAAGGTAATTTAATAATAAAAAGTTGATTACCTTTATTAAAAGAAACGATTTGAAATGATTAGAGAAAACAAATTTTAAATACTTTTTAATGCTTTCAAATATTTTGAATACTTTTGAATCGCCCGTTTTATAGACATTTAACATTGCAAATCGTTTCGAATCATTTCTTTTAATAAGAGTATCATTTATAAAGAAATTACATAGCTTCTACATTATTTAGCATATAATAATAAATATTGACGAACAAATTTTTATGACTATTAACGAAAATTTTTAAATGTGTAGAGCTGAGCACATCAAATTACATCAACTACATCAAGGACATGAATCCATGCATGCCGAAATGTTACTTATATTATTCATAACATTGATTGTAGTTCAAGTATTGCTTGTAGAATGGAAAAAAAGATACTTTAAATCTTATCAGGTATTAAAGTTATTGAATGTTTAATTTTCGTTATTATTTCACATATTTATTATAATTATGACTTGCAGTTTGTTACACTTATAGCAGTTTGGTTAATACCCTTCGGTATGTGCTTAAGAAATTATTGGTGGAGATTTATATTTTCGTGGTTGTTATTTTCCTGTATAACAGCTTTAATAGTTAGAAAAGCTTTACAAAAGCCGATACAAGGAACGACGCCAAGGTAATATCTATTTTGTTTATCAGAATTGCTGTGGTCATGATTGATGAGTTAATATTATATATTGATTTACAAGAATCCATGTTTTCAGTTCTACATATGGGGCATTCCACGCCAAGGTCGTGAACCCGACCCTTATTTATTTAGCCACTTTTTCGACATGTTATAGCCCTTGTTGCAAAACGCATCCATGATTTTTTTCGAATTTTCATATCGCTCTTTGAAAAAGTTATGAATTTAGGAAAATTTTAGATAAAAAATATTTGAATGCTCCACTTTTTATGAAAAATATAGATAATTATATAAAGTCGTACATCATTTTTTTCAGCTTTAAGTAAACTTTCAACAAAAAATATTAAAAAATTTGATAATCCTTTATTTCCATTTTTCTTTTTGGTTATAAACATAAAAAAGCGATTTATGACAATATGTATGACATTTTTTTTCCTTGAAAAAAATCTCAAAAATAGTGTATGTTGTAACGAAAATTTCAAGCCTGATTCAATCATGCGATTCCGATTCGTTCTATTTTTCTTTAATTAAAAAAAAAAATTCTGCCTTCAATGTGTCAAGTTTTTCATTGTGAAATTATGAATATTGCATAATGTAACACGTACCCAGAAACTACCCTGTGTTATTCCGGATCAAGATGATAGTTTAATTGTCAAAAATTACTCAAATTCGAAAAAATTTCGAGTTTTTAAGGTTATCGAACTTGCTCGGAAATGAGATAAACAAGAAAAAATGAAATGTTATGCTAAGTTGTCAATAAATTGATAGATAATGCGATTTCCGAGCAAGTTAAAAAACCTTAAAAACTCGAAATTTTCGTTACAACATACATTATTTTTGAGATTTTTCCAAGGGAAAAAAAAAATTTCAAACATCTTGAAAATCGCTTTTTTATTTTTATAAACGAAAAGAAAAATGGAAATAAAGGATTATCAAATTTGTGAATATTTTTTGTTGAAAATTTACTTAGAGCTGAAAAAAATGATGTATGACTTTATATAATTATCTAGGGTAAGTGTGGGTATTATTGCGGTTTTTTTGTAGGTCTTACTTTGAAAGCAATTTAAAGAAGTTTATGCCAAGATATCGATAATTTTTTTTTTATACTCAAGTTGTACTTATTATTAACTTAAAAAAAAATCAATAATAGGATAAATTAATATTTTCTTTAAATAATAAGCATTTTAAAGACAAGTCTATATGTATGTATTACTGCGAGGTCTAAAGTGGCTTGCTCCTATTACTGCGTGCCAATTATTGCGAATGATCCAATTACTGCGTGCCGATTACTGCGTCTAAATTAATTATGAAAAACTTCGGATTTAGACAAAAAATGAAATGAAACAAGTTTGAAAGATAATTATTAGCTTAATAAAATTTATTAATATGATAACAGATTTATATTAATTTTAAAAAATAAATATGACAAGTAAACACCGCACAGTATAATCTACTGATGGCAGCTTTGGGCTCATGTGGAAACTCCAATTTAATCACCATTGAAAATTCGTGTAGAATCGATTCTTGTAGTTTTCATCAGTAAAAAACTCAGTGAAGTAGTTAATAATACTAGTGAATTTTCCCCGTATCTGATACTCTGTACCGTATCTGTTACCTTAGTCCGGGTAACAGATAATTTTTTAGAAATTCTTTCTGAAACATTTAGATGACGTTTTAACAAACTTTCCAGCCAAAACCTTCCTTGTTTATTATTAGGGAATGGGGTTTTCCTAGTATCATTGTCACACATTATTTTTAAGTTTTCAACCAATTTATTTTTGTTACTGGGAAACCTTATTTCCAATAGTAAAAAATCCATTGAACTAGTTCATTTTTTTCTTTATAACTAAGTACAGTTGATGGTCCAGGTGGTTTGTCCCTGTATTTGTGAATTTTTCTTGCTCTTATCGTTGATTTCGGTATATCATGATTTCTAGAAACTTCAGCAACTTTCATGTCCCCTAGAACTTCAGCTAAAGTTAATTTCACATCAGCTTTATTATAATTATATATTGTTTTTTTGATGACTTGAGATTTATTTTTTTATTAACGTTCTGTTTATTATTAACTTTAGGCATTGTTGATTTTTAACAAAACACAACTTACAGACAACTTGATACACGCACTATTTTTATAGGTTAAAATAAAAAAATTTACTACCGCAGTAATGGGTACAAACGCGTACAACTAGAGGCGTATCTATTACTGAGGGTTAGTCTTGGGTAGTTCGCGAACGACCTAGGTCGGAAGAGCGCTCCTTTAGGTGAACTATGCGAACTAGTTCATCGATGATCTCGCTCTTAGTTCTTTTTAAATTTTTTTTAGCGTCGGTTTTACTAGACACTGGCACTATGTGACCAACCGAGTTATTTACTTTTTCTGTGCGCGCCTTGATATTTCGAGAGACTATTTATATATTAGATCATTACTCAACGAAACTAGCTGTTGACTAATGATTAATATAAATTATTTAATTTTTTCATTTTTACTTAAGTAAAAGATTTGATGTGCTATAAAAAAATGTCAACTTTAATTGTAATAATTAGCATTTTTTAAATATTGTAATATAATTACGCATTATACTAGAAACGAGACTAGCTGTTGACTAATTATTAATATAAATTCTTTTATTTTCTCACTCTTATTTAAATAAAAAATGTTATGTTCCATAAATAAACAGAACCTGCAATAATCATAAATATATTTTTTTCTCTATTTATTGTTTTTATCAAATTATTTAAAAAAAAGAACTAATGAACTAAAAGAGCGAACTAGTTCGCCATTGGATTATGAACTAAATTGAGCGCTCTCAGTGGTGACCGATTAGGCCCAAGACTACTGAGGGTTATTGAGAAAACCGGAGTAGTGCATACATGCCCAGTTTAGTGGTACCAATAGAGAACTTTGATTAATTTGCTATTACTAAATATTTTTGTTTAATCGAAAGAAGAATTTATTTTGAGTATATTCTTAAAATTTTTTTTTTACTAAAAAATTTTTTTCTTTTACAAATAAATTATAAAAATTCAAAAAATTTTTATGCGAAAAAGACGAGTTATGATTGGTTGTGACGTTATTATCTCCGTCGGAACTGTGAGCCTATGAAAATCATGCTATACACTTGTATTTTCTCTATACATGTGGTCACTTGTCATAACAAGAAAGTGAAATTTAACCTAAAAAATTAAATATAATCTGAGAATACAATTGATAATTATTTATTATATGATTCATTTGAAATCAATTTAAATATGGTTGATAAAGAATTTACAAAAACAACTTCGCAAAATCTACCAAAAGTGGATTCGGTGAAATATTTTTTTTTTATATTGCCACAAGCCATTTTTCCGGACTTTTGAAGAAATTATTATCTGTCATAAATTTTCTGTTGCTGGTACGAATTTTTTTTAAAGTTAATTAATTTATTTTTACAAAGTATAACCTATATTTTTAAATAGCTATATATTTTTTTTCAAAATCACAACTCCGAAATAGCTTTTTTTCGCCTTGCCATGCGATGGCATTGGTAGACGGATATGATGACGTCACTAACGTTTAAATTTAGATTTTCAACAAGCAATTTTTAATTAAAAAAATTACCCGAAAAATCACTTGCAACAAAATTTTTCTTAAAATTCTCTTAATAACTTTAATCAAACTTAAAAAAAAATAAATCTCAAAACATGCAAGTTCTCTATTACCCGGGAAAAACGAATTATATATGGTCATATATAGATCATATATGTCCATATATAGGATATATATAACAATCCATGGGAATATATAATTTTCGATTGTTTCTATATATGGATATACATACCTATATATAGGTATATATAATAATATATGATCATACATAAAAGTGAACATAAAAATTTTATGCATCTCAAATTCTATATATGACCATATATAACTATATATAGGTATATACAATAATACATGGTCATACATAAAAGTGAACATAAAACTTCATACATCTCGATATCATACACATCGAATATCAATCAACCAATTTTTACTGTAATAACAATAATCAATCAACCAATATGATTAAATTTTACTTTTTCGAAAGTGATTATACTCTTTCAATCTTACGTTGCACAACTTCGTTTTCTTTTTGTATGTTCACTTTTATGTATGATTATATATTATTATATACATCTATATATGGTCATATATAGAATTTGAGATGCATACAATTTTCATGTTCACTTTTATGTTTGCCCATATATTATTTTACATACCTATATATAGTTATATGTATTCATTTATAGAAATAATCGAAAATTATATATTCCCATGCATTGTTATATATGTCCCATATGTGAACATATATGATTTATATATGACCATTTATAATTTGTTTTTCCCGAGTAAGAATAAGGACCTTTTAGTTCCACGTCTTTTTGCGCAAGAATGCATAAAAAAGGCATAATATTCAACCTCTATAACCTGTCAATTTTAATTCATTAATAACAAATTCAAAATTTATTGTACATGTAAAACTACTGTCCAGTTAATTTCTTTCAGATTTCGATTATTAGCAATAATTTTTTTAAATCAACAAAACTCAATTATCGTTTATTGTTATGTCCAACTAGTAGCTTGTACTGTGATGTTGGACAAGTTATTATTATTATTATTTTCGGCCCTAGTCTTTCGACCAATAGACCGGGATCACACTGAGTAATTATCTGGAAGGTTTGTTTTTAAATGAAAGATGTTGAATATATGAATTTAACTACTATATATTATACAATTGAAAATTTTGATGACGTGAATACAATAAACTTGATATTAAAAGTATTAGGTGGCTAGTTCGCCGACTCTAATTTACAATAAAATGGTTACGATTAAATTGATTTCAAATACTAGAGAGGACTAAAGAATTTTGAATATAATACGTTCTTTTATAATATTTTCGTGTGTTGGAAATGTTTTTATATTTTTGCATACATAAACTTAAAGATTACAGTACCTGAAGTTGTGGAGATTGGAGTATTTTTCTGGTTTACACTGAGTTTACTGTACTGTACTATTCGCGGTTACAATTTGTTTTGACGTGAACTTGATATTTCTAATTTAATTATTCACTAACTGAAACAATATTTACTAAACGCTAGCGATATAATTAATAAAATAAAGTGTGAGGACACTTGTACAATTAAATAAAACAACAAAGTGTGAGAACATTTGTACGATTAAATAGAAAATAAAGTGTGAGAACACTTGCAAATAAAATAACTAGTACGGAACTAGTGTAGAAGTGTGAGAACACTTGTACTTGAATTTTCTCATCCTTACTGACCCAGGACTGAGAACTGAGACTGAAACTCTGACTGAGAAAAACTGCTACTCAAAAAAAAAAAACTCACCCTATTTTAGATTTTGCGGCCCTTTTCATGTGTTTTACTTTGTCCTAATTTGTCTATTGTTTGCGGGAAAACTATGTCCAATCGGAGCACAATTCCTTTGGGTCCTTTCCCTTTCCCTAGGATTTTCCGTTAGGGAAGTGGTAAAGGCCCACCCCGATGCAGGTCTATGTGTGAGAGCATACACACATACACCCACATGCACAATATTTCATGTATAACGATATTGTAACTTATTTATAATAATAGAAATTTATATCTATTTTATAAATTTTTCTTATGAATATTTACTTTTATTTATTTATATAAATTTTATTTATTTAGGTTTTATTGGTTTACTTGTTCACTTAGATAGAATTTTATATCTGTTTGCATGAATCTTTTCTTATGTAAATTATATTAGTTAATTTATTTGTTCATATAAAATTTTATATTTTTTTTCTCATAGTTTTTACTTCTTCAAATTTTATTAATTATTTATGCAAAATTTTATATTTATTCTTATAATTTTTATTTATTTAAATTTTATTAATTTATTTAATTATTTATATAAAATTTCATATTTATTCTTACAATTTTTATCTATTTGAATTTTATTAATTAACTTATATATTTATTTATATAAAATTGTCATTGAATAGCGTCCCGTATATTCATGTACGTATTTTTATAAATTTACTCATGTAAATATTATTTAATTTATTTGTTTGGTTGATAATTATTATTCATTTTGATATTATTGATTCAAATAATTCTTTTTGTTGATTTTTCCATTAATAAATTATTAATTCGAATTCCTTTAAGTAAAATTTATTTTGTATATCATTTATGTGAATATTCTTTGATAAAAGTCTTTTATTTAGAATTTATTGCATTTAATATTATTCATTTGAATATTCTGAACCACGTGTCATTAAATTCATTTCTTTGCGTATCTGTTTTACGTTTATGTGGGCACCGAAATATTATTATCTACAAAAGTGCACTTGCAAATGTAAGGCTTATAAGATTATATACTTTGTTTATTTTATTTATTTAAAAATGAGTCATTGTTAAACTTTCTTTTAGAATATTTTAAGTACACTTTTGTTGATAAATATTTTTTGTTAATTCCTAAAAAATTGTTTCCAGATGGCCTTGGGGCCTTCATTCTATTGTGACCCGAGGGGTCATTAAAAATTCATTTGGTTGTTTGTTCTAGTATTTTTACGTGCGTCAGAGCAAAACTGATTTACTAATTCTAAAACTTTTTTTTTTACAACTAAACTATTTCCTATCGCTCTAGAATTATTAAAGAAAAATAAAATTTGTTCGCCACGTAATTTTAATATGAAAATAAAATTTAATATAAAAAGTTCAGCATCTGAGCTGGACGTAACATTTATTTATAATTAAAACAAAAAAATCCGCAATAATACCCACACCCATAGTAATACCCACACTTACCCTATATTTTTCACAAAGATATGAGCATTAAAATATTTTTTATCTGAAATTTTCAAAAATTCATAACTTTTCAAATAGTGACATAAAAATTCGAAAAAAATCATGGATGCGTTTTTCAATAAGGAATATAACATGTCAACAAATTGGCTAAATAAATAAGGGTCGGGTCCACGGCATCGGTGATTTGGCGTGGAATGCCCCATATGTTTATAAACACAAAGGTGATCCTTATGAAGGTCACTTTTGAATTTTAATCATAACTCTTATAGCTAGCATTTTTTTCTACGTATGTGTCTTGCTGTAGATATTTGTGACCAGAGTTAAATTGCAAGCTTAGTGCAAGCCTTATACAAGTAATTTGCTCTAGATTATAACTCAATTCTGGAGGAAGATTATAGTTGAAAATAGTTGCGCATAGATTGCTGAGCAATGATTGACCAGTGGTGCCAACTTAGGGGTTTTCCCCCCAAATTTAGGGGTAAAAGAATTGTACTGCGATTTTTTTAGGGGGGAAAAATGTTTAGGAGTTTTTTTAGGGGTTTGTAAAATTTCATTTAAAGACTTGGTAAAATCATGTATTTTCTAGTATCATTTTATGATAATTATGACATCTAGTGGTGAACCGCATTTGCCATCGGGTTAACCTGACGTGTTCCTTATCAGGCCCACATGAAGATATCCTTATTAAGGTAATCGGAAAAATAAAGCGGAAAAAAAAGACTTGGACAAAATAGGCCCGGAAAAAATAGATCCGGAAAAAATAGATCCGGAAAAATAGACCCGGAAAAAATAGACTGGAAAAATAGACCCGGCAAGTCAACTTATCAACTGACTTCCGATTTCATGAGGAACAAACTCGGCCTTACAATTTGATAGTATCATGTCTTTCAATGTCTATCTATTCGGAACTCGGTGACACGACCTTTGACCCAAAGGCAAATCACTCGCGACCAAATACCCGCTAGTGCCACTTTTGACATTTTTTTATGTCTGGGTATATTATTTTAATTCCACACACACAAACTTCGTGAAAAAAGGGCGCTATGTTTCACACCCTTTTCTCTGTGTGTACATTGATTTAATTGCACACACACAAAATTCGTAAAAAAAAGACGCTATTTTTTCGCACCTTATGTGTGGGTACATTTTTTTAATTAGACACACAAAATTTGGACTTAATAACAATAATTGTTGTTAGTGTATTATCTGATAGTATATTAATCTATTAATCTATTGTTACGTTAAGATGTTATCTTTTAACATCTTTCATAACAGTTTAAATTATTTTTGTTCGGCCCTAGTCTTTCGACCAATAGACCGGGGACTAAGAAATATTTTTGGAGAGAGGATAGGGTTTTATTATTTTAAATAAATTATTTGATAATTTTATGTTATTATATATATTGTTACAAAATTTAGATCGCTTAATCTTTTACAAACTTTTAAATTGAACATTTCAATTTTATAATTTGAATATTTAACGGAACATTTCAAATTCGAATCTAATACTTTATTTATTGTGTTATACCTGTTTTCTTGAACTAATTTTTGATGTCCAAATTATTTGCTGACACTAATTTAATACATATTAACACTTTTCTTTTTCTTTTTCTTCATTTTGAATAAAAACGTGTTCACACCTTAATGTACATTTATTTTCATTTATTATAATTATGATCTCCTTTCTATATATATCAGGTGGCTCCTCGCCTGCTCTGATTTAATATTACATATTTTAACTATTTTTAAAATATCAGGTGGCTACCAGCCTATTCTGACTTACTAATATCTATTACACAACTGTCCACTTTGAACCAATTTTTACGACTGACTTTTTTTTTGTTAAACTTCGGAGTCTCACAGAAACGAAAAGGCGTTGCTTCATTATTCTGTTCGGGAGGAAATCAGGCTCAATAGAAAATCATTCTGGCCTTGATTTTCTTCCCATTTGTTTAGGACCCAATACTTCAGGGGTCGCACCATCCCCTCCGCATTAGTCCTAGGCGGTTCTGTTGCCCTCTCTCTAGCTTACCTTTACTTAACTGTTTATGTACTTATTTATTTATTGATTTACTTGATTACTTATGCATTTATTTGTCTATTTGTTCTTTTACTTAGCTATTTATTTGTTCAATTATTTACTAATTAATTAAATAATTTATTTATTTACTTGATTCTCTATTCATTTGTAAGTTTTTTTATTTATTCGTATATTGGTTTATTTATTGATTTGCTTATTAACTCAATTATTTGTTAATTTATTAATTTATTTATTCTATTATGTATTTATTTACTTCATTATCTATTTATTTGTTCGCTAGATGTTTCATATTTCTTTACTCTGTCTTTTATTTCTTTTCGCTTTAATTTTGTATTTTATTTAAATAAAATATTTCGGTTACTTCCCAAAAGTGATCTGGAGAGTTTCACTTTTGGGTCAGAGGACTCCCAAGCAGCGGAAACACGAATTTTCTATTTCATTATCACTTTTACGAGTTTTCGTAGAAAAACTCTAAAAAGTGGTGTTCGGCCTTATCGCGGGAGTTATGCAGCTGTCCTTTTTAGAGGACCCCTGCATCGCTCCCACGATCTTTTTCTTCCACAATGAACAACTAAAGATAAAATTTCTCTAAGTCATTTTTGTTCTTTCTCAGAACATTTTCAATGAAGTATTTACTTTAAATGTTTAAATTTTTAAATTTTATCATTATGTATGTATATGAGATGAGGATGATCAG
The DNA here is from genome assembly GCF_026212275.2 of Microplitis demolitor. Taxonomy (NCBI): domain Eukaryota; kingdom Metazoa; phylum Arthropoda; class Insecta; order Hymenoptera; family Braconidae; genus Microplitis; species Microplitis demolitor. The sequence goes on from NC_068553.1 coordinate 7,982,563, forward strand.
ACATAACACTATAACACTATATAAATAAAAATCAATTGCTGTTCGTTAGTCTCGCTAAAACTCGAGAACGGCTGAATCGATTTGCCTAATTTTGGTCTTGAATTATTTGTGAAAGTCCAAAGAAGGTTTAAAAGGTGAATAAATATGAGTTTAGTATAGTGCCGGATAGCTCAACTGGTAGAGCACTCGGCGCGATACCGACATATCTGAGCTTGATTCCCAGTCCAGGCTATCTATATTTTTCTCAATTTATCTATAAATTGTCTTATTGAGAAGGTTTGCATGTTTTAGGTTTCCACTATATAAAATTGGTGTATTACCGTACGATGGACAGTGTGGCTCAATAAGTTAGATTAAATTGAACGGAATATAGTATAGTGCCGGATAGCTCAACTGGTAGAGCACTCGGCGCGATACCGACATGATCTGAGCTTGATTCCCAGTCCGGGCTTTCTATATTTTTCTCAATTTATCTATAAATTATCTTATTGAGAAGGTTTGCATGTTTTAGGTTTCCACTATATTCAATTGGTTTTATATAGTGGAAACCAATTTAATATAGTGGCAACCTAAACATGCAAACCTTCTCAATAAGACAATTCATACACTGTAAAAAATCACCGGGGTAAGTCCAAGCGGTATAGGTATTAAAATCAGTGGTGTTAAATTTCAACACCGAAAGCGGTGTAAAAATAACGCCGCTGCAAGTGTAAATATTTTGTACCGGTGTTAAAACAAATTCTACGGTGTTAAAATAACGCCGCCTTCGGTGTAGGTATTTTTTATCGATGTTAAAATATTTTATTTTGTGATTACTTTTACTTACTCGATCACTATACTTGTTAATAAATGATATTTGTTATTAATTTTCATATAGAACTTACATTTTTGTGTTTTATAATCTTTAAAGTTCTTCTTCCAGTTTACCCTGCTTTTACACCGGTTACCCCGCTTTTACACCGGTTCTACTCCGTTTTTACACCGGTTACCTCGTTTTAACATCGGTATTTTTAACACCGGTAAATTACTCCTCCTCACCGGTGTAATTTCATTTTTACAGCGAGCGGAGTTAAAATGAGTTTATTTTTAATACCGCTCTTTTTACAGTGTAGATACAATAGAGAAAAATATAGAGGGCGTTTCACGCCAAATCGGACACCATTTAGCTTTTGCGACTCGGATTCTTTTGTAACTTTTTTTAGTATAGGTTGAACGAAGCCTTCATGATTTTTTTCAAATTTTTTCCCCCAACCGTTTTTGAAATATCGAATTTTGAAAAATGGAGAGATTTTTTTTACAAACGCCTGTAACTTTGCGAAAAGTGGTTTAAACGAAATTTTAAAGAGTCAAAAAATGTTCGTTTTTAGATATTTTTCGATAAAAAATATAAAAAAAAATTTTGGAACCACGCTCCAATCACGATCGATTTTCCTCATAATTTTTCACAGAAAACTGTCATTTATTCTACAAGTTTTCCAGCTATGCTCATAACGGGACCACGATGGGATCTATTTTTTTTAGATTTTTTAAATTTCATATTCCAGTTTTTTAACTTCCCGCTAAGAAAATTGCAAAGTTTCAAAAATTCGGGAAGTTATTGGTTTCACTCCGATTTGTGAAAATCGAAATTTCAACAGATGTCGACGTTTTGAGGTTCTAGGAAGCTATTCTGACTAAATTCAAGATGATGTCCGAGAGTATGTATGTATGTACGTACGTACGTATGTAAATATTCTGTAATTTTTGAACAGATGAACCGATTTCGATCTTCTAGGTGTCATTCAATGCGGCTTATTATTTACTATAAACACTGAAAATTTGAGCTTAATCGGTAGGGTACGGTCGGAGATATTTCAAAAATAAAATTTTTTCATAAATGTTTTTTTTTATAACTTCTAATTTGCTCGATGGATTGATTCCAAAATCTGATCAGCTCTAAAACTTTGTAAGCCGTGTCGAATGCCACCTCAACCATCAAAATCGGTTCATTCGTTCAAGAGAAACCGTTAACGAAAGAATTAAAAAATAAAAAATTTTTTTTAGTATTTTGGAAATTTCTCAAAAACGGCTCTATAAATCAATTTAAAAATCTGATCAATTGTAGAACTCAATAAAACGCATCGATTGCCACCTTAAACGTCTCAATCAGTTTATTTGTTCGAGAGATATCGTTGTAGCAAAAGTGGTAAAAAACGTTATTTTTCGAAAACAAAGGCATACAATAGTATTTTCGAGCTCGAAAAGCTCGAAAATGTATCTACAACAATTTTTCGAGCTCGAGGAGCTCGAAATGGGCGGAAAATTTTGGAGCTGGCCCACAGGGTCAATCGACAGACCGATTTTTTTTAAGAAAAATATCTTAAAATAATAGCATGCTCAGGATTTACTGTTAATAATCATCTGGCAAACAACTATCATTAGAATTTTCTAATTTTATTTCCTTAGAACAATTATTATTAATGAATTAACTATTATTATTAACAATTAGAATTATTATTTATTAATTAATTAGTAATAATTTTTTTATGGAAGAAACTTTGAAAATTTTGATGATAGTTGTGTGTCAGATAATTATGAACAGTAAATTTTGAGCATACTATTATTTTAAGACATTTTTGTTAAAAATAAAGTGGAATATAAAATTTAAAAAATCTAAAAAAATAGATCCCATCGTTGTCCGATTATGAGCATAGCTGGAAAAGTTATAGAATAAGTGACAGTTGGCTGTAAAAAAATTATGAGGGAAATCGACCAGTACGTGTTTTTTGTAAATTGACAATTTATACTTAAAAGTTAAAATTTCAATAGAAGCGTGATTCAAAAATTTTTTTTGATGTTTTTTATCGAAAAATATCTAAAAGACGAACATTTTTTGACTCTTTAAAATTTTGTTTAAACCACTTTTCGCAAGGTTACTGGCAATTAAAAAAAAATCTCTCCATTTTTAGAAATTCGATATTTCAAAAATGGTTGAAGGAAAAAATTTGAAAAAAATCATGAAGGCCTCTTTGAACCTATGCTAAAAGATAAAAAAGTTTCAAAAAAGTTCGAGGTTCAAAAGCTAAATGGTGTCTGATTTGGCGTGGAACGCTTCATAGATAGCCCGAACTGGGAATCGAACCCAGACCATGTCGGTATCGCGCCGAGTGCTCTCAGTTGAGCTATCCGGCACTATACTATATTCCGTTAAATTTGATCTATAACTTATTGAGCCACACCGTCCATCGTACGGTAATACGCCAACTTAATGTAGTGGAAACCTAAACATGCAAACCTTCTCAAGAAGACAATTTATAGATAAATTGAGAAAAATATAGATGGCCCGAACTGGGAATCGAGTCCAGACCATGTCGGTATCGCGCCGAGTGCTTTACCAGTTGATCTATCCGGCACTATACTATATTCCGTTCAATTTGATCTATAACTTATTGAGCCACACCGTCCATCGTACGATAATGCGACAATTTTATATAGTGGAAACCTAAACATAGTTGATTTTTTTATTTTGTTCTACAATCGATTGAGCAGTACCAAGTCTATCGGGTCAACTAATCATAGATATTTTGGCTTGCGAGTATTTTGTCGCGGGTATCTTGATTTCCGGGTGTTTTGTCGCGGGTAATTTGTCTCCGGGTCAAAAGTTACGAAGCCATCAATTTACTTGTTAATTTCTTTCGTGAAAAAAGGACACCTCTAAGGGATCCAGGTGCTAAGTCCCGGTAGGGTCCAGGGGCAAAGCCTCATACAAAATAGAATAAAATTAGGTGCCTAATGAAAAACTTTAGATGTTTGCATCCGCTTTTTTTTGGGTCTATTTTTGCTGATTTATTTTCTTGGAGTTTATTTATTCTGGGTCTATTTTTTTTGGGATCCTCTTATTAATAAAGAAGTTATCCAATCCCTTTAAATATTTTGGTTACAGGCTAAAAATAAAACAAAGTACGAAATAACATTATATAAAAATTACGTCAATCATTGCAGCACGGATTTTTTACTTCTTTATCAGTTATTCGTTGACATTATAATGAATATAATATTTACACTTACAAGATCACATATATGTGTCAGCGCAGTAGATAGCATCAAGAACTTTGAATCGGAAGTATGCAGGTTCGACCCCAGCAGTCATCGGGATTTTTTCATCAATGAATAACATGTTAACTTTCTCTAAGTAATACTCTTAATACAATAGATCACATTCCGGATCGAACGAAAATTTTCTTATTTTTTTTTTTCGTAATTTAATATTTTTTTAAAAATAATTACTAATAAGTCAACTCTGATAAGGATTTGATGAGGATATCCTCGTAAGGACCTGAGAAGGTAATCCTGATAAGGATTTGACGATTTCTCATTGTTTTCTAGTTTTTTTTATTTTAATGTCAAGATCGTAAAATCGATCGAAAGATTTTTTTTTATGAGCTTGACATTGATATGAATAGAACTAGAAAACAATGCGGAATTCGAAAAAACTTTATTGATAATAATTTGTAGGAAATAAAATTGCCTACAAATAAGGTCCTATGATATTTTGTGATAAGTTTGATAGTTTCACCGGAAAAGTAAAAAGATCTCAAAATTTAATATAAATTCGACTTCAACCTCAAATAAGTTTTGAACAAATGGAATTATCAAAAAATGATAAGAGACTTTTTTTGTAGACCATTCGATTTCCTACAAAATAGACTCGTTGATTTTTCCGATGATACATCGTTAGCTAGTTATAAAAATCAGAAGACGCAAAAAAAATTTTTTCCATGTTATTCTTATAGAAAGTAAGAAAAGTGCAATGCGGAACCTCTCAATGTTAATATTAAGAGCTCTAATTTTCACCGGCGTCTTTGTATATCTAAATGAAACTTTTGAGCCTGTTTCCGAGAGGAAAAAAGAAATTTGTTATTTTTTGAATCACCCTAATATACATTGATCTAAACATAATAAATATATGACTCTTTTTTATAAATAACTTTATATCCAATTGATAATAAAAAGACTTTCATTCAAATATGGTACGATATTTTGTAACAAATATATTTAAGTTCTTGTCGAATATTATTCAGTTTTAATGTGAGTGCGTGATATTATTTCTACAACCTGATTGAATTACCTGATATAATTAATTACACGGCGTCTGCCCTGGCGTCTGTTATGGCGTCACTTAGATGTTCGGGTCTTGTGCGTCTCGACGGTCCGGTCGTTCCGTTCGTTAATGCCCGATTCTCATTCCGGTCCCCGTTTATAATTGATCGCTCACTTCTTGACTTTGGTTGTATTTTTCTCTCCTGCTTAATTCTAAGTGGGATTGACGGTCGAGCAATTGAAATTTCCACTTCCGGACTACTAGTCGCTACCTACCCGAAATACCCTGGGTGTTAATGTCACATGACTGACAGTACACATAATAGATTTTATTTTGACTTACTTGAACGCGGTAAATTCAAATTTTCCCCGTTATAATACCCACGATCCTTTCGCCATTGAGAACTTAACCATTTATTTTATTTGGATCATATCCAATACTTTATGATTGAAGACGCAAAGTAATAATTTTTCAACAATTATTGCTCTCACCAACTTTACCAAAGTTCAACAAGTGTCCTTGATTTGTTATATTTTCATCGCCGGTAAAATTTTTACTTTGAGGTGTCTCTTACGACCTTCAACCCACTCTAAAAACACTCTGGAAATATTATGATAACCCGATCCAACCATACGGACTCCAGAGTATTTCCAGAACGGTTTTGTGCCCTTTTCTGAGAGTGAACCCAGAGTATTTCCAGAGCGGACATGGAGTAAATCCAAAGTGTTTCCAGAAACTATCTAGAGTGGATACATACTGACCTGCACGAGACCTGCCACTACTCAGGGCAATCATGCGCACGACCCCAGGACCAATCCGTTGGCTCCACACCCAGTCGACATCACCAATCACCAGCGACGGCAAAATACTGGGTCTGGAGGCCCTCCTAACCCCACACCGTCCAGGGTCCAGTTCCAGACACCCAAGGATTCCCACAGAGGTCGTAATTCTGACTGACATCATCACAGTTCGTCGAGTAAATCAGATTCAGACGACAGTTATTCATCATCATCATCATCTGAATATCACTCACATCGGAGTTCAGGTAGCGAGAAACGCCATTCACCTTGCGTATTCGCCCGTGATCATGGGGCCATCGTCAGGAATTGGAAGTTATCGTTCTCTGGTGATGGTTTCATGACCAGCGATGAATTCCTGAGACGCCTGGTCGTGTTAATGCGCAGCGCCGGGATTCGTTGAGCTAATCGTCTCGCAGTATTACCAGAGGTCTTCAAGGGCAAAGCTGAAGTCTGGTTGAGTGCGATTGCCACCGACAGTCGAATTGGGAGTCGTTCAGGTCGGAATTTTTGACGTGGTTCAAGAGTGGTGGTCGTCAACGCGAAATCAGGGCTGATATTCGCGCACGTAATCAGGGCCTGAAGGAAAATGCCCGTGATTACTTGATATGCCTGCAGAATTTATATTCTCGCCTGAGACACCCACCATCGGAGCGTAGGCAAGTCAGACGGGCAACGAAATGATTGTTACCCGCGTACTGGGACCACTGTCCATTTGGTGACTTCGGTACTTATCACTCGTTGTTGATAAAAGCCACCCAGGTCGAGGAAAGATGGAAGGCAGCGAGAAACCATCGCCAACCACCACCGAGGGAAGAAGCGAACATTAAGGAATGTTCGTATTCTGCCGGTATTCGACCTCCAAGGGACCACCGAGCTGGCATGCACGCAGTTGACACCATGGCCGAACACTCTGACACTACCAGTGGTTCACAGTCGAGACAGGGGACAAAGAAGAAGCGTAGATTGCGCAGATCTCGCCAGCAGAGGGCTGCCGAGCAACACTTGGCACCTGTGACACCTGGTGGACCTGACCAGTCGACAAAACCGGTTACCAAGGCAACTGTAAAGACTGCTGAGCAGCGTGTAAATCCACAGAACCTGCCAGCGAGTCAGCAGCAGGTCCGAAATGCGCAGGATCGCGGCGCGATTCCCAAGAGCCCTCCCATACAGCACTCACAACCTCCGAGGGTGTCAAATCTACCTGCCAGTAATTCTCCGAGATGTCCAATGACTTCACATGGTGGCAAACGATCGCCTCCGGGATTCAATAACTCTGATAACCAGTCGTTAGCTCGGAATCCAGGTCAGATGGGACAAAACAGAATCGTTCGTCCAAGATTCTGTTACAATTGTGGCTCACTTGAACATTTGGGCTACTTTTGTCACGAACCACGCCGGGACGTATGTATGAGGTGTGGAGTAGTTGGAAAGACAGCCGTTACATGTGTTTGTAACGTAGACAGCCGTCCCAACGCCTTCCAATTACCAAAAAACGACGACGCAGCCCGCCAGTAGAGGGTGGCGGTGCTGGAGGTTCATCAATCCCTCCGACAACAGTCACCAGGGAGCGGGTTTCGATGAGTTTACGTCGGATTGTTGTCCAGGCGGACATTCACGCTGTTTCTGATCCACCGTGCGAGGCCAAGTGTGAAGAAGATACCACACTTGATGAATCAACCGCGGTAGAAGATCGAACAGCCGTTTCAGTGCCATTTATAAATCAACCAGGTGATGAAAATGATGATTTTTGGCATCTACGTCATGGTAAACCCCAACCGCAGGTAGTCATCCGCGCGGGTACTCGTCAAAAGGTCGCAATAATCGATACCGGGGCTAAAACAACGGCTTTTGGTGACTTCGCGAGAGAATTAATGGCTGATGGTTTTCCATGTTTGCTTGAAGCTCGACCGACTCGTTTTGGGATGGCAAATAGAACGACTGACGTGAGTGGAGGCGTGGTAAACGTGAAAATGACCCTCGATGGTGTTGAAGAGGTCATATTTCTAGTTCATTATATTCCTCGGTTGGGAAGTTTGAATTTAATCGGTACTAACTTCATAAATTATGTGGATATGGAATTGGACCTGAGAAACCGAGTTTGGTGTATGCGCGGTAGTACCTGGCATGAATTAATGTTCGAACCTGAAATTAATTCGCGACCTAAAGACGTTGCAGCTGTGCATGAACTCACTGGAGACGAAACCAAACAGTTACGTGAGTTCTTGGACCTTCAACAGAAATTAATGCCACCTGGTTTGGGATTGACCTCGTTGGTTGAGCATGAGATTAGGCTCAAAGACGAGCGACCGATTAAACAACGAGTTTATCGTCGATCACCAGTGGTTCTTCAGGCATTACACGAGGCAATTGACAAGATGCTCGAAGATGACATCGTTGAGCCTGCTCCAGCGTCGGAATGGTCCAGTCAACTTATTATGGTGAAGAAACCCGATGGAACATATCGCATGTGCGTTGATTTTCGCGATGTGAACAACGTAATTGAAAAAGACACGTATCGACCGCCGGATATGATCGAGATTCTCGAGAAATATCGTGACGCACATTATATCACGACACTCGATATGAACTCAGCGTTTTGGCAAATCCTAATGAGTCTAAACAGTCGCAAATATACTGCTTTTTGGGTTCCCGGTCGTGGTCTTTTTCAATACAAACGCATGCCGATGGGATAACGAACGACCCGGCGAGTTTTCAGCGTGTAATGGACAACATAATTACACCTGATTTATCTCCGTTTGTATTTGCATACCTGGACGATATAATTATCGTAACCCCGACTTTCAAGAAACATCTGGAGATGTTGGAAGTTGTTTTGAGTCGGTTACGAGGGGCTGGGTTTACTTTAAACTTCGACAAAAGTAAATTTTGCCAACAGCAAGTACGATTTTTGTGCTTTTTACTGGACAAGGAGGGACTCAGGCCAGACCCTGAGAAAACAGAACCGATTTTAAACTACCCGCGGCCGAAGAATGTAAAACAAATCCGTCGCTTCAATGGCATGATTAATTGGTACCATCGTTATTTGAAAAACGTCGCGTGCGTAGCTGGTCCACTGTATCGTTTGACTCGCAAAGACGTACCCTGGAGATGGACTGAGGCTGAAGAAGAGTCTTTTCAGTCTCTTAAGAAGGCACTCGCGGAAGCTCCAGTCTTGTCAACACCTGACTACACGCTACCGTTCACGTTGTATACGGATGCTAGTCAGTGTGGACTCGGCGCAGTTTTGGTTCAGCGTAACGAGGACCGAGAATACTTGATTGCGTGCGCGAGTAAGGCATTGAACAGCGCAGAAGCCAACTACAGTACGACTGAAAAGAAATGTCTTGCGGTAGTTTGGGCCGTACGTAAGTTTAGACATTACCTTGAAGGTTTTAAATTTACAGTCGTGACTGATCATGCTAGTCTCCGGTAGCTTATGAATGCTCGAGATCCGACGGGAAAATTAGCCCGGTGGGCTATGGAGCTCTCCGAGTACGATATGAAGATCGAATATCGGAAGGGGGCGGAAAACGAAGCCCCGGATGCTCTCTCGCGTATCTACGAAGACCAGGAACCCACCGAGAGTCAGTTCAACGCATTAGGCGAGGCTGGAAACGATGAATGGTACGAGGAAAAATGTCGCTTGTTGAGATCTGATCCAGACGCACTACCCGACTATCATTACGAGAATGGTAGATTGTATCGACGACGGCCTGACTCCATGAGACAGATCCTTGGGGAAGAAGATAACGACTGGAAGTTAGTCGTACCAGCTGACCAACGACAGCGTTTACTCCAGGAAGTCCACGATCATTCACAATCTGGTCACTTGGTCGTCCAGAAGACATACGCACGGGCGTTATTGAGGTATTATTGGCCTGAAATGTTTCGAGATATACAGCGATATGTCAATAGTTGTGAACGATGTCTTGAGTCAAAGCCAGTTCAGCGCAAACCAATTGGTTTTATGACGCCAAGGATACCAGGTGAACCTTGGGAAGTCGTAGCAGCTGATACGATGTCGTTCACGCGTTCTCGTGCGGGTTATTCATATTTACTCGTGTTTGAGGATCTATACACGCGGTGGATTGAGTGTGTACCAGTGCGAGCTGCAAACGGAAAAACTGTAGCCAAAAGTTTTCGACAGTTCGTTATTAATCGCTGGGGCGTTCCACGTGTATTCTGGACCGATAATGGTCATGAATCCCTGAATCGAGACGTTGCTGATCTCGTTCAAGAGTGTGGTATTCAGCATACTACCACACCACCGTATCATGCCCAAGCTAACCCGGTTGAAAGAGTCAACCGTAACCTGAAGACCATGATTATGAGTTACTTGGGTAATTATCATCGTGACTGGGATGTAAGTATTGACGAATTCCAGTTTGCGTACAATACTGCGGTTCATGAATCACTCGGTGTGAGTCCCGCGTATTTGAACTTAGGCCGTGATCCATGTCCTATTCGCAACTGTCGAGTCGCAGATGACAATAATATTGTTGTCGATGATAATGTCGACCGCAGTGGTTGGATTCAACGGATGGATCGGATGATAGAATTACGCGATATTGTTAATCGACGTATTCGACGATCCTCCGAACGATACGCGGCCTATTACAATAAAAAACGACGTGATATTTTGTTTGAGATAGGTATCAAGTCTATAAACCTACTCACGTCTTGTCGAAAAAGAGTAAGCAGGTTGTGGGTAAATTAGCACCACTCTATGCGGGCCCATTTGTCATCTCGAAGGTTGTAACTCCAGTTATCGTTGAAATGGAAACCCCCGAAGGCAAATATCTTGGTCGTAGTCATGTGAAATTCTTAAAGCTAGTTAAACGAGCTGAAAATGTCCATCAGAGGCAAGTTGACGCAATCGCATGGCTAAATGCCTTATCTATCACTGTTACTTGATTTACTTATTCTATCCACCGCTATCTATTTCTATCACTGTCTACTACTGTACTGTTGATGACTATTACCGTCTACTGCTATCTACCACTACTACTGTCGCTTGATTATTCTCAGTATAATTATAACCTCCAGGAGAGTTAGAATACCTGTTGTATGATTACGCAGGAATGCCGCTGACCAAGGAAGAAACTATGAAGTACATGGAGACATACCATGAACAAGATGGGATTGGTATGATACCCCGCGGGTCTGAAACGTGGAAGGCCCACATGGCGCTCTTAGTTGGCGTGAAGATCCGGGCTCTCAAGAAACAGGGGGCGCGTAGATCTAACCTACCGTCAGGGTGCGCGCGATGCGGCCAGGTAGGACATGGGGCCAAGGAGTGCATCAATCAACCAAAGGAGGATCGTCTTTTTTGTAAGGAATGTCTCACCTTTTACACTGGCGAATGCCCTGGGGCCCACGGTCGGCTACAGCTTGCTGTTCGTGACCGATGCATGGTCTGCAGTCGAAACCTGCGTGGGGGCCGCTGCCCTGGTGAACATGGTGGACTGGGAGATCAGTTGAGCCAGTTAGACTGGATCGCTTGGACGAATCCAGACGAACGGATGCGCCGTGTTTACGGCTTATACCAGATGGGCCCGAGTGACCCGAAAGTGGCCCAACTAGAGGCTTAGCTATTTGTATTCATTTTTGTTGTTCGTCAATTGTTGTAAGACGCCCGGCACATAATGCCCATTTAACTAAATAAATAGGCGTAACCCAACCAATTGAGAGAGTACTTAATTCATTTGATGAAACTAGTTAACCCCCTTTTCCCTCCCATCGACGGTTCGAGCAGATTGGTAAGTGACGGGGCTGATCGACATTTTGTTCGAGTTCTTTTTGTTTTTGTCGTTTTGGTAAAATTATTTTCTTTTGATTTTGATTATTTTATTTTATATACCCGGTACAAAAGATCCAGGTATAAATGTTGAATTTAAGGTTTTCAGGTGATCGTGCCGGCGAGGGGAATGCAGAGTCTCGCCCGTGTTTTAGGGGCAAAACACGGCCTGGTGGGGAGGTGCCACGTAACGATTCAAATTATTTAATTTTTAGTTAGTTATAAGTTGAATATTTAGATTATATATTTGAATTTGAGTCGTTACGCGGGCATTCCGCCATTTCACCGATGGAGACGGCAGTCCGTGCACGGTGCTAGCGCATGCGCGCTGAGTATGAGAGAGCACGTGTGTGAAGTAATTTTACTTTATAATTTAAGAATACAAACCATTGGTCTTGTAAATTTTAAGTTATTGTTTATGATTTTAGAACAGTTGGGATGCATAATCCAGCGTAGCGTCGTGCCCCAACAATTGTCTAATATATTATTTTATTTGAATTTGTCATCCGATTAAGAATGTCAGTTTGGTTGGAAAATATTGACCGCCGGGTAACGGTAAATCAATACCTTGGCTATGTTCCCGACGTCAATTTTATAATTTTTAAATAATTATTATTTCAGTTACCGGATAAAATAAAAATAAGCATAAGTTATAAATAGATAGTTCATACATTAAACAATTATTCATGTATCATTCAGGTATTGAAGGATTGTCTTTGTATTTTATATTTTCAATTTAAAACTAGGCCCAGGGCTAGTAAAAATAATTAGAATAGTAATTAAGGGCGACGGTGGCGCCAGGTGGGCGACGACCAACAGGTGGAGGTCAGGAAAATTAAATTAGAAAGAGACGGACTAGCATTGTGTGTAGACGCTTTTTTATTTGTACAACCGCGCATTTATTATTTATTTTGAAAAAAAAAAGGATAATTATTAAAGTTCACCGGGTGAATTAGTTAAAATATTTGTTTCAACCCATTTTATTTTGGTTCCTGGAGATTATTAATTTTGAGTAAGTACTTTGAATTTCCTTCACGGCATATATTTTTCACGTGAAAACCGCCCCTGGTAGTTGTTGGTCGCCGCGGCGAGGGAAATTAATTTGTTCATAATTGATTACTGAGTGATACATGATTAATATTATAAATAATTGTCGTTAATTATTGTTAGATATTTCGTTTATTATTGTTAAAAATATTCGGATATTTCTATATATATATATATATATATGTATATATAAGTTAAGTACAACGTAGTGAAACGTTGCCGGTATACATATATATATGCCTATAGTATATATATCTATAGAGTGCATACAGTACTTGAGTGAATTCCTCAAGTACTGACATCATCACTTGGGTGAAAATTCCCGAAGTATTTAAAATGATTTCTTTTTTTTTGTGCTCACTCGAAATATTTGCAGAAAAATATTACGCATTATTATATATATATATATATATTATTATTTAAAATAATTGAGTGAGTTTACTTTTGTTACTTTTGATTTATTTGTGTACTCCAGCGGTCTAAGAATTATTATTGAAATTTTTATTTTAAAATTATAAATTAGTTTAATACCGAGGAATTTATTATTTTGAGTGTGAGTGAGGATAAATTCCGTATCTTTCTCTCTCACAGGTGCTGAGAGATAATAGGAAATAAAAATATTGTTATTATTTAGGATTTTGGGAAAATTTAAATGAAATAATTGTTTCTTTTATTTAATATTAAAAATTTATATTATCAATTAAATTAAATTATATTTGTTTTGGTCAACTCAGTTTATATAATTGATTGTGATATTGCGATATTATTTTTGGCAAAATAACCAGGTATTATTGTTATTGATTTAATGAAACTAAATATTGTGAAATATTGTTTAAATTGTTTATGAAAATTAAAACTCGGAAACCAACAGCTGTCGGGGAAAGTTTAATATTTATTTCTCTGGGTCTTTTCCTACCGCTTCATTTCATTTTTCCTGATCTTATTTATTATTTGTATGTAATTAATTATCATATATTTACTAATCTTTGTTTTCATTATTTATTTTATTTCTTTTGAATGTTTATCCACTTTGTCGTGAGTCACTTGCTCGGATTTTCCCTCGTGAATCCCGCCTGGATAAATTTTGTCTGTTTTGGGATAAACGGTCTGGCGCCTGCGTGCACTAACCCAGCCTGAGGAGCTGGTCCAGGCACGACAAATATTTATTATTTATAATTTAATCATTGTTTAAATTTACTATTTCATTTTAATTCGATCTTGGTACTTAATATGGTTTATTATTATTTATTATTATTTAGAAACACGCGTGGGCGACCGCATACGCTATATTAGGCTGTTCCGCGTCTCCGTCGCGAAATTTCAGCAAAGTATACGTTATAACTCTGTATGTTAAATTACGATATTTCAATAATTAATAACGCGAAAACTATTCGTCAGATGTACCACAAAAAATGAATTTATACGTATTTGATATTAATTAATCACATAATAAAAATTCAGATTTTTATCTAAATGTCGCAGTAGTGTCCGAACAACCTTAAATGGATGACGGTAGCGCATGAAATTTTACTGCATCAAACAATAAAATTTGCTGAGGCTGACACATACTTTTTACAAATTTACGGAGTATAATGTACAGTTTAATATAGTCAATCTTCACTGATTTCAGTGGGAATATTTAATATTTGCTTTAATGATAAATATCCGTCAAAATTTATTTATTTCCGTTTATATCATTAAATTTGACTGTTGAATAATATTAAAATTTAAAAACAGCTCCTGGTAAAGTTTCTTAGTTCGAGGACTTTACAAAGTAGCGTTCTAACTAAATTTATTATTTTGAATCCTTTATATTTTTATTGTTTGAGACTTCAATTTCTTACTTTACAAATAATAGATATTTAAGTTTTGGCTGTTAAACTTTAAAGTTGAATTTTTTTAGTGTTTACTTTGTCTTTTTTATAGTTTTACATGATAATTTTATCTAAATGAACTGTATATTTCAGCATTCGATTTATAATTATTATTTATTAAATATTGAAATCATGATATTACTATTTGAATTAATATTAATCGCTAAAAATATTATAATTATTAGGCATCAAACTTTATTTATTACTACTATTACTAACTATTACTAACTATTAGGAGAATTTAGTGAACCAAAAAATCCAAACACTACTTTGATTCACTAGTTTCGCTAAAACCTTCTTTATATTAGATCAGGACCTTCATTTTTCAAATTGTCAGTTTGGGGGTTTTTAGAAGTTTTTGAAATTACTCCTAGGGGGATAGAATTTCAAGTGTTGGCAACACTGTCATATTATCAGCAAAATCATTGAGAAGTCACTGTTCCTTACTTTTTTTTCGAATATTTCATATGTAATACTCTAATCTGATTCAAATCTTATTTTACTCTTTACCGTTAACACTTCTGTCAACTTCTGTCCGAACGCATTGATTTTATCAGGCATAATTGTGAAAAAAAAAATTTAAGAAACGCTTATTACTAATTATTTCTGATTTTTCAAAGCGTATTATGAAACGTACCTAATTTGGTTACGTTCAGGTAATATATAACCGTGGACTTTTTACTGCGCTAAGGTGACCCACACCTCCAAGTCACGATCACAATGGCGACTGGCAAGGATTACATGTTAGGCGCCACCGAGAGATTCTTTTATTATTAGCAGTTAGCCCAGCCTCTTGGTACTGAGTCAACTGATTAAACTATCTTATATATAATGAAACTGTCAGGGTCGAGTATCCACCCATTTCCTGGTCACTAATAATAATTAATTGAAAGATACGAAATTGATCAATTATACTCAGTGGTTAGAATCTAAACAATACATCAACCATTAATTTTATTAAATTATAACGTTAAATAGAATCTACGTCACTCTACACAGGAAGAAAATTCTAGCAAAATTTACGATGTTAATATCGCAATCGTGGACTAGACTTTTATTAGCTTCAATTTTAAAATGTCTTATTTCAAAATTTACTATGTGGGTTATATTTTTTACTGTTTAACATCATAATTTTATCAAAGATTTTTAGGATTAAAAATTACTTTAAAAATTACAATTTGATATCGTAAAAAAAAAAGAAATAAAAATTACAACTCAAAAACTATATTCCTATATTCATCTATCTATGTACTTTTGAATAAAATGAATATTACAGCGTTGCCTCTGTTATAATACGATGTAAGCTATAAAAATTACGATAATTTATCGTGATTTTTAAAAATTAACTGCGTCCTCTGCAAGAGGCGCTTTCAGGACTTATGAATGTTTATTCAAATCGTTTATATGGACCTAAAAAATAAATTAAAGTGTAATAGTACAAGAGCCGGACCTTCTTCGACCTTCACCGATCTTGCAACCCGATGAGATATATTTATTAAAATGCTTTGATAATAGATAAATATGCCTATAATAGCTTGCCTATCAAAATCCTGGCCAGGCTGTTTTTAAATAAATTAATAAAAGTTAATAAATTAATTAATAAAAATTAATAAATTAATAAAAATTATTAAATTTTTTTTAATTTTTTACTGTTCTTGCAACCAGCCAAATTGTACACTAACCGACAGCAAATAATGCATGTAATATGCCGCGGTAGTCTTGCCTCCCCATTTCTTGACCAAACTACCTGGCAAGCGGGTATGAACAGGTGAGTCAATATAATTAACTCCACCGATCTATAAACCGCTTGAATTTGATACCAAAATGTAGTTAATTTTATAACAAACACGATGGTATAGCATCGCCTACGAAAAACTGATTATTAATAATCATTGTCAGGCTTTGAAGTTTAAAAATCGGAGCAAACAGTGGTGCGCGAGAGAGAAAGTCGAGCGGCTGAAGTCCGTGCATTAGAACAAGACATAACATGACAGATATGCCCAGCTATAGGCTACTGCGCATGCTCTGTCTCATACTTGTTATTATTATCCAGAATTATACAATAACTGTCGAAGTAGGTTCGGCTCTTGTACTATAAACTCTTCGGTGGCCGAGTGGTCCAAGGCGTCCGACACTTCGCACTCGGAAGAACTTGGGTTCGAATCCAACGTCTCAATGATTATTATTTTATTCTTTTACTTAACGTTTCTCTTCAAATTTTACGATATTCACATTGTAATTTACATTAAAGAGCTTAAGACTTCGTATTATTTGTCTGAAGTATCATTTCTTAAATGAAATTTCTAACGCTGCATCGTAAAAGTTATGATTTTGAAAGTCTAGTCGACCACTATAAAAATCAATAAGACAAATTACGCCCAAAATGGCATACAACTCATGCCTACGTGGCTGACTCACTCTCACATATTTCACAAATATAAATTTACCCGGAAAACTAATGACAATAATCATACTTTACTTAACGGTTCGCCTCGCGTACCACAGGCTTATATAATCTTACTGCGCACTGGTAATCCCGAGTCCAAGGCGAGGTTTCCAGCGACCATCCTTCCGGCTTAAACCAATCCAAAACCTTGATAACGATGTGACTATTCCAGTTGTCTCCATACAATATTTATCGTAAGCTCGGTAAATAAGGGCTCTTCCGCTGACCAAGACTCGCCCAGCTCATGTACCCAAGGTGACAATGATACAGCTTATGTTCTTGTGATATTTGGTAAATTGCACCGCAACCTAAATATGGCGTCTTCAGATGACGACCGAAGCTGAAGCCTAGTAGGCTTGATGGAAAAGAGTGTCCTTCCAGAATAGTGTCCGGCCGACGATAGAGAGAAGAGGCCCAGTATTGCTGACTTTTATGCATTGGTGAAACGCCCTCTATAGTTTGGACTCGCTTTCTTGAAGCCTTCCTCAGGATCTTGACTTAAGTAGTTGATAACAACAGGATCCAAATTACTGTGAATTCTGAAGCTGAGTGCGCAGTTGTACTATGGCCAAAGAGGAAAATTTAAATAATACAATGAAAAAATGTAATTTAAATTTCCCGGTTACAAATAGGTAGTAACAAAAGACGTAAAGTTTTTTGAGTCCATAGAGCTCGAAAAGGTATTCATAACACTGGTTCTGAGCTTAAGGGGAAGTTACATGGCTGGCTCGCAGGGTCAAACGTTTTTCAGATTTTTTTATTCTTGTCAACACAATCAAAACTCAAATTATTGTATTTAAAATTAAATAAAAGAACTTGTATGCAAAATCATGTATGCCTAACGAAGATTTTATTTTCTTTTACAGGCTAGTCTACAAATGGTTCTATTTTATATATAGATTGAGTTATTTTCTTGGAATCATAGGATACATGATTGCATTAGCAACATTTTTCGGATTGAATCTAGTTTTTGATGTCAAACCATCAGTTTGGATGGATTGTGGATTATTGTTTTTATTTTACGGACTTTATTTTGGTGTATTGGGTCGTGATATTGCTGAAATTTGTACTGATAAAATGGCATCACATATAGGAGTAAGTTTTTTTTATTAAATCATTATCATTAATGACTATATATAAATATATATAAAAAAATACCCGTGAAAAATAAATCATACATGGCCATGCATGACCATATATGGCTCATATATGAAGCATATATGGCCATACACGCAGCATATATGGCCATACTAATTTTTTTAATACAGTCATGCATGGCCATACATGGCCTTGTATGGTTCATGTATGGCCATGCATGACTGTATTAAAAAAGTTCCCGTGAAAAATGATTCATACATGACCATGTATGGTCATACGTAGGCATATAAACTTTTTTAATACAGTCATACATGGCCATACATGAACTATACAAGGCCATGTATGGTCATGCATGACTGAATTAAAAAAGTTTGTATGCCCATGTATGGCCATACATGCTTCATATATGAGCCATGTACGGTTATGCATGACCATGTATTATTCATTTTTCACAGGAATTTTTTAATACCGTCATGCATGACCATACATGAATCATACAAGGTCATGTATGGCCATGCATGACTGTATTAAAAAAAGTTGTATGCCCATGTATGACCATATATGCTCCATGTATGGCCATATATGCTTCATATATGAGCTATATATGGCCATGCATGGTTATGTATGATTCATTTTTCATGGGTTTAGCTAACTATTACAATTACTTATAAACAAGATGTTGTAGTGTTAAAAAAATAGGAAATTTTTTTGATATCACTAACAGCATATTGATGATTATATTTTGCTTTTTCGAAAATGATTGTATTCTTTGAACCTTACATAGCACAACTAAACTTTGTTGTAACTGTCGGTCGTATAGCCTAGTCGTCAAAGCGTCGGTCTCTCGTATGGAAGGTCCCAGGTTCGAATCCTACTAAAGCGGGTGCGGTCGTTAATAAGTCTAGCGTTTTTTCTCTGAATTAAAAATTTCCATTTCGATTAGGAATTCAATTGCTCGCTATCTGATAATCTCTGCGTCGCCAAAATAATTAAAAAAAAAATGTTTTAAAATTTTTTTTTTAATTTAGTTAAAATTTCTATACATTGTCATATCAAGTCATATATGGTCGTATTAAGCTATGTATAGCCATACATGGTCATATATGGCCATATCTGGCCAATTTCCATACATGGCCATGTATGATTCATTTTTCACGGGTGTATATACACTGATAAAAAGAAACCTTTGAGTCAACTTGGTTTGAGTTGAGCCGAATACGCCACGACTTTAAATACGGTGAAACACGCTACGACTTTGGTTGAAAGGCCACACGTACACTGATAGAAGGATTTATTACTAAGTGAATTTAGTAACAAAATTTTTAGTCACATATTTGGGAGAAAAAAATATTTTGTGCTCATCAACATTATTTATTATAATTTAATAAATCATTTTTTTATTTCAATTAAATCTTATTATGGTAAAATAAGTATTTGTTTCCACCAAAAAAATATTTGGTAATCGGTACTAAATATTTTTTTTGTCTTTTGTCGGTAGACGGCTTGTTTAGGATTAAAAACTATGTATGTATTTGTGGGAAATATCAGTGTAGCGTATGTGTGTGAATATATATCGCGGCTTTTACATTATAGTGCGTTTCGTCTCAATCGGAGTTAGTGTTGCGATTTCCAAATTAATTTGTGTGATAAATTTATACATGATAAAGGTTTTAAGAATGTCGCTAAGCTTAGAAAAAGCACTACTGCTACGTTACAGATTGGTAATAATTAAAAAAGTTTTGAATCTATTCAAATTATGTAGCAAAATTTTATATCGGTCATCATACGCTTTTTACGAATCTAATAATTCCAAAAATAGTCCGGTACTCGGCATTATCATTACTATTTTATCTGACTTCAAATCTGTATACTTTTCTTATAAAAAATGTGTAACTATTGGGCTCAATAGTCATATTAAAGGATATCTATTCACGTTACCAAAACAAAATGACCCAAATTATATTATTCAGGTTGATTATGTGAGATTTATCAAACCTTTAAAAACTCATTTACTACTAAATGGCTTACATGACATTTCTCGACGGAATTTAATTTAAAATTTTTAACTTACGTATATCAAAATTATGTGTATTATTTGTATAATTAAAACCTATTTAACTAAAAAGTTGTTATTTATCTTAAATAAAAAATTGTAATAAAATGAGGTTATTTTCCTAATAATACTATTTATTCTTACTTAGAATTATTTATTATTATCATTTTAATTTATTTTAAGTGGAACAATTAGGTTATGCGCTAAAATAAAGTAAAAGAATTAGTTCTTTAATCCTAATAAATGATTTATTGTGCTCCAATAAATCTTTTCTTAGATACTACTAAATATTTATTTGGTGGAAATAAATGAGCTTTACTAAATGATTTGGTAACTGTAACGAAATATTTAGCAAGGTTCGTTACTAAGTCATTTAGTAAATACAACCAAATCTTATTAAATACAACTAAATCCTTTCATCAGTGTATTTGGGGGAATTATCTACTCAAATACATGGCGTACTTATAAAAATGTCATTTGTATTTGCGATGACTTTTACGCACTCAGTTAAAAAATAAATGTAATTGAGTTAACATACTAGAGACTTTGTCTCGCCTACGTTTGCTTTTGTTTCTACAATACTTATATTTAATGCAAAAAATGATGATAACCTATCTATTTTTGACCAAGTCACAGGCTTTCCAAAAATAAATCTATCGGACATCGCTATTTCAAAAGCCTGTGACTTGGTCAAAAATAAACCCAAGGGCAATTGTTTTTTTTAATTTTTTTTGTTTTTAGGTGTAGTTTTCAAAAAAAATTACGATAAAATTATTTATATGTATCTTCTATTTTTTTTCTCACTTTTTTAAAAAAATCCAAATTTTATCGAGGATTACCAGTTTCAATTAATTTCTTCGTCTCAATTTTTCAAACTCTGAAGTCGTCGAGAAATTCTCAAAAATTTTCAGAGTGATGTTTTGTAAAATAAGCCCAACTGGGCAAAAATTTTTTTTCCAATTGATAAATAAAAATAGAAGAAATAGTCCGCCCACTCTGAGATTGGCGGAAAAAAATTGCAGCATTGATTGACTTTTTTTTGAGAAATTAAAAAAAAATCAAAAATGGCGAACTTTAAGAAAATGGCGGTTTTTCTCAAAAAAGCCAAAATTTCATAAGGTTTCATCTTAAAATTATTTCTATTTTTTTCTAAAAAGTACATTCGAAGACAAAAATTTTGAAAAAAAAAAAAAAAAAACGCCCTAACTAGTCAATTTTTGAGAATTTATAGCTATTTGAAAAAATAAAAGTCTTATTTTTGAAAAACTCATAATTTTTTTGGGTTGGGTAAAAAAATTTGAAAAATTCCTAAAAAATGATTTTAATGGGGTAGAAAAGGAAAAAAAAATTATCAACCAAATTGAAAAGGGTCGGGGTCAAAAGTGGTCGATTTGACGTGAAATGCACCGTATACATTTTAAATGTAATTTAAATATATTAAAAATTTATCTTAGGGTCTATAAGGAATACATGTTTAAAAATATACAAAAACTATATCAACAATCGGAGTGTCTATAGCCACCAGTTACAGATAAATCCAGGATTCTAAAAATAGATATATGGTGGCGCTGAAGTCTGCCGTTCCGTGACTGTTAGAATTAGAGACACAGAATAGTTATAAGAGGGGGCTATAATTTTCTGTTCATTAACTAGTCCGCGTCTGTAGCTCTTACAGTGACGGAACAGAAAATTATAGCTCCTTCTTATAACTAGTCCGTGTCTGTAACTCTTGCAGTCACGGAACAATAAATTAGAGCCCCATTTCTTAACTATTCCGTGTTTCTAACTCTTACAGTCACGGAACGGTCTGCCATTCAGCGCCACCATTTATCTATTTTTGGAGTCCCGGATTTATCCGTGGCTGGTGGCTATAGACACTCCGAAAAAATATAATTATAGAAATATAAAAAATATATTTTTAATTTAACCAACAACATAAAATAGAAAATTTAATAAAATTATACACTATTTTATGTATTTGGAATATATTTTTTCTACATTGTCATACATGTATGTTTTATAAGTTCTGAAAATTCCCAAAAATTTTATTTTTTAAATATTCATTAAACATTCCAAATTCACTTATGTAAATAGAATTGAACATTGTTTTGAATTGGTAGGTAGATTTTTTTAAAAGTCTAGGTATTTTATTTGTTCACATGGTCAATTTCTCAAGGAATTTTATCATAACCTATCATAATTTGTTGAGTAGAGTTCAAAAGTACGATTCATTAAAAAATTTATATATATATTGTAACGAGTTTTTCACCACCGGGGATCTACCGGATTAAAGTCCGAATACGCTTACGATTTTGGCAACCTTGTTCAAAAATTTAAATGCTGGGCGTCAGGTGATTCAATAATCACTAAATAACAATTATCAAAAATACATCGGCTCAGAGTGGCGGATCAGGGAAAGGTCAGACACTTAAGATTATGATTAATGATTGATCAAAATAAAACACAACAAAATTTCGTATATTAAAAAGAAGCAAAAATTGGTCGGTATCACAAATAAAAATTATCAGTTACAAAACAAAATACTTTGCCGGCTTCGGCTTGACTCGATATAAACAAAAAAACGGTCTGTCGGTTGACCCTGCGGACCAGCCCCAAAGCTTCCCGCCTATTTTGAGCTCCTGGAGCTCGAAAAATTGTTGTAGATACATTTTCAAGGTCTGCGAGCTCGAAAATACTTTTATATGCCTTTGTTTTCGAAAAAAAAACGTTTTTTACCATTTTTTCTCAAATGATATCTCTCGAACGAATAAATCGATTGAAACGTTCAAGGTGGCAATCGACGCGTTTTATTGAGTTCTACAACTGATTAGATTTTGAAATTGATTTATCGAGTCGTTTTTGAGAAATTTTCAAAATCCTAAAAAATTTTTTTTTTTTTTAATTCTTTCGACAACGGTTTCTCTTGAAAGAAAGGACCGATTTTGATGTTTGAGGTTGCATTCGACGCGGCTTATGAAGCTTCAGAGCCCAGTTGATTTTGGAATCAATCCATCAAGAACATAAAAAGTTATCTAAAAAAACTTTTTGAAAAAAGTTTATTTTTGGAATATCTTTAAACAAGCCGTACCGATCAAGTTTATTTTTTTTCAGCTTCAAGATATTCGCAAGCCGCGTCGAATGACATCTTGATGATCAAACTCGGTTTATCCGTTCAAAAGTTATAGATATTTACATACGTACGTACGTACATACATACATACACTCGGACATTATCGTGAAATTAATCAGGATAGCTTCCTAGAATCTCAAAACGTCAAGATCTCTTAGAAATTCAATTTTCGAAAATCGGACTGAAACCAATAACTTCCCGAATTTTGGAAAATTTGCAGTTTTCTTAGCGGGAAATTAAAAAACAAATTGCTCGTAGAAATTTTAATTGATCAAAACACAAAATCAGTCCGTATTAAAAGGAAAATAGTCGTTTTACGAAATAAAAAAAAATTCAGTTATTTTATCGTCCGGAGACACACATACACTGTAAGTATCACCGGAATACTTGACGAGTGACGTAATCGTATACGGCAAGACTCTACTGCCGAAACGAAGAAGACACGGATAATTTGTAATTCTCAGAATTGCTCGATGAAATATAATAAATTATAAAATAATATTTTATTTCGGTACCGCGTTGAAATTGCTTTTTCATGCAATTATTACAAGTAATTAATTATTAAATTAATTATTATCTACACAAAACGCGTGTCACTTGTTCATTAAACAAATCCATCGGTCGTACACTTCAGTTAGTTTGCCTGCCGAAGCTTTAGCTTGTTCACTTGTCCACGAAGGCCGTTATTATTAGTCGAACTTGTTTCTCGCGATTAATTATGTCGTTGTTCAAACTTGGATTGTTCTTAATGGCGTAAATCCAATTGTTCAATAGTCGGGATCGAAATTAGTCGTTTGGTCGGAGTCGATACTTTAGGTTTAGATTGCAATAATCACTGCCTAAGTCGCCAATTACCAAAGAGTAAAACGTTGTTAGTGATAATGAGAAGAGGAGTGACGGAAAAAGGTATTTGTGGGGTGAGAGGCGTTTCGTCTAAGTATACGATAGCTGAGACTCCTCAGTTAGGTGTGTCTATCGTATACTCCACCTAAGACACCGTGTTGAAAGTTACATGTTAGAAATGTTATATATTGAAACAAGCATAGGGACGAGGTATTGCTAGAGGCGCGAGTTGTGAATGCCATCTCGCGGAGTGAAGCCGAACCACCATATATATATATATATATATATATATATATATATATATATATATATATATATATATATATATATATATATATATATATATATATATATATATATATATATATGAGGCGTTCCACGCCAAATCGGACACCATTTAGCTTTTGCACCTCGGATTTTTTTTTATCTTTTTTATCTTTTAGTATTTGTTCAAAGAGGCCTTCATGATTTTTTTCAAATTTTTTTCTCCTACCATTTTCGAAATATCGAGTTTTGAAAAATGTAGAGAATTTTCTTTTGAACATCTGTAACTTCGCGAAAAGTGGTTTAAATAAAATTTTCTAAGACATAAACTGTTCATTTTTAGACATCTCTCCAGTAAAAGAATATCAAAAAAATTTTTTAAACCACGCTTTTATTGGAATTTAAGCTTTTAAGTATAAATGGGCGATTTACAAAAAACACGTACTGATCGATTTTTCTTGTAATTTTTCACCGCCAACTGTCACCTATTCTACAACTTTTTCAGCTATGTTCATAACGGGACAACGATGGGATCTATTTTTTTTCGATTTTTTAAATTTCCAGTTTTTTGATGTTTCGAAAACGGTAGGAGAAAAAAAATTTGAAAAAAATTATGAAGGCCTCTTTGAACCTATACTAAAAGATAAAAAAAGTACAAAAAAATCCGAGGTGCAAAAGCTTAATAGTGTCCGATTTGGCGTGGAACGCCCCGTTTCCAAAATTCGATATTTTGAAAACGGTTGGAGGGGAAAATTTGAAAAAAATCATCAAGGCCTTTTTGAACCTATACTAAAAGATAAAAAAATCCGAAGCGCAAAAATTAAATGGTGTCCGATTTGGCGTGGAATGCCTCATACATATGGCTCATTCCATCAAATAAAGTTATTTTTACGGGGTGACCCTCATCGATTTGATTCAAACTTTGTGGAGTCTTTCCATATATTTAAAAAAATAATTCTCTGAAAATTTGAGTCTTCAATATGCAGTAGTTTCAAAGTTATGATTTTTTGAATATTTAAAAAATTTTTGTTTTCAATTTTTTCATTACTTTTTTTGAAGGAAACAATTTTTTTAAAAAAATGAGCACACAGTAGTTATTCGTAGGAAAAATTCTTAGCTTTCCAACGAAAATATCCATTTTTTATTTTAAGTTACAGAAGACCCTTTAAAATTCGTTTTAAATAGGAAAAACGATTTTTATGACTGTGCGGCGCTTGATACATCTAATTTGATATTTTCTTCTAAAAGCTGAGACCTTTTTCCACAACATATGTAATTTTCACGATGTGCATATTTTTTGTTCGAACAAAATCAATAATTATTTAAATACAAGTCATTGGCTTTATAGTTTTATCAAACTGTAATGGTTCATTGTGTGGCAAAAGATGAAACAAAACGATATCAGACGAGAGTAAAGTAGGCTGCCTAAGCCGTAGGAAAAAACTGACAATAACTGCAATCTGAAGTCGTGTTTTATCTCGTGTTACACACTATTTCTTTCATGATTACCTGCATTGAAAATTAGTTTCAGTGGCAGCAGCCAGTTAGAATTAAGTTAATTAAAGATCAATGGTGTGAAAAATTTTAATACTTTTTAATGCTTTTGAATACATTGAATACTTTTTAATCACCCTTTTTATGAGCATTTAACATTCCAAATCGCTTTGAATCGTTCCTTTTAATCAAGGAATAATGACTTTTTATAGAAAATAAATGTT
Organism: Microplitis demolitor; assembly: GCF_026212275.2. Lineage (NCBI taxonomy): Eukaryota > Metazoa > Arthropoda > Insecta > Hymenoptera > Braconidae > Microplitis > Microplitis demolitor. The sequence goes on from NC_068553.1 coordinate 8,008,713, forward strand.
TTAGACGTACGATATTTACAGTCAAATATGGTGAAAGAAACTCAAGCAGTACACCTTTTCTCACCTATTGTTGATAGCCTAGGATATTTGTGTTAAAAATGTATCAAGATCCTCGAAAAAGTTAAGAATTAAAGTTTTTCAATCATAGAGAGTTTATATTTCATTTAATTTTGTTCAAACAAAAAATATACACATCGTGAAAATTACATATTTTGTGGGAAAAGGTATCAGTTTTCCGAAAAAATATCAAATTAGATGCACAGTCATAAAAATCGTTTTTCTTATTTTGAACGAATTTTAAAGGGTCTTCTGTAACTTAAAATAAAAAATGGATATTTTCATTAGAAAGCTGAGAATTTTTCCTACGAATAACTATTATGTGCTCATTTTTTTTTAAAAATTGTTTCCTTCATGAAAAGTGATGAAAAAGTTGAAAACAAAACTTTTTAAGAAATTCAAAAAATCATAACTTTGAAACTGCTGCATATTCAAGGCTCAAACTTCAGAGAATTTTTTTTAAATACATGGAAAGACTCCACAAAGTTTGAATCAAATCGACGAGGGCCGCCCCGTAAAAATAACTTTATTTGGTGGAATGACCCATATATATTGGGTGCTTCGTTTCCGGCAAAAGTATTTTTTTTGTTGCTCATCAAGCAAAATATTGTTTTTTATGCTAAAATGAAAATTCCTGCCAAGTTTAAGCTCTTAATTCCAATTCTAACTACTTTCCATTCGATTTCAAAGATTTCCCATTTAAAGGACACGTAAATTAAATTACTTTTTTTTTAACTTTCTAATACTCAGTTGCGTTTTATGATATCGACGCGGTTTCGGTCGCAAATTGTAGGGTATTTGGTGTTCTTCAAAAGTGCCCAAAGTAACTTAGCTGTGATTCCAGCTGTTTCACTGATGTCAGCTGAGGAAGTCATTTTTCGTATCAAATTGACCTTTATTGGCTTGCAGAACGTAAATCAATGAATACACGTCAAAAATGTAAACGGGAGTTTTATAGGAAATTTTATTCCCTTAAAAAATGCCCTATAAGTCAAATCGCTGAAGTTCATAGTTTCCGAGTTATAGGAGTTTTAATAATTTAAAAAATATAATATTAAAAAAAAATGACAATTGCTATTTTTTTTTTTAAATTATTAAAACTCCTATAACTCAGAAAAAATGGACTTTAGCGACTTGACTCATAGAGCTTTTTTTGAAGGGAATAAAATTTCCTATAAAATTCCCATTTACATTTTTGGTGTGCATTCATTGGTTTACGTTCTGTAAGCCAATAAAGGTCAATTTGATACGAAAAATGACTTCTTCAGCAGGCGTCAGTGAAACAGCTAGAATTACAGCTAAGTTACTATGGGAACTTTTAAAGAACATCAAATGCCCTATAATTTGCGATAAAACCCGCGTCGATATCATAAACCGCAGCTAAGTATTAGAAAGTTAAAAAAAAAGTAATTTAATTTACGTGTATTTTAAATGGGATAACTTGGAAATCAAATGGAAAGTACTTAGGATTGGAATTATGAGCTTAAATTTGACAGGAATTTTCATTTTAGAATAAAAAACAATATTTTGCTTGATGAGCAACAAAAAAAAATACTTATGCCGGAAACGAAGCACCCTAATATATATATACATATATATATATATATATATATATATATATATATTCTAATACTAAATCTATGCATACGTTAATACGCTAAACTTTGCGCTACAACTTCGTTCTCTATCTTTAGCGTCCAGTCTCAATACTAACAGGGCGCCAGGTAATTTTTATCACTGGAATCTCCAAACCAGTAAATCTTAATAATTGGATAAATTTTTGATCTGTGGAACTATCTCAAAACCACGCATAAAAAAAACTAAAACTAAAACAAAAATGCTCAGAACTTATAAGCAAAAACAAAAACAGAGACTGGAAAACTAAAAACAGTTACGGTATGCCATGGTGTCGCTCAGTGTGTAGGTTTATGGAGAGAGGGAGTGGTCCGGGTTGCATCATTCCAAATCCATGAAGATTGTTAGTGAATTTGCAATTTTTATTAAACAACAATAAACTCAAATCTCTATTTAACAATTAGCAAAATACTTTAGCATCGTACAAATAATTTTTCTTTACAACAAAATACTAAATCTAATAATAATAAAATGTAGTCTTAACAAAAAGTAAATTGACATCTAAATGATACGTATCGATACATTATAATTAAATTAATTAATTACTAGAGCTGGAAAACAATCAACTAATATTCAGTAAAATAGAACAATAGATTGTAAAACCGACACCCTAGAACAATTTTTTTAAGAATCTAGTAAAACTAACGTACATGGGTCTAATATTGACGTCAATTAGACGACAATTGGTTTAATAACTAAACATATTTCTTATAATTATTGATAAAATAATAGTAACAATAAATCGTGAACATGACTCTAAACTGTAACAATATTCTCATAATTCTCTCAGTTCTTAAATCTTTTCTTTAATTAAAACAGTAGCATAATATCTTAAGACTTTGACTCGAACTCAGTTAATTATTAATAATTATAATAATTATTTCATACCTGATTACTGATAAATAAAATATCAAGTAACTTCTTACACTGTTTTAAATAATACTTCTGTAACAATAATCTTAATCTGTAGCTTTCCGCAATGTCATGATACTGTAGCCCCATTCCTGGACACGTCTGCTCGCTTTGAGTGACCAGAGCTCAATGCTCACGTCCGTACTTTTCGAAGGTCTCCCGTCGACTCTTGTTTTCTCAATAATCAAAATCCGAAACCTCAAACTAAATCTGATCATTTTCTATAACTGACTTTTATATTCTAAATCCATAAATCAATTTCCAAACTATACTATATCGGTAACTGGAGGTTTATACCTCACCAAACGTACTCACTAAACCTGACTCTGAGTATCGATATCCTTGGTAGTTGCTCTCCTGGAACAGACTTCAGCTGGGATCGTAAAACTTAAAACTGAGTGACCTATGACTCCCTCAGCGGTACAAGTGGTCATGGCTTGTCCTCTGAGGTCTGTCAGACAAAATAATTAAAAATGACCAAACGACTTCTACAACAGCAACGGTCACAAAATTACTGTTGAGGCCTGCCAAACCAAAACTCAAAAACTGATCCCAATCTGCATCCATCAGATTCCTTATATACTGGAGCGCTAGCATTTCAGCTAGACCTCTGCAATCTACCAAGAAGTCTCATAGGTGTTATGTCCCAGCCTGTACGTCAGATGACGTGGGCATTTACTTCTCTAATTACTGACCTGAAATCTAACTAATTATTTCGAATATCGATAACCAAGTAATTTCCATAGTATTTAATTGATTATATAAAATAATATAATATAATAATAGAATAATATTATTAATAATATGAGTAATAGTTGATAAAGTTATTTTTCTATATTTTAACAAATATAAATAAGCGCTGACGCCTCGAGTAAATCCTCGAGACGTGCAGCTGCACAAACATCTATTTTGCTTAAGATAACTTTTGTTAATAGATAAGTGACTCGTTTGTTAGTAACAAATATTAGAATGGATCATTCGAGAACATGCGTTATCTCGAATGACCCCTCCATATGAATCGATGCGCGGGTCTGATGCCCAAGCGTATTGATAAGAGTGACTCTAGTTTTTCTCGATCAAGAGAACGCAGTCTGAAACATCGAGAGCAGTCAGGCTCAATATTAAAACCTCAACTTCGTTCTCACCCTCTCAAAATTATTGTTAAGAGTACACTAACAATTTATAAATTAATTCAACTGTATATTTTCACATCACTCAAAATTATACCCTTATAATTGAATAAATCGGATTTAGATATATGAAATAATATATATATAATCAAACAACCAGTTTATTGCAACCACCAAATGGTGGCTGTTCAACCCATACTTAATTATTATTTATAATTATATGTAAGTTTTCATTACGTCCAATTTAAATCGACCGCTCAACTACGCCAGCGCCAAAGCATCTACCAGGACGTAACATAGGGATAGAACTAGGTTTTATCATCAGATGATACCGAGTGACTAATTCAAGTCTCGCTCCACGGTGACACTGACTTCTCCACATACTCGAAATTCCAAAATTGTAAACTAAAATTCAAATTTTATCATTATCTCAAACTTTAAACTCAACCCTTATTCGATATTAAATTCCCATAATTCTGATTCTAATTCTTTGCTTTAATTTTCTCTTAACAAAACCCATAACTGTAGCTAAACGTTACTCCATATTTAATTCTTAAGCTATAACTTAAATCAAAAATCTGTATCCAAATTGTTAATACCTGTACGCTAAATTCTAATTCTTGAGTTACCATGCTCGAAAATGCATTAAAATCAGTTGGTGTTTGTGACGTTCACTTTGATTTGACCCCTATACGAAAAATAACGTCACAATATATATATAAATATATATATAAATATATATATATATATATATATATATATATATATATATATATATATATTAGGGTGATTCATTTTGAACGAACATTTTTTTTTCGCTCCTACAGCAAAATATCATTGTACAGATAAAAAAAAAATTCCCTGAAAGTTTCAGCCCTTAATCTTACGTCTAAGTACTTTTATTTTGATTTCGAAGTTTCCCCATTTCAAATACATAGGAATATTAGGTTTTTTTTTTAATTCCCTATAACTTGGCGGCATTTCATGGCACTATAATGCCCATAGGGGTGATTTGTCGATAATTAGCTGCACTTTAAATGTGCTCACGACAATGTTATTATAACTCGTATATTTCAGTTTTTATGCGAGATAGAAGTCATATTTTAAAAAAATACTATATTTTTTGCACGTAAAGGCTAAACGGTTAGAGTTACGAAAGAAAAGTAAATAAAAATTTTGTAGGAAATTTAATTCTCTACAAAAAAGGTCCCATTCATGAAATCCATAATTTTTAATTTAAAAATTTTTTTTATTAAATGTTGAGAGAATAATAAATATTATGTGGTTTAAACTAAAAAATTATACATTTTTTTTATTATTTTCTCGTATGTTTATATACAGCAAGATAATAATTTGCGTGATTGTTTTGTTGTGCACTTTCCTCCTTTATTTTTGGCAATGAAAAATCTGTACTATATAATAGCTAGTGCAGAGATTGGCAAGTCAACTCCTTTTTCGTCTAAGAAGATATGAAATTCTAAATCGAAATCTTGCAGAAGGGAGGCACTGTAAGCGCATCGCTGTTTGACCTTGAATTTTTTTTTTTTTTTTATAATTCACAATACAGGTGCTTTTGATTAATCGCTATGCTCTTGAGCTTTCAATAAATTAAATTTCTTCTTGAAGGTCCTTACTATATTGACTATATATTCAATTATACTATTCAGTTTTTGAGGTTACTTTTTGCTGTTAATTGCTGTGCGTGCAGATAAATATTTTCTCTAGATAAATAATTAAATAATCAACAACATTATTTGTTTACGTAATATATATTCAAATAATTCATTCATACAATTAAAAAAATACTTAAATTATGACGGAAAAAATTAGTATTAATAAAGTATGTCACGATATTTAGATATCGCGGCAGTCTCGCATCAGGTCAGTGAGCAACAGAAGGCAGCACACGCTGCTCACACGTCTCATCCGATAGTTTGTTAACATGATTATTTTGTTTATTTATAAGATTTTGTTCTAATTATAGCGTTAATAATACTTTATTGGGTTCTTAGGTATAAATTGTATTTGAATCAGGAGATTTCACTGAGTAATGTGAGCATATATTTGGATTTTATAGCGCTGAGAGAAATAGTTGTGCATTTCATTTATGTGCTTATGATTATTTTGAATTGGTTGGCGCATGCGCGTCAACGCAACAGTTGGCATCCGTAAATTTAGTCATTATAAATAAATTTACTAGTGTTATGAATAAATCATTGATTGATTTATCTGTAAATCATATTAAGAATTAATTATGAAAGATACAATTGGTTGTTTAGCGTCGGGAACTTGATAAATTACACGGCCAAAGTTATGTAGTACGTTGGTGGTACTGTAAAGGGAAATAACATGCGACAGTTGTATATCTCCATTGGTCAAAGTGAGACATACGACAAAATGGCGTCGGCCTAGGTGCCGGCGTGAGATTCACGTGCTGCCATGGTCAGACGTGGGAAAGTCTCTGTAAGAGTAGCGTGTGTGCTCTGGTACATTAAAATAATTAAAAAATTGTCGCCACTTGGTATTTGAGTAGATAATATAAACCTATTGGCATTATTTGAGCATTTTGATAAATCGCATAAAGGAAAATACATTTACCGTATTAGCGTGCAACCAAGGGAGTTGAATAATACGTAAACTGTAAGTACTTTTTTTGGCTAATACATTGGCGTGTACTTTTGGTTCCCGAGTTGGTGATCATTTGTATATAGCATAAGCGTAAGAGAGATAGTGAATTCTGAGTATTAATAATTTGTCATAAGCATATGATGGAATGCGTAAATATTATACTCAGTAAATACGAATACAATCAGTGAAAATATTCAGTATTATTTTACCAAATGTTGAGTGTGATAAATGTTTGGTTATTTTTTCATGATCATTTATTATTAATTTGAGTTATTATTTTTATAATTAATTTTTGGTGCGTATTATTATTATATTATTTTGCTTATCAAGTGAGAGTGATACAAAGGTATAAATATCACTCATAATTATTGTATCCAAAAGTGCTCTTTATCTGTATTATTTGAGTATAGGATAATATTACTTTGTGAATACCGTAAAATTCAGCATTGGAAATTATTGGGAATTTTTACTGGAAATACTTCAAATTCTTATATGAGATTATTTTAGTTAATATTTTCTATTCACTTGCGAGTGATATAATAATTTACAATTATTGAAGTATTATTCTGAGATTGTTCTCCGTGAATTATATTTAGTTTATTTATGTTCACGTGTGAGTGAGACTATTAATTATTAATAGTTATATGTTTTTACAATACATTTATTGTTTATGCAGTAGTATTAGTATTTGAATTATAATTTTATATGCGCATACTATTATTATTATTTTTTGTAAGCGATTTACTATTATTTTTCGATATTATTTTTGTGAGTATGCGAGATATTTGATTAATTAATTTTTAATTTAAAATATATTTGAAACAAATGGTCATCAACCCAGTAGTTATTTAAATTTATTTATTTAAAGTACTGCTATCTTTTTCTTGCTTTCCTTTTCCTGAAATCTGAAACTGTTACCCTGTCATTTATTTTTATTTTTATTTTCATTTTCATTTTTCTCCGTTGTTTTATTTTTGAGTTAATTTTGTTCGTGGGGCACACGAACTGGCGCCCAACTAGGTTGTCTAACTCAGCCTGAGCAGAGTTGCGAGTCCAGGGAGGTTCAGGATATCTTCAGGTGGGACCTTTTGGTTTTGTTATTAATTTATTTTCAGTTTTTTACCAACGGAGAGCCATAACGGCTATTGAGCGCCAACCACACTCCGCCGTGGAACGCGTGAAATAGAAGAGAACGTTATAAATATACAATTATTTAATTGGATTCGAGTCGAGTAAACTAAATGAAAATAAATTACCGACTTATCGTGATATTATATATGTTTTTATGTACAAGTATCGTTATTTGAATTTTACAATTCGACAAAGCTCAACTGAAGTAATTAATGATGTGCACGGTATATGAAACAAATTTTGTATTCCGATCAGTCGTATACAACATCACATAAAAAAATTTGAAAAATTTTATAACTTATATAAAGAATTAAAAGTTAATCGCAACAAAAAAAAAAAAAAATCACCGACTCAACAAAAAATAATCAAAAGTTTCAATGAAAAATTGGATCAATTATTCGATATTGCTAAACGCAATGAAACTGAAATTTTGCCAGATCATTTGCGTAAATATCTAACAGAATGTCGTGAAAACAATAGGAGTTATAAATCTGCACCAATTGAAAATAAGTTACCGGAAGATTCATCCATAGAGTTGAGTCAAAAATTATCACAGACTTTGATATCAGATATTGCCAGTAGTCAATCGTCAAAATGTAGTGATTTTAAGCGTGCTCATTCTGATTATGAGGATGAGAGTCCTCCAGCTAAGACTAAAAAAATAAACATCATGACACCGGACCTTGTTTCCACAGTAGATCGTACACACACCAGCAATAGGCAAGCAATGTACATAACCGCTTCGGTACTCGGCAGTCTTGGATTAGATATCGATGATTTTAATCTAAGCTATTCAACCATTTTTAATGCTCGTAATAGATTCAGAATAGATATTGTGGAGTCATTAAAAAATGATCATAATATCGCTAAGTGTCTTGTCGTCCATTGGGATGGAAAATCACTTCTCACTGTTTTAAGCAAAAAAAAAAAGTGGAACGACTTCCGATTGTAGTCTCCGGAGTTGGTACTGAACAACTACTTGGCGTTCCAAAACTTGACAATGCAACAGGATTTAATCAATCTGAAGTTATTTTTGAGGTGTTGAACGAGTGGAATATTGTTGATAGAGTAAAAGCAATGTGTTTCGACACTCCCAGCGTTAACATTGGTAAATTATTTAATTATATGAACAGGAAAGAAGAAGGCTCGAAAATTTATCAGTTGGCAACATATTTTTTACTTTGAATTCATATTTATATACTAATAATTTTAAAACAAGGCCATAATTTAATAAAAGATAGAATTTTCTTTTTATCAAAATTTGAAACATATAAGAAAACAAACTTCATGATTTGCTACAGTTAATTTAATAAATATTACTTATTTGATTGATGTATGTCATAAATTAATTAGATTTCACACTTTAATTATTAATTGATATCTAAAATCAAAGATTTTTATTTACTTTTTAAGATAATTCATAGTAGTAATTTTAAATTTACAAAAATGAATAAACTAATTTGCATAGAATATATGAAAATACTAATTAGTGATGATAAATTCCGCTTCTAACTATTTCGTATTAATCTTCGAGATTTATTAATTATTGACGAAAAATATTATTTTTTGCTTTTTTCTATAAATTGTTTATATTCTTTTTTTTTCGGTATAGAATTACTTGTTTGTAAATTTGTAAATTAATGTTGTTTCGTAAAAATATGATGCCACTTCAAAACATTTTTTTTAAATTTTTATATTAATCTTAATGTAGGTCTTCAGAACGGAACATGCACTTTATTAGCCCAAAATTACAAAGAGATTTATTGTATCTCGCATGTCGTCACCACATTTTTGAAATAATTTTACGCAATATAGTAGAAGTTGCTTGGCCAATTACAACAGGCCCAAATGTGCCTATTTTTAAGAGATTCCAAGATTTTCGGGAAAATATTGATCCACCTCAATATGATATTGGAATTGATGACTTAGCAATAAAAGACATTCTTAGTGAAACAAAAGAAGATAAACTTCGTTTTATAGAAACTCAACTTAAGGTATTAGTTATAAAAATTAAAATATTAGTTAGATAATGCAACATATAGAATACTAGTTTAAATAAAAATTATTTGATTTATTTTAAATGATTTCCGATCATCATGTCCTATGATTATTATCCTCAACATAAAAATCCAGGAAAAAAATATCCCGAACGAAAAAATCTGAGACAAATATAGATATTTTCAGGATTTATCCTGGTTGATCAGGGTTTTTTATTTAGGATATTTTTGTATGGATGAATGTGCTAAGATTTTATTATCTAGTATTTTCTTGTCTCGGATATTGTGGCCGGTTACCATTTTAAATATTTTAATAATAGTCAGTTTACAGTTATTAATAATTGTTCAGTCACGAGCTTGACTAATTTGAATCAAGCTTTGTGCATTTCCGCTAAGTCCGGGAGTTGCCAAACTCGCTACTGACTGAAGGTCAGAATAGTGCCGGGTCACTCGCTATTTGGGCCCGGTACATACAATTTCTAATTCAGGACCGTGTCAAGACGTCCTGAGAACCCGCTACAAGCTGGCCAATCACATAATTCGTTTCATGCAGCAAGGCTGCCACGTCGACACGAAGCTTCTCGACGACTTAACGACGCTACCATCTTTGGGATTCTACAACGTGCATTGCTACTTGTTACCTCGTGCTCTTGAAACCGCTTCGTTTATTAATTCTTGTGTGAAACTAAATCAACCCGCTACGCCAATTTCTGTCTTTATTTAGTCAGTATAATAAGGCTGCTATTTACTGAGAGTATATTAATTAATTGTGATTTATAATTATATTATAAATAATTGCTGCTTAGATAATCGCTCTGACCACGTGTCAATTATATACGTGAATCTTATCACTAAAGTTGCATTTGCTATCGCGTGTCTGTTTTGTCGCATTCGCTATTAATCATGATTTCTTACAATTTAAGGTATAAATAAGTTAATAAATCGCTCATTTATTTATTGATAAAAACTGTGTAATTTTTAATTGTTTAATTCCTCACGCCTAAACCAGATCCATTTCAGTTTATTCGCTCACTCAACAATAATTAATTTCATCAGTTTATGGTAATTAAATGATAAATACTATAAAAGAATTAATATCAATTGGTATTTCATATTATTTACAATTTTTTTCATTAGGATCATTTACCAAGAGATGATTATCGTGAGTTTTTGATGCCTATATTTTTTTGGGAGGTGTTCCCAAAAATGGCGTAAAATTTAGAGCTCCTGGCGCAATGCACCGCGCGAGGTGGTTATCCAAAGCATTATATTGTTTGAAAATTTATTTGTTTAGAAAACAATTTTCAATAACAAAATCAGATGTTGACGCTCTCCGAGAAATATGTGTTTTTTTGGTTTTATTTTACCTTGAAAGCTGGTTTACTGCTAAGGATGCGACAAAAGCTCCGAATGGTGATTTGAAATTATTTCAGAATTTATTGATCTACAAGAACACGCATTCGAAAATTGCTGAAGCTGCTGTAGCAAAATTATCCGGTCATCTTTGGTACCTGAACGAACAACTTGCTTGTTTAGCACTGTTTGATCCAGTCGTATCACATGAACAAAAAGTAAAAATGGTAAATTCGATTAAAAATAAAGAAACAAATTAGCCCAGTCATATTAGGTAAAAAAAGGGGTCAACCTCCGAATGAGAGATAATAAGCTATAAATTGGTATAAACCTTTGTTTTGTCGTTCTAAATGTTGTCTCAAAAGTCACAAATGATACCTTGTCCGCGTCTTAAGATATTGAAGGTCAAAGGTCATAAAAATTGGTTTTTCGTGAATATCTCGCTTTCTATTGCTTAAATGATATTTTTACTTATAATAAAAGTTGTAGTATAAAATTCTCTACAATTTTCGTTTTATGTTTTTTTTAATACGATCAACCGTTTTTGAGGTAGAGCGCGAAGAGTGCGCAGCGCACAGTCATATATGGTCCAATGCAAGGTCAAGCGTGAGTTACGGTTATCAGTACGTTATATAAGGTCTATTATTTATTAAATTATTATAATTATTAAACATTGGCCATTATTTATGTACTAATTATTAATTGTTCATATTTATTAAAATCAGTAACTTAATTATTTATATTTAACTATTCAACTATAGTATATTATTAATTCTGGAATATATATTTTTAGTAAAAACGTCATTGCATACGTTTTCTTCAAAACGTGTAAATTTTTTAATACTTATATACCTAGATATACTTGTCCCTACCCTATTCTAGACCTTTCCTATTTATAGCCGGGACAGATGTTCTATTGTATTCAAGGCCACTTTCTCTTTTAAGAGACCACTTTGTATTCGTCAAGATTATTCGTTAGTTTGAAATTGTATCTTCGCAACGACGGTCGTACGGTTTTAAGAGCTATGGCTGATTTGTGTTTTATATGTGATAAGTCACTTTCAGAAGGTGTTTCTGTGAATGTTGTACGTGGTTTACAAACTTTAAAAACTGCAAGTATTGAAAGAAATGATGGACATATAGACTATTTAAATACTTTAAGTTCTGTGAATGTGCATTCCGAGTGTCGAAAAGTGTACACTAGTAAAAATGCTATTGTTGCATCGAAACGACGCACAGAAGAGGGTGAACCTTCAACGCCAAGTGCACCTCGTAAAAAAAGAAACGAAGTGTTTGATTTTAAAAAATTGTGCTTATTTTGTGGCCAAAAAGCTAATGAAGTAGTGGAAAGGAAAAAAAGGAGAAGTATAGATGGACAATAAGTAATGTAAGCACTCTAGCGTTTAAAGAGAACGTAATTAAAAAAGCAGAAGAACGCAACGATTCCTTAGGAGAATTAGTAAAGGAACGTATACTTTACGAGTATGATTTGATCGCTGCAGAAGCAAAGTATCATACTATTTGCTATACCAACTTTTTAACTCGAGTACCATCTGCTGATAAGAAGCCGCGCCAAGATGATCAAGTCACTCGAGCAATGAAGGAGATTTTTTGTTATATAGAAAATAATGAAGGTTCTCAATTTACGTTGAAAGAACTTAAAGATGTCCTTACGGAGTACATATCCGACGATAAGACAATTATTACAAACCTACAACAAAAGTATTTAACTGACATAATAATTACAAAAAAAAATAGGAGCATTTACAATCATATCTTTCCGTGATACACAGGTTAATGTACTATCAAAAGCTTGGTACGAAAATAAAAAAGCTTGCCTGAACGCTGCACAATATCCAAGTAATCCCGATGAAGAAAACGCATACGATCCTGAAATTCTGGAGGGTTTGGAGATGAGTATGACCGATAATGAGGATGATAACAATGAATTGAACGTTTTCGAGCGACAACAAGAAGAAGACGACGAAGAAGATGATGATAACTAGCTTCTATTCACAATTTTATTATAATTAAAACCAATTAAAATTCTTATAATATTTAAACTGACATTTCAACAAATGTATAGAATGGCATATTTAATGATAAATAAAGATATGCATAAAATATATCCCCTTATTGTCTTTTTAACTAAAAAGATATATTCTCGAATTAATAATATACTATAGTTGAATAGTTAAATATAAATAATTAAGTTACTGATTTTAATAAATATGAACAATTAATAATTAGTACATAAATAATGGCCATTGTTTAATAATTATAATAATTTAATAAATAATAGACCTTACATAACGTACTGATAACCGTAACTCACGCTTGACCTTGCATTGGACCATATATGACTGTGCGCTGCGCACTCTTCGCGCTCTACCTCAAAAACGGTTGATCGTATTAAAAAAACACAAAACGAAAATTGTAGAGAATTTTATACTCTACAACTTTTATTATCAGTAAAAATATCATTTAAGCAATAGAAAGCGAGATATTCACGAAAAACCAATTTTTATGACCTTTGACCTTCAATATCTTAAGACGCGGACACGGTATCATTTGTAACTTTTGAGACAACATTTAGAACGACAAAACAAAGGTTTATACCAATTTATAGCTTATTATCTTTCATTCCGAGGTGAAACCCCTAAAATGACTGGGCTACATGCTATTAAGGAAAAACGTCTCATTCTAAACAAAAATGAATTTGATTCATTGGCTACGAAAGAGATAAGTAATTTTGTTAGTCAGAAATCTCTTTTCATTTTTAAACAGTTTGAGTTGTCCACTGGTTTTCTTAAAATCGATCCTGACTTATGGGAATCTAATGACGATTATAAAAAATGCCTAGAAACATTTAAGCGGCTAAAAGTTGTGAATGATACAGCGGAACGAGGGGTGGCATTGATCGAAAAATACAATCAATGTTTCACACAAGACGAAGAACAAAGGCAACTAATTTTACAAGTAGTCCAAGACCACCGCAAAAAATATCCATCCTGTAAAAAAGAAAATTATATGTCACAGAGCTCTTAACTGATTAATGTATAAGCATATTTTATTCTACAGTTAGAAATATACGGTAAACATACGAGAAAATAATGAAAAAATGTATAATTTTTTAGTTTAAGCCACATAATATTTATTATTCTCTCAACATTTAATAGAAAAAATTCTTAAATTAAAAATTATGGATTTCATGAATGGGACCTTTTTTGTAGAGAATTAAATTTCCTACAAAATTTTTATTTACTTTTCTTTCGTAACTCTAACCGTTTAGCCTTTACGTGCAAAAAATATAGTATTTTTTTAAAATATGACTTCTATCTCGCATAAAAACTGAAATATACGAGTTATAATAAAATTGTCGTGAGCACATTTAAAGTGCAGCTAATTATCTACAAATCACCCCTATGGGCATTATAGTGCCATGAAATGCCTCCAAGTTATAGGGAATTAAAAAAAAAACCTAATATTCTTATGTATTTGAAATAGGGAAACTTCAAAATCAAAATAAAAATACTTAGACGTAAGATTAAGGGCTGAAACTTTCAGGGGCTTTTTTTTTATGTGTACAATGATATTTTGCTGTGGGAGCGAAAAAAAAAATGTTCGTTCAAAACGAATCACCTTAATATATTGTGACGTTATTTTTCGTATGGGGGTCAAATCAAAGTGAACGTCACAAACACCAACTGATTTTTACTGTATTTACGAGCATGGTAACTCAAGACTTAGAATTTAGCGTGCAGGTATTAACGATTTTGATACAGATTTTCGATTTAAGTTATAGTTTAAGAGTTAAATATGGAGTAACGTTTAGCTACAGTTATGGGTTTTGTTAAGAAAAATTATAGTAAAGACTTAGAATCGGAATGATGGGAATTTAGTATGGGATATTGTTTGAGATTTAAAGTTTGAGATAATGATAAAGTTTGAGTTTAGTTTACAGTTTGGAATTTTGAGTATGTGGAGAAGTCAGTGTTACCGTGGAGCGGGACTTGAATTAGTCACCCGGTATCATCTGATGATAGAACCTAGTTCTATCCCTATGAGACTTCTTGGTAGATTGCAGAGGTCTAGCTGAAATGCTAGCGCTCCAGTATAAAAGGAATCTGATGGATGCAGATTGGGATCAGTTTTGAGTTTTGGTTTGGCAGGCCTCAACAGTAATATTGTGACCGTTGCTGTTGTGGAAGCCGTTTGGTCACTTTTAATTGCTTTTGTCTGACAGGCCTCAGAGGACAAGTCATGACCACTTGTACCGCTGAGGAAGTCATAGGTCACTTAGTTTTAAGTTTTACGATCCCAGCTGAAGTCTGTTCCAGGAGAGCAACTACCAAGGATATCCATACTCAAAGTCAGGTTTAGTGAGTACGTTTGGTGAGGTATAAGCCTCCAGTTATCGATATGGTAGAGTTTGGGAATTGGTTTATGGATTTAGGATATAGAGGTCAGTTATAGATAATGATAAGATTTGGTTTTGGATTTTGATGATTGAGAAAAGGGGAGTCGAAGGGAGACCTTCGAAGAGTACGGACGTGAGCATTCAGCTCTGGTCGCTCGAAGCGAGCAGACGTGTCCAGAAATGGCGTTACAGTTCATGGCATTGCGGAAGGCTACAGATTGAGTATTGTTATAGAAGTATTATTTAAAACAGTGTAAGACGTTACTCGATATTTTATTCATCAGTAATCAGGTATGAAATAATTATTATAATTATCAATAATTAATTGAGTTCGAGTCAGAGTCTTGAGATACGATGCTACTGTTGTAATTAAAGAAAATATTTAAGAACTGAGAGAATTATGAGAATATTGGTACAGTTTAGAGTCATGTTCACGATTTATTGTTACTATTATTTTACAAATAATTATAAGAAATATGTTTAATTATTAAAGCAATTGTCGTCTAATTGACGTCAATATTAGACCCATGTACGTTAGTTTTATGAGTTTTGTTAAAAGCGAATGTTCTAGAATATCGGTTTTATAAGTTATTGTTCCAGGTTACTGAATACTAGTTGATTGTTAATTAGCTTTAGTAATTAATTAATTTATTTAGATGTCGATTTACCTTTTTGTTAAGATTAATTTCATTATCATTAGATTCAGTATTTTGTTATAAAGAAGAATCGTTCGTACGAAGCTACAGTATTTTGTTAATTGTTAAATGGAGATTTTAGATTATTTGTTGTTTAATAAAAAATTGCAAATTCACTGATAATCTACATGAATTTGGAATGATGTAACCCGGACCACTCCCTCTCTCCATAAACCTACACACTGAGCGACACCTTGGCATACCGTAACTCTGTTCTTAGTTTTCCCAGTCTCTGTTTTTGTTTTTGCTTATAAGTTCTGAGCATTTTGTTAAGTTTCAGTTTTTATTTAGTTGCGTGGTTTTGGTGATAATTCCACAGATCAAAAATTATCCAGTTTTATTTATGCGTGGTTTTGAGATAGTTCCACGGATCAAAAATTTTATCTAATCCTTAAGATTTACTGGTTTGGTGATTCCAGTGATAAAAATTACCTGCCGCCCTGATAGTCTTGAGACTGGATGCTAAGGACAGAGAACGAAGTTTGTAGCGCGGAATTAATAATTTTTTTTGTCGTTGTGTGTGTGTGTGTGTGTGTGTGTGTGTGTGCGTGTGCGTGTGCGTGTGTGTGTGTGTGTGTGTGTGTGTGTGTGTGCGTGTGTGTGTGTGTTTGTGTGTGACCGGTCTCTAACTTTTTAACTAATGAATCGATTTGAATCGTTCTTGCGGCAATCGAAAGAGTTTGTTGGTCATCAACTTTCCTAAAAATTTAAGATCATTTGATAAAGTAGACTGGAAAATATTTGCGAATTATGAAAACAAAAATTTTTTTTTTTAGTTTTTTATTGATTTCTCAGAAACGAGTCGAACGATCAACTTCAAAATCTAATCAGCTTTAGAACTTTATAAAACGCATCGATCGCCACCTTAGCTATCTGAATTGGTTAATTTGTTCGAATGATATCGCGGCGAAAGAAATCGTTAAAAACGGGTTTTTTCGATTATCTTTGAAGCGACTTATCTGTCAATCTGAAAATCTAATCAGCTCAAGAATTTAATAAAAAGCGTTGATTGCCGCCTCATCCATCGAAATCGGTTAATTTTTTCGCAAGATATCGGGGGAAAAAGAAATGCTAAAAACGATTTTTCTTCGAAAATACTGGCATACAAAAGTATTTCCGAGCTTGAAGAGCAGAAAATAACTTTTCATATAAAAAAAAAAAAGAAATTAGTTCAAGACATTGATACTGTTGATACAATAATGATTTTTGTTTTATATAGATTATTTAAAAATTTTACTCAAAGTAAATTGTAAGGTGATTAAAAGTATGAATTTTCAGTTAGGTCAAAATTTTATTAAAGTAAATGAATTTTAGTGTTGAAAGTAGTATTTTTTTACGTCCGTAGAAACTGTCTTTGCAATTGATGCAATAAAAAATCGAATTATTTCAAATTGCTGTACTGCATTGATAAAAAAAAAGTAATCTGAATTAAGTGAATAGTGCCTTTGATTATTTTATTAACAATTAATTCAAAAAAATTTTTTTTTTCTTATTTTCAATTTTATTATTATTATTTGTTTCTTATTAAGTATTGAGACCATTACACTATGTTTTTATATTATGTATATTACACGTTACGAATAATTCCGAATATTCTCACAGTTTTTAGTGACAAATTAAATAATCGTAATATTTGCATCCGGAGGATTCGAATCCAGCACCCTACGCGCGAGACTCGACCGCTTTACCGCTGCGCTACGGAGCCAGTAGGAGATTTTTAGTTTCATTGTGCTTCTAGTACTTTGTTCTCATATTGAATGTACATATACGATCAATTGCTTATACATTGATCTAAACGAGATAAATATGTGGCCCTTTTTATTAATAAATTTTTCAAGAGTTCCAGTTAAATTTCTCCCAATTAAAAAGTTTGCTACAAGTTTTTATTTTTAAATCAAGTACATCCAAACTTGAATTAAAATATATTTTACTGTTCAATCAAATGTTAGTTTAGTTACGGCAATCTTGAAAACTAACATAAACGCTTAAGCAATTTTTCATGATCGAGTAGAGATTTTATCTCAGTAAAAATGATTTTCTTGAGAAAAACTTGTTTTCGTTGGTTCAAAGGAATTTGGTTTCACTGAAGAGGAAAGGGTATAGCCGGTTTAATATGAGAATTCTGCCCCCGGGTCTTTTTCGACTCATACTTAGGGGGTCGATTTAGTGTCGAATGAAAATAATGTACCTCAATTTTTAGCTCTTTAACTCAAACGGTATTCGAGAATTTAAAAAAAAACCTATTTTTTCGAAATTGTTTTTATTTTTATAGTAAAATTTGAAATTAATTAATGATGATTTTTTTCCTAATTCTTACGAGTCCAAAACATGAAAGAATCATATGATCATGATTCTCAAACGGAAAGCCGATTTTTAACGAAGAACAGAAAATCATAATCGTTTTTATTTTAGCCTTTTTAAAATATGTCACTCACCAAAGTTCGTCAGAAAATATCTTTTATACTCCTCTACACTTAGGAATTTTTTTGAATCTTTTGAAGTGGTGGAATAATTAAAAAAAAATCTGGGCGTCGGTTGACCCTGCGGGCCAGCCCCAAAACCTCCCGCTGTTTTCGAGCTCAAGGAGCTCGAAAATATTAATGTGATTATATTTTCGAGCTCTTCAAGCTCGAAAATCTTATTGCATGCGATCGTTTTTTTATGAACTTTTCAAACTCTAACAAGTTATGCTTTATGATAAAGTTTAGAAGTTCAAGAATCGAAAATCATTAGTGAACAAGTGGTTTTTAAATTTTAATTTCCGATTATGTTCAATAAACTAAATGTATTGAGGCAGAAATCAATGTCAGTGATCGAAATCAAGATTTAAATGAGTTTTGGATTAGGTCAGAGCAATAATATGTAAAATATCCGAGAAAATGATTAAAAACAGGGTTTTTTCGATTTTTTCGTTGATAATATGGTTTAAACTAAGGAACAAGTTTGATGGCATTAAATGATGATCAAAAGAGACCATAAAAAGGAAAGGTTTGTAAGATTTAAAACACATTTTAGTACAGTACATTTTGGTTTATCTGGAAAAAATAACATAGAATGTTATTTTTTTAACTGTTTAACGCTGATATCTCTTGAACTAATAAACCGATTTTGACGTTTGAGATGGCAATAGGTGCGTTTTATTGAATTCTAGAGCTGACTAAAATTTGAAAGCGATCGAGTCAGCCGTCTTAAAGATATTTAAAAAAAACCGTTTTTTACCATTTCTTTCTCCAACGACATCTCTCGAACAAATTAACCAATTGAGATGGTTAATGCAGTATTTAACGTGTTTTACTGAGTTCTAGAGCTGATTAGGTGTTGGCGTCGATCGTTCAATTCGTTTTTGAGAAATCAATAAAAAACTAAAAAAAAAAAAATTTTTTTTTCGTAGTTCGCCAATATTTTCGAGTCTAATAGATCAAATGATCTGAAATTTTTAGGAAAGTTGATGGCCAACGAGCTCTTTCGATTGCCGCCTTAAACATCCAAATCGATTCATTCGTTAAAAAGTTATAGACCATTCACACACATACATACACACACACACACACACACACACACACACACACACACACACACACATATACATACATACAGACACTCGGACATCACTCTGAAAATAGTCAGAATAGCTTCTCAGGACCCCAAAACGTCGACATCTGATGAAAACTCAATTTTCGAAAATCGGGGTGAACACAATAACTTCCCGAAATTTTTGAAAATCATCGCTTTCTAAGCAGGAAGTTGAAAATATAAATTTTTTTGCTACTTAAAATTCACAATTGCATTGCTTATCAAATATTTTTAATGATTTTACTAAACAACGATCACGTAAAAAACCATGTTATTCAAAATTGTTCAAAACCTTCAGGTGTCTTCTGAATCATTAATAACCCTTCTAATTACTTTAGGCTACTGATTTTTTATGTTTATCTTTTGCAAAGATATATTTTTGGTAAAACAAACATTTATACGTATTTATTTGTATTTAAAAAACTATAAGTTTGTTAGAACGCAAAATTTTAAGAAAAAAATAAGTTTTTAACTTTTTTTTTTAATTATTCCACCACTTCAAAAGATTCAAAAAATTCCTAAGTGTAGAGGAGTATAAAAGATATTTTCTGACGAACTTTGGTGAGTGACATATTTTAAAAAGGCTAAAATAAAAACGATTATGATTTTCTGTTCTTCGTTAAAAATCGGCTTTCCGTTTGAGAATCATGATCATATGATTCTTTCATGTTTTGGATTCGTAAGAATTAGGAGAAAAATCATCATTAATTAATTTCAAATTTTACTATAAAAATAAAAATAATTTCGAAAAAATAGGTTTTTTTTTAAATTCTCGAATACCGTTTGAGTTAAAGAACTAAAAATTGAGGTATATTATTTTCATTCGACACTAAATCGACCCCCTAAGTATGAGTCGAAAAAGACGCGGGGGCAAAATTTTCATATTAATCCGGTAATACCTTTTCTCAAACTCTTGGGGAGTTTGATGCCAGTACCTTATTTTTTACAGTATAAGAAAAGACGGAGGAAATGTAATAAGAGACAGTTTATTATGTAGCATTATTACATGACATATTTTTGATGATCTATTAACTAGGGTATGTTATATATTTCTCCGGCCATAATTTTATAAAAAAGTATCAAAATCTTGGATAAATTGGATTTATTTCGAATGCTTCCAGCTTGACGGTAATGGCTTTCATGGCTTCTTTTATAGAAAAACAAATTCCCTACAAAAAAGTCCTGTACAAGTTTGTAATAAAGTCAGTGGTTTGCGAGTAAAATAATAAAAAAAAACCATGAAATTCGAGAAAAAATCGGCTTCAAAATTTTTTACCGGTGAGGCCAGTTACAAAACATAAATTAGCTACAAGAACTTTTAAAGAAGAAAAATTTCTTTATGATTTCCACTTATGGCCGATTGAATATTTTAAAATTTCGCAGATCTATATTCTATAGATAAAAAAAAAAAAATAATTTTTCATTTACGCGTTAATTAAATGGGAAAGTTTCAAATTCATTTAGCGAGTACTTAAAATTAAAATTTAGAGTTCATCTTTGGTGAAAGTTTTTGCTTTTTCAATGTGTACAATGATATTTTGACATAGGCTTCGGAAAAAAAATAGTCATCTCAAACGAAACACTCTACTGTATACATTTTTGTTTTATGCATTTAAAATCCTTGGGCAACGTTCAATCATTTAAATTTTGCGTTTACATTCTTAGCATATTCACGATTTTACGAATTTAAACTATTATTGTCAAGAAAAAGAAAAATTTGGATAAATATATCCAAATTTAAATTATTTTTCAACATCCAAAATTTAGTAAAGGTTCTTAAAATATGTTAAACCAACGAATTTTCATACACAGAAAAAACAGTTAACTTTAATCAAGAAAAATATTCTTGATTCAAGAAAATTTTTTTGATCGGTTCGGAAAATCAAAATTTACTTGCACCAAATAAACAATTATTGTGAAATTGTTATCGTGAATGAAAATTTTTTCTTTCATGTCAACAAATTTTTATGCTTGAATCAAAAAATTGTCACTTGTTTCAAGAGTTCATATTTCTTGAAGTAAGAGATATTTTTTTTGAAGCAAGATGCATTATTTTTTTGTAGCAATATTGCATTTTTTTGTTTAAAGAAAATAAAATTTCTCGGAACAAGTACTTATACTTTTCACGCAAGTATTTTGTGTTCTCCGACCAAGAAAACAGAAGCTGTTTAAGAGAAAAAATTTCTTGGGAGAAAAGATCGATGTGGAGAAGGGGAAGTCACCACCCTGATTAAAAACTCCGATTGAATCTGATTGAAACTCAATCAGAATTCTATCAGTTTCAATCGGAAACGAATTTTCAATCAGAAATGTTCGGGAGCGTTTGAGGCCTCCGATTGAATTTCAATCAGATTCAATCGGAAAATAATAATTTATTTCTCGATTTTATCCAGATTGATCAATTTTTTATTTCTCCGTGTAGAATGTTCTAATTGATTTTAAACTATCTTCCTGATGAGCTAGATATATAGCTAAAGTCCTTAGTAAAAATGAAAAGAGGTACTGGCTAGCGTCTGGCTAGCGTCGCTAGAATCAATGCTAACGGTAGATGACAAACGAGGCGGCCCTCGTTTATTTTTAATAAGGGTGTGCGTATAATCTATGAGATACGAGTAGTTTAACATTAGACAGTATAAAAATTGTAAGCTTAATATAGTATAAATCCTTTTTACTGCAGAATGTTCTACTGATTGTATCTTATAAACAGTGCACTTTAGCAATATCACTCTGTTTAGAAAATCTCATAAATTCTCATACATTCCCATAGAGATTTTATGAGAATGCATGAGTTCTGTGAGAAGTGCTATATGGTTAAGTATAGGGCCTTATACATACAACTATAAGAATCTCTCGGATTTTTTTAGCAGGGAAGTATAATAAACAATTCCGTAGAGGACGAAATTTTCTAAAAGATGGGTGCTATGCATCTTTTTCGCACGATGAGCCGTTTTTTTTTCACTATTAACGAAATTATACGAAACAAGTGAAAAATAAACTTTCGGAGCAGATAGAATCGACATAGATCGAGTTAGAGCAATTTGTTTTATAGACTTTCAAATTCAACAAATTCTCTGCAAATTAAAACTGGTTTCAAAACGATAGCTTAAAATTTGGCTAAGTTATAGCAATAAAAAAAAAATGTTATTCAATTAACATACTTTTTAAATGGAAAAATTTGATACTCGAGAGAAAGTACTTTAAATTAAATTTAAGAGCTGAAATTTTTAGGGAATTTTTTTCTCAATATAAACAACAAAATTTTCTTGTGTCGGCTAGAAAAAAAAATTCGTTTTAAACGAAGCGGACTCAATTAGAAAATAATAATTTATTTATCGAATATTTTCAGATTGAATCCGATTAAATCCGACAGAAAATTTTCAATCAGTTTTAATCAGATTCAATCAGAAAATAAAAATTCATTTATCGAATATTTTCTGATTAAATTCGACAGACGATTTTCAATCAGTTTCAATCGGATTCAATGGGAAAAATACAATTCAGTTAGTATTGATAATTATTAAAATTTGGGCAGATATGAATTTCATTTATTATTAATTCAGCAATTTTTTAAAGATCCGAGTATAGAATTTTATCCGTCTTTTCAATTTAATCAATTTTATAAAAAGTTAAAAAGAACATTTTTCAGGATTATA
Source organism: Microplitis demolitor (assembly GCF_026212275.2). Classification (NCBI taxonomy): domain Eukaryota; kingdom Metazoa; phylum Arthropoda; class Insecta; order Hymenoptera; family Braconidae; genus Microplitis; species Microplitis demolitor. The sequence continues at coordinate 8,031,897 of NC_068553.1, forward strand.
TAAAAACTTTTTTCAAAAAACTGTATTGATTGAGTTTAAAACTATCACGAAAATAAAAGGAAACATCAATAAAAAATTATATATATATTAAGTTGATTAAAAAAAAAAAATTTTTTTTTTTTTGGTATCCAAAAATTGAAAGTCTACCTAAAAATAAAAATTTCGGTACCAATCCAAGCGCTTAATAATAATACTACGGTTTGCGTCAATCAATTTTTCTATTTTCTATTTTAATAACACGGGAAAAAAAACTTTTTATTTTTTAGAATTTTCTAACTTACAAGCCAATCAACGAATTATTATGCACGATAGATATTTTTGTAGGATATTGAATGCTCTACAACAAAAGTCTCATTATTTTTTGATAAATCTAACTGTTCAAAAGTTATTTGAGCTTAAAGTCAAGTTTATAGAAAATTTGGAGATCTTTTTACTTTTCCGGCGAAACTTATCAAAAAATCTCATAGAAACTTTTTTGTAGGTAATTTCATTTCTCAAAAATTATTATAAATAAAGTTTTTCAAAATTTCTTTTTTTTTTTTCTAGTTATTTTTATTTTAATGTCAAGCTCTTAAAAAAATAGTTTTCTGATTAATTTTTTATAAATTCTAAAATATATTTTATGTATTTTAACTTACATTTTTTAAATTAATTTTATTCATGGGGGTGTTTAACACAAGGATTTTCGTATGCTCCAACTAATAGAAAAAAAAGTTGCTTCAACTAAGAGAAAAATTTCTTAGGAGATAAGATATATGTAGAGGTGAGGAAATTCACCAGTTCTAGGCAATAGCAGTGGGAGTAGGTCGATGCTCGCCACTAGATAGCGCATACCACTTGTGAAGTGTCCCTGATAAGAAACGTAGTTTAGACGTATTATATTCTAGACTTGGAAGCAATTCTGACACAAGCACACCTCTGTTCTTTGACAGAGTGACAAGTGCTATTTTTGGTGGTAATATAGTATATCCTATATTACTTCATGAGATGAAATCTAATTTTTAATATAGATTCAACGTAGATTTTAATATATTTGATTTTTTACCATTTAATTATATATAAAATTATTTAATCTCGGGAATCGGTAATTTTTGATTAATTTACAATCGAAACTTTCCGGATATATCTGATTAAATCCGATTAAAACTGATTGAATGCCAATCAGAAATTTCCGATTGACTTTTAATCAGATTCAATCGGAAACTTCCGAATGATTCCGATCAAAACTGATTAAAAGTCAATCGGAAATTTCTGATTAACTTTTAATCAGAACCATTCGGAAGTTTCCGATTGAATCCGATTGAAACTGATTGAATGTCAATCAGAAATTTCCGATTGAATCTGATAGGACGTTTTCAATCAGTTTCAATCGGAGTTTTTAATCAGGGCAGTGTAAGGTAGCAGCAGCGGGAGTTCGGTGCTCGCCACGAGATCGTGCCCAGCCACTTGTAGTGACCCTGATAAGATAGATATTTTAGAATTGTTATATTTCAAATTTGAACAAAATTTTGTTCGAGTACTCTGTCATTTGACAGAGTGACAATTAGTTTTTTGGATTGTACTACAATATATTCTATAATACATCATGACATTAATATCTAATATTAACGGTCTTTTAAATTATTTTTCATGAAATAAAAAAACAAAAAATTACGCTTCAGATAAAAAAAAACGAATCATCACGTCAACCTTTCGGAGAGAGAATACATTTCTGACTGAGAAAATTTTTTGTTTTTATTAAAGAAGCAAACGTTTGGAGCAAGAAATTTTTTTTCTTGGTCCAAGCAACTTTTATTTCCACTTAAGCAATTCTTTTTTGGAGCAAGAGAATTTTTTTCTTGTGACCAGAAAAAATTTCTTGGCCCATGTAAACTTTTTTTCGTTTAAAACGTTGATTTTTTGGAGTGAAATAACTTATTTTCTTTAGCTAGTAATTTTTTTTTCCTTAATCCAAGAAATTTTCAATTTCACTACAAAAATAAATTTTTTTGGAGCAAGAGAATTTGCTGTCTTGAACCAAAAAAGAAGTTTTGAATCAAGTGTTTCATTTCATTACATTTCAAGTATTTCATTTTTATTGAATCAAGAAAGAAAATTCGGAAGACAATATTTTTCTTGAACCTAGTTAACTGTTTTTTTTGTGTACGAGACTCGAGAAAAATAGTCGATGTTTTGAGCCACCCTAATACATATATATGTAGATATTATATGAAGTTTTTATTTTCAGTATTATGCGCCTGGTAGTATGCCTACAAAAACGTTAGATCCTGGTGTTTGTGCTGTATGTGGGAACAAAATGTTGGTTTCTGAATTTGAAGAAGGCGTGATCGAGAATAGTTACAAGTTAAGTTGTGAACATGTTTTTCATGAATTTTGTATCAGAGGATGGTGCATTATTGGAAAAAAACAAACTTGTCCTTATTGCAAAGAGAAAGTTGATCTCAAGAAGATGTTTTGCAATCCGTATCCTTAATTATTATATTTTTTTCTCTTCTCCTAATAATTTTTAAATAAATAGCCCTTATTTAATTAAAAGTACAACGACGTCTTATGGCAAATCATTTAGGAATTGTACTTACCAAATTTTAATTTCGATCGTTTTCGCATATGGTTTACTATAGATAGATTAAAATTCATATAAAAAATCACGTTTTCATTTTTGAAAGTTTTGAAGAAATCGAGATACAACGAGTATTATACAAAACGTATTCCCGGGGATTGATTTAAAAAATAAAATTATTTCGAAAACCACTTTCAGTGAGGACGCCTGTCTGAAAAGTTATTGTCATCTAAAATTTATAGTTTTTTGTTTTAGTGATATCAGAAAAATTGGAATAAAACAGTGTTGTTTGGCTACATGTAGATGTTGTAATGACTATGTTTTGTTTTTTGAATAATTCTGAGTTCGATCAACAAGCAATTGAATGGCGTTAAATTAATTACGAATCGTGAACGAAAGATGTAACGGGTTTTTCGCTACTGGGGACTTACCGAAAGTGAGGTCCACGTACATTTAAAATTGGAACCTTGTTAAAATTATTTAAAAGTTTGGCACCAGGTGATTTAATAACCAGCAAAAAACAAATCTCTTATAACACGTCGAGGTAATGGATCGGGTAAAGGTCAGTTACTCAAGATTACGATTAGAATAATAAATCAAAATTGAACACCAAAAAAAAGGCCATTTGGCAGCCGAAATGGAAGTAGATTTCTCATTATTTGATTATTTCAACCTTTCTTATAAACATTAATAACAAAATAATTTTTTTTTCGATTCTCTCAGAAATTCTCAAGGTTATGGAATAAAAAAAAAAATTGTCGAAAACTTCAAAGTTAAATGCAAAAAATTGAAGAATTGAAATCAGAAAATTAAAATAATTATCGGAGTGGTAAGTTGAATAACGAAAATTGAAGTTAAAGAGAATCAAATTATCTACGAAAAAGTATTCTGGGCTTTTTACTATAGGATTAATAGTTAATACAAAATTCAATAGAATAATTTGAGTTGAAATTTCAATTATGATATATCTAAATGTCATACTTGAAATCAATCATAAAGACTGTCAATAAAACAAAATTGAATTTATACACTTGAATTGAGAATTTTAGGTTTTATAAGCGTTACACAGCAATAATATAAATTCAATCAGTTTCATAAATTTACTAATTAATACAGCAATTAGGATTCTATAGAATCTATCGAAAGTAGGAGAACCAATCAATAGCAAAATTTCATTGAACGAGTGGTAAGATAAGAAATTTCATTGGTCTAGACACATATATAGGCATGAAAATTAAAGCTTATTTGAAGAGCTTTCAGATGAATTTTATAGAAAGTCGATAAGTTATAACATTCAAAAAATGTCGAAGAAAGATTAAGTAAAAATATGAATTTTTGATATTTTGAAAATTTTGGAATGCTATAACTTCTAAACTAATCGGCCGATTGAGCTTATTTTCCAACTCGATGAAGGTAGTCACTCACAGAATACGTACACCAAGTTTCAAAGCGATCGGTTCAAAACTGTGGTGATAATCAAAGTGACAACCTGTATAAAATTAGTTTTTATAGTCTTTTGTAAATTTTTAAAACCATTCATCTATTAGAAAGAGTGGTCAAATCAATGAGCTGCATAGTGAAAATTGAAGGTAATCAAGCGAGCTTTCAGATAGAACAAACAAGAATAAGCTTTCTATTTCCGTTTCACAGTTACATCCGGTTGAATCGATGAACAATTTTTTTTTTAAATTTTACAAAATTTCAATTAACGATAATTACTAAACTTATTAGCCGATTTGGCTCATCTTCAAACTCACCCAAGGTAATCGTCCATAGAATAAGTATACTAAGTTTCATTAAGATCGGTGTAGAATTATGTACGGTATCGTTGGAGAACGGCGCGTTATATTATATATATATATATATATATATATATATATATATATATATATATATATATATTGTAAAAGAGGAGGTGTGCGTGTCTAAGTACGATTTGCAGCCGAAACTAAAGATCGCAAAGGAATAGTGTTTGTATGGTATAATCATTAGTCTCCCATGGTGCAAGAGGGTGGTTACGAGATGATAACGATAAGGGTATAAAAAATATGGGGGTTGAAAGAAGGTGAGCTTTAAAAATGTGCCTATGATTGGTTGAGAATGTTCTGGATTGTTCTAAAAATTTCGAGATGCATCTGGAATGCTCCAAATTGAACTCACGACGAGGCTACAAGACTGCTGTTACGAATGAGACAAAGATAATCTGTAATTCTCAGAAATATCGAATGAAATCAAATATAAAATAAAATGATATTTTATTTCTATAACGCGTCACATTGCACTAATATATAATTATTACACGTAATTAATTAATTTTTATTATTATGCGAACACATCTCACTTGTTCATTAACAAATTAAATTGTACACTGTGTTCCTTTCGCACCGATGCGTCGGCTTGTTCACTTGTTCACAAAACTTGGATATTTGTTCACAAAATAATCGGAGCATTATTCACGTAATAATTATTACTCGCGATTTAATTGTTCTTCCGTAAATCGAAAATTGTTCTTTTTAGTCGGGAATCGAATTGATCAACAGCGTGGCCGTTCAGTACGGAGTCTTCCCCGGATCTCTCGTTTCAATTTATGCGGTTGATTCATTGCTCGGTCAAAGTCGAAATTTTTAATTCTAGATGTCACTAGAATTTGCTCATCGGATAACTATTTTTTATATTTCAAACAATTTTGAACCACGGGTTGATGTCAAATTTTTTCATGTTACAGTATATATATATATATATATATATATATATATATATATATATATATATATATATTTAAGCCTCCTCTACGTGATGGAGAGATACGCTAACAGACTTACGTTCACTAACAACAATATCCAACCGTGCTATTTTCTTCGTAGCACGGCTAATTTAGGGATATCACCGACTCTTATTATTCGGTGCAGTTGCTCAGGTTAAGCCGGCGTCCACCAGGACACATATAGGGATTGCTGAGCAGTGAAATAAAGAGACATACCTTTTACAGAAACCTTGCTCGCGGGATTAATACCGCTACTGAATCTTTAACGTTGGGCGCCTAGGACTGGTGCTTATGATGATACAGCTCAGGCACAGAAAACCATTATCTTACGACTTACGTTATTCATTTACTAGCTATTTTGGCAGTAAAAACTAAGTATGCTCATGGATAAGTCTATGCAAAGCGTACTCTACTCATTCGGTGTCCTTAAATGGGCCTGAAAAGATCGCAGAGACCTCGATATCAAGACACGCAAAGTCATGAATATGAATCGGAGCACGCACCCTAACTCCTTAGTCACTAGATTATACCTCTCCCGGCACATCGGAGGGAGAGGTCTACAGAGCTTGGAGTGTCTACACGATCGTTTGGTTTTGGGTATAACATACGAAGTTGTCAATTTCAATGCAGATGAAGACGAATTCCTTATGCAAATTATTCATAGTCATGAGAATAGGCATAAGGGAGCGTTCTTATATAAGGCAGCAATGTACGAGGCAAAATCCCTCAGTCTTGGAAGAGTAAACCCGCTTATTGGACTCCCTAAGGAAGAATTTAAGATGGTCGTCAGGAACGCTGAGCAACAAATACTGCTCAGTACACACATGCACAAGTCCATGCAGAGCGTGTTCTTTAAACACGTGCGTGATCATGGCTTGTCCACACAGCTGACGTTTTCCTTCCTTAAGTCAGCTGGCCTGATGTCCGAGACCGAAGGATATATTTTTGCCTGCCAAGATGATGTATTCAACACTCTCGAATACCATGCTAAAGTGCTCCAGGTACAGCTACCCGACAATTTGTCTAAGGTTTGTAAACAGCATTCAGAGACGCTCATGCATCTATTGTCAGCATGTCTTGAGTTGGCAAGAAATGCATACATTTAGCATCACAATGCTGTTCTGCGAGTACTATATTACCACCTTAGACATACGCACCGTATCGATAAATCACCAGTGCTGCCTTATCTGCCAGGAGATATTGCGCAAGTTGTTGAGAATGACCGTTGACGTATTTATTGGAACGTGCCATTCGTAACAACGCGGAAAATCGACCACAATAAACCTGATATTGTGCTCTTCGATAAAACCGCTCGTAACATTTATGTTATTGAGTTTTCAGCTCCAGCTGAATATAACATCACGGTTAAAGAAGAGCACGAAAACGAAATATATCAGGATCTCCTGTTTGAAGTAGGCAAACTTTACCCAGGCTACCGTGTCCAGCTTGTCGTACTCATTGTTGGCGTCCTAGGAGGAATGAAGCAGACTTTTGTGTCCGCATTGGCTAAAATTCTAACTAGTTTATCGCAAGTTGAGTTTTTGGCATCGCGGATGCAAAATGCTGTCATTCTCGAATCCCTCCGTCTCCTAAGGCAACAAAACTTGGTCTGCTGCGCATGCTGATCATCATGTTGATGAAGCATCGCAGCAGTAATGATTTGGCGCTCAGGTGAGGCCCTCGGTAGAGTCGAACTACCGGGGATAACCCCCTGAGCATTTAACTTAAAAAAAAAAAAAAAAGAAAATGATAATAATAATAGTAATAATAGTAATAATAATAGTAATAATAATGGCAATAATAGTAATAATAATAGTAATAATAGTAATAATAATAGTAATAATAGTAGTAATAGTAATAATAGTAATAATAATAATAATAATAATAATAATAATAATAATAATAATAATAATAGTAATAATAGTGATAATAGTAGTAATAATAGTAATAATAGTAGTAATAGTAATAATAGTAATAATAGTAATAGTAATAATAGTAATAGTAATAGTAATAATAGTAATAATAGTAATAGTAATCGTAATAGTAATAGTAGTAGTGATAATAATAATAGTAATAGAAATAGTAATAGTAATAGTAATAGTTTGGGAAGTAGGGGGTTACAGTACGTAAATGAATGTTGATCAAACTCAACAATGATTTATTTTATATTAAAGTTACACGCGTGAACTAGGAAAATAGACGAGGCATTGACCGGCGAGGCTTATGGGTCGATAGGTCGAGAGGAACTGTCTTTTCCGAATATCATCCCTCGGGTCCTTCACTCTTTTAGAGAGGGGGGTACCGAGGGATAGTCTTCGTAGCAAAAAAATAGAGAAAATAGAAAATAGTATGTGCATCTAGTTGCCTGCACATAGGTAGTGGTCGTAGTAACAGGGGCTTACGTAGGTGCAGGTATAGGGATGCAAGCTGAGTACCAAGAGAGTTAGAGATAGAGAAAAAGGAAGGAGAGAAACAATTTTATTGAGATACTGGGTCCGGGTCGCTGGCTAGCCGACGACGGGCTCTAATCCTTTAATTGCTCTCAGTAAAAAATATTTCATAAATATTGAGGATGTGAAAAAAAGATTTGGGAAAAACCCATAAGTCTTAGCCGACAACACTTACAAAATATTTATCTTAATCTTATAACAATTGCACACTTAAGTTTATGATATTCTTGCCGGCTGCAGATGTGAATTTTATTATATTGTCAGAATATTACAATAAACTAAAATTTCCCAAAATATTCTGCAGCGGACAAAAATATTCCCACGTTGTTCAGCGTCACCGCTTAAATTATAATCTCGTATAACTTATGGTGTTGCTTCACAGTTAGGCTAAAGTAAAAAGTTTGAAGTAATAAACGCTACCAATTACCAATCATAATAATTAATCCTAATGTTACTTAAATCGCTAAGTAAATAAATGTAAATACTAACAATAATTCATTGATTTAATAATAATAATAAAAATAATTAAAATATGTTAAACTACCAGGAGTGGGTGGAAGGAATGACCCCCACAATAGTAATAATAATGATAATAATAATAATGATAATCCCACACATATTCGGGGACATACACGCACACGCAATCGCGCACACGCACTTATTCGCCTGAACACACGCACGCACACATTCGCACACGCGCACACTCCCGAATACACGCATGCACACAATTTCACATACGCACACATTCGCACACGCACACACACCTGCGCACATTGGCACACACACCCGAACACACACACATTCGGACACGCGACACACATACCCAAACGCACACCTTTGCACACACGCATGTACACACGTGGACACACGCACACACTGTTTAACGGTTTAATATTAATTAATATAAATTCATTTAAATGTTAAAACTCCGGACCGGAGTGAATTGGGAGTAAAATAAAATCCGCGTCACTCCGTAATCACTCCGCTACAAAAAACTCCCCATTCACTCTGCATGCGGAGTGATTTTTTTTTCAAAACTCCGGAACCCCGAGTGGCGGATTGAATTCAAAGTGAATTCGGATTTAATTTCACTCCGGATTCACTCCGGATTCTTATAGTGTACGTTCGCCCTTGTTACTTGAATTTATTATCGAGGATTTCTCGCTTTGGGAGCGATAGGAAAATTTTGACGAGCGATTTGGAGGATGTCAGCATTTATAAAGAATACGAAGAAGATTTACTCTTTCTATATTTATTATTTAATATGGATTTTTTGAAGAGTACTGTTGGGAATTTAGGTATGGTAATCGTGAATGAAACAAATCAATTTATTAAACAAATGAAAATTATTTCTTTTTATTAAAATACGTGCTCTAGGGTATGTCATCACTTGTAAGCGATTTAGCTTAGACTAACATTCTTTTAATATTATTTAACACTGAGGTCTAACAACCTCTCCTCTTTTTCTATAAGAAAGATGTCTAAGTTCAGATTATATACATGAGTGCAAATGAAGAAAAACATATTACCTTGCATTTAGAACATGGGCCTCAATCCCTCGTCGATCCAAGTACCTAAGGTCATAAAATTTGCTCCATGCTAACTTTCTTTTCCTCAAATAAACACATACACATTAGACTGTGTGAAAATAAATTTTTTATTATTTTTCGATTAAACGTATCTCAAAAGTTTCTTCAATATAAAGAAAAAATTCTCTTAAAGTTTGAGCTCAATATCTCAAAAATTGAGCTGGCGCAAAAGGGGGTCTCCTTTCCCATTTAAATAACATTGTAAAATTTTTTTTTTATTTTTAAAAGAACTACACCGAGACATTTTTTTTTTTAATTTTGCTCTTGACTATCTTATAGGAAATTTAATTTTCTACAAAATTATCTATGTCCATTTTCTTTCGAAACTCAAGAGAAACGAAGTTACAGAGGGCCGAATAGGAGGAAAAAAATAATTCATGAATTAATAACAGAAAAAAATTTATTATTTTAACTTACCAATTAATTAACTCAATTCACTTCATTATTTATAAAAAATTTTCAAATTCGACATTGTTTCTAATTAATAACAATACAAAAATTACAATAAAACAGAAATGAATTATAATTAAAATTAATTTCTGTTTTATTGGAATTTTTGTTTTGTTATTAATTCGAAACAATGTTGAATTCGAAAATTTTTTATGAATAATGAAGTGAATTGAGTTAATTAATTGGTAAGTTAAAATAATAAATTTTTTTCTGTTATTAATTCATGAATTATTTTTTTTCTCCTATTCGGCCCTCTGTAACTTCGTTTCTCTTGAGTTTAGAAAGAAAATGGACATAGATAATTTTATAACAGGGTGTCTGTTATCTTGGTCGTCCTTATTTAAGGGTGCCAATGGACGTATCAAACGGTCTTCCAGAACCGGATCTTAATGTTCAGGGTCGTTGTAAATTTATTTGTAAGAGAAGGATGAGGAAGGATAATTTATAATTATTTAACACTTTATTTAAAATAACAATTTCAACCTTTTATTTATTTTACACATCTTTTCCGTAATAAACCTTATACCTTATAAAACTTGTACGTTTTTGTCACTACCTTTAACTACAACACACACACTCACTCTAAGTTTCCTGGACTTTTTATTTTACACACACGTGATTCCTTAACCTAAACCTCCACGCGGTCCCCTAGACCTTCTACGCGATCACCAAAACCTTAATTAATTAATTCACGTGGTCCTCTTGATCCTTTACGTGATTACAACCTTAAAAAACTTAATTATCACTAACACTAATTTTCCATAACTACTTTTTTACACATTCTTTTAACAGTTTTCCTTTTATTTTAATTAAACAATACTAAAATCCTTCATTTAATATACCATTTTAAAATCACTAATCAATTAATATACGTAATTATTTACAACCGCTAACGTTTTCCTTTTATCACAACCAATTAATAAATTTATTTAAGCCGATTTCACGCACTAACATTTCATCATCACAATACTCAAAACTGAGACATTAATTCTCGCGTTAACTTTCCGGCACCTTTACTATGCATAAATTAATTGATTTTATTTCTTTTAATTATATTTAATTAATTTAATTATGACTAAAATTACTTTAATATTAATGATTATATTATTGACTAGATTAAGAATAATTTTCCGGCACGCGATTCTTGAATGGCCTGGAAAATTCTATGACGCAATAAATCCGGCCACGTTGCCTGGATTCTTCTAGAAGCTTCAAGAACACTAAATTGTTCAGCGTCTGGCTGACAACCTTATTTCCATGTTGATTAATTAATAATTAATAATTAATTTACCTAGTTTGGCCTAGACGCGACCATCACCTTACGGACACCACGTACGATTTTGTATGTCTATTATTTATCAATTCTGGCCCAGGCCTAGAATTAGATTAATAAATATCTGACGATTTTATTTACAGCTACGACTTGTATCTTGTCCTCGTCTTGGTTCTGTCCTGTTGGTGTATTTCTGGGTTGTCAATACTGGTCCGGATTGTCTCGTGTTCGTTTCCTTTGTTACGTCTCGGTACTCTCGCAATTTATATTCTTGATTTTATTACTCCAATACCTGTTTATTCAGGTTAATTAATACTGAGATATTAAAGAATACCGGGCCCGTGCCTGGCATTCTGATAAAATAAGTTTCTGGAGTTATCGGTTGATTCCACAATGAGAAGCCAAGTCCAACTTAGGTAGTCACCTGATGTTCGGGTAGTCGGCAGTCCTCTACGTCTAGTCAGTTGCTCGGTCTTACCGGCTTTCTGTGCGTCTTGGTGGTAACCTCGTCCTGCCGGCTTTATGTCGTTTCTGCTGCTGTCTTCCATTTTTAATAATTTCACTCGGTTGTCTTCGGTCGTTATCGGAAGACTACCTCTCTAGTTAATTAAGATTGGACCTAGCTTACAAGTATTATCAATTAGCGCACCCGGCGACAAGTCGAAAATCTCATTCAAACGCTCTTTTGGGGTTACGGGTAGGGTAAATAACCATCAGTGAATTATCAAAATTTTGGTGGATAAAATAACTCATTTTACCCTGTTACAATTTTGTAGAGAATTAAAATGTCCTATAAGATAGTCAAGAGCAAAATTTAAAAAAAATTTCTTGGTGTAGCTATTTTAAAAATAGAAAAAAAAATTTACAATGTTATTTAAATGGGAAAGGAGACCTCCCTTTACGCCAGCTCAATTTTTGAAATATTGAGCTCAAGCTTTAGGAGAATTTATTTTTTCATATTGAAGAAACTTTTAAGATACATTTAATCGAAAAAAAAGAAACCTTATTTTGACACAGTCTAATACACATTTTGAACTCAACTTAAATAATATATATATTATGACTTAAATGTAACGCTGTTCGAAATATTATTTCGAGCAGAATATTTACTAAAAAGAAATATTAAATAAAATATATATCGGAATAAAGATTGATTTTTGTTCAGAGAATCCAACAAGTACGAACCCAAACTCCTTTGAGCTTGGTCATGTTGCATTTATCAATCGATCAACAGAGAGAAAAGATATTGAAATTGTCTTTCACTTACCTTTAGATGAGTTTTCCTTCTAGTACGGCAGGCTTTTATCCCTTCAGGACTTTGCAGCTCACTCGGCCTCCTCCTGAAGGATTTGGTTGAATGTGCTACTTTCGAATGAAACTCCTAAGGTTGATCTCTAGGCTTTTTATTAAACGTTTCAATTACAATATTTTTGATTGAACTTCACTTAAACACCATAACTTTTCACAATTTTTGAGAATACAATTTTATTGCATTATGCGTCTTTGTTGGGCCCGAAGGCTATTATGCGCAAAACTGAATCGACTCGAGATCGGATTACAAATTATATTTATTTTGTATAATTATTCAATCGAACCGAATTTTAAAGTAATGTTTGAAAATTTTTAATAGTGTTACGTCCAAAGTAGCTAGTACTGTGGCATGGACAGTGATTATTATTAATTATTTATTTCGGCCCTAGTCTTTCGACCAATAGACCGGGAATACCCTGAGTGGGATTATCTGGGAGGTGTTTTGAAATAAAAACGTTGAGTTTACAATTTAAATTACTATATATATTCTACAATTAAACAATTTCGATTATGTATACAATAAAACTTGAAAATTGATTTATACCTAGGTGGCTAGTCAACTTAATATAAATTCGAAATTATATGGAAATATCAGGTAGTTTGTTGCTTGTACCTACCCGTATAATTTGAATTTTACAAAACTATTATTATAAGACCTTTTCAATAATGAGATCGAGTCAGTAACTTTAAACGTAGAAATATCCCTATAGGGTTGTGTTACGAGTTATTAGAAAATTGGAAATTCATTTGTTTTATATGATAACTTGAAATTACGGTACCTGTAGTCGCAACAACTGGATGTTTGTATCATAGAATTTTGCACTGACTCTAGGTATTATTTTCTCTCTCTTAATTTTATTTTAACCATTAAAATTATACTTAGCAAACAACTAATTTTAATAAAACACTTGAAAAATACTTAGTAATGTAAATGTAAGAATACTTGTATAATATGAACTAATACGGAACTAGTGTGAAATTGTGAGGACACTGTATAAAACTGAACTAGTACGGAACTAGTGTGAGATTGTGAGGACACTGTATAAAACCGAACTAGTACGGGACTAGTGTAAAAGTGAGAGAACACTTGTATAAAAGTAAAACTAAAACTGTTCAATCCGGAACTAGAATTAAAGAGAGCTTTTCCTTTTTTTTTTTTTTTTGTGACTCCTTTTATACTTTTCTAATTGGTCTATCTAGTGGATTGTTCTGGGGGAAGTCTACATCCAATCGGAGATCCTTAGGGGCCTTCCCTTTGCCTATGGTTTTTACTCCGGGAAATGGTAAGGGCACTCCTCGATGCGGGCCTATGTGCGTGCGCACCCGCATATACACCCACATGTACAATATTACAATAACTTAAATATATTTATTATAATAATTAAAATTTATTTATTATAAAATTTTAATTTGCTTATTATTATAATTAAAATTTATTTATTATAAAATTTACTTGCTATTAACGATTTAAATTCACTTATTATATTTTGCAACCTAATGATTAATTAATATTTAGTCTCTCACATTTATTTAGTTATAATTTTTACTTAAAATTTAAGTAATTTGTTGCATGGCGTCTAGTTAGTTTATTTGTCGTAAAATTTAACATTTAATGGCGTCGAGTCTATTTAATTTATTCATTGTAGATATCAATTATCAGAATTATAGGTGGCTACCCAGCCGACACTAAATTCCAACATTTAAAAATTATGTTTACTATTGTAATTTTAAATTATGTGTTACGTAATTTTTGCAAAAAGCATTTTCGTTAGTTGAAATTGAATAAAATCTGTAAATAATATTTCATTTCAGAAATTACTTATTTAAGTTTTATTTTCTTAATGACCTCTTCGTCATAAGATTCTATTTCCGTCTTAAATATCTATTTTTGTCTATTTGCTCTATAATAAAATATTTTAACAAAAGTGCACTTAAAGTGAAAGTGAAGGATTAAGATTGTGTAAAGATTACTTCATTTGTTTATTGTAACTAAAATTTATTTACCTCTTACCTACGCCACGTAAGCTTTCGTTGATAGATATTTTTAATTATTTTTTTTTTCATAAAGTATTTCCAGATGGCCTTTGGGCCTTGATAATTACTGGATGTCAAAAACAAGCCTAATCTTTTAAAAGCATTCCTTTTTTAAAACTACCTTATCTCTTTAACATTATAAAAAAAAATAAAATAAAGATAAAAATAAAATCTGGTCTGTAAATTACTTTTGATTGTCAAATAGAAATTTAAAATGCGAAATAAAATTCGTGAAGTAAATGTGATGTTTAGCATTTTTAGCTGGGCGTAACAATAGATAATTTAGATTTAGTTATTGACTTTTCAACGCGAACGCGGATTCCTGCAGTAAGATTAATAGATTTTTGGAAAGATTAGATTAAATATTCCTTATTGACTTTTCGACACAAACGTGGATTCCTGAAATAAGGTTCTTATTAGAAAGATTAAAAATTCTGATATTGATTTTTCAACGCAAACGCGGATCCCTGTATAAGATTCACGAAATTTTCGAGGTTTCGTTATTCGCGATCCGTAGGACTGAAGATCACGAAATCTGCAATTCGATTAATGCCCTGAGGCATAGTGCTCAGACTATTAAAAAACTTTGATGTTTGATGGGAGTAATTACATTGTTGTCATTGGTGGAAAATGACGACAAGTCTTTATTTATTTGTCAATCATTATTGCGAAAATCGTCGTGCTACTTTTGTATGCATAAATGGTAGTAAAACTGACGCTGCATTTTCGTGTGCTTTTGTAAAGAGGAGTTCCGTAAATTTATTTATAAAATAAAATAAATTAATAATAAAGATTAATTGGACATAATAGCTAATATCATTTTTGAACTGGTAAGATTCCTTTTTTTTTCATCGATCGCTAGTGATATTATTCGAACAAATTAACCGATTTCAATAGTTATGTGAGAATCAAAATAAGTTATCTTGTTTTAAAACTAATTAAATTATAAAGTCAATTAGTTGCGCAGTTTGCGAGATATTAAAAAAATTAATCGCACTTTCAAACCTGACGATTTATTGATAACTAATATTGGCAAAGCTTTGGATCGATTCACTCCATGTCTTACTTAATACGTGATTTTATGTTTGTATTTTATAATCAAGTTTTGTTGACCTTAATAATATACATTAATATTGCAGATGGGAAAGACCACATGTCCTCTATGGTCAATTACTAGATTGGATTAGATGGTTAATAGCTTGGCAACCATTAATTTTATTCCTTGTTCAAGGTATTAATTGGATATTTGGTCTTGAATAAGTTATGTAAAAAAAAGATGTAAAAGAAATCTAATCTAATAAATTAAAACAGAGAAACAGATTTATGATTTTTTTTTTCATTTGAGTTAAATATTGTTTGTAAAGATCCTCGATCATAATAAAATTTGATGGTTTAAATTATTTATAAATAATAAAGATTACTTATAAGTTATAAAATTCACTGATTGGTATCTTAATATTTATAATATCTTATTTCTATCGATATATCTTCAATCATCAGCATGTTTTTATATTGATTTGGGGTACTTCTGCGATGTCCGGGAGCAGTCGAACATTTAACTGACTTCAAAGTCAGAATAGTTTCGGGTCACTTGCAATTGCGATACAAGAGCCCTGCTACTAGTCGATCAATCAGGAAAATTGGTGGCCAACTACAACGAGTTAACGCGCTTTTAAGCCAATAACAAAATTCGATCCGGCAGCCAAGTCACGATCGCGCGGCAACTGCAAGAGAAAAAGCTGCCATTTTTCTCGATCCCTATTGTGCAGTCTACGCTATCGCTTCGTGCTTTCTCTTACGCTACGCTTTCGCAAATTAATTATTGATCATCACTGTGTACTGAATTCGCTTACTACCATTCAAATATTCTCAATAATTAAATCGTACATTTAAGGCGACTATTTATTGAGATTATTACACCAGATATCCTTCAGTATTCACTCGCTTAACAAGATACCATAATTTTTATCTACATATATTCAACTCTTTTAATTTAATTTATGTATGTAACTCACAATGTCTAAAAATGCCTGAACAGTGTCAGGATTGCTTAGTACAAATTGACAAAGTCCGTGTTTAAAATATATTTTCGACGTTGCCGTTTGACAATTAAGCAAAACTGGCATTGCCTAGGGTAGTGTTGGGCATTGTCGTAGATGATTGTTCTCAATAACTCTGTTCATTTTTAAGTTAGTATGATGGTTACAAATTAGGTATTTATTAGAAATATTCACAATTAGTATATGAAAACATATGAGACATCTGATTCCCATAAATTTAATTTTTTTTTTTTTTTTTTCATTATTTTATTATTGTGCTCAACACAAAATTTGATGACATTATTAAACTATATATGGTCATATAAATAGCATTCATATATGTCCATACATTATTAATTTCATGCGGGTAGTCATATTATATTGTTTGAGAAATATTTATAATCTACACTTACCACTTGAAAGTTTTATTCCAACAATTTTGAAGATATTTCTGCTGAGGAAACCTCCTAGAATTCGATGAATTTTCACAGATTCCTATAAAGATTTTGTAAGGGTAAATCATTGAATAAATGTTTAATATTCATAAAAATTATTTCAAAAAGTTTTCAAATAATTTTTTAGCCTCAAATACTTTCATGTTCAAAAATTGACTTATCTAACTGATATTTGAATTTCCGCGGGTTAAGTATGACGACTGCAGCATTACCGAGTTGTGATTACTGTACCCCACCACACGTCAAGTATTTTAAAATTATTTATATTTTAAAAATCAATATTTTTTAAACAAATCGGACAAGAAATTCAGAGTTTTTTTCAAAAAATTTCTAATTTTTTCATTTAACAGTAGATTTTTTTTTTAAATTCCTAAAAAAAGTCGATTTGCGAGTAAACTACCTTAAATAATTTTCATTTAATTTTAAACAGAAAATTTAAGTAATATCCTTTGTCTCCTTACTTAATAAATAATAAATTTTAATTGTAAAATTGACATTTTCATTTATTGAAACAATAATATGAGTGAATGATAAAAATAATTTGCGAATTTAAAATATTCATATATTTGAAACAATAATAATAATTTTAGATCTTGCAAGAAGGACATTAAGGAAACAAAAGTAGCCTTTGGAAGGTTTAGAAAGCACCCAACTATGGAAAATGAAATAACATACAAACAAAAAAGAGCACAAGCAAGGAGAACCACGAAAGAAAGCAAACAATACTCCTGGCAGTCATTTGTATCCACAATCAACTCCCACACTCCAAGCAGCATTGTATGGAAAAAAATTAACTCCATGAAAAACAACACAAAGCTCTCCACCTCATACACGCAGAACGCTGACGGTTCGCCACTAACTGATCACAAACAAATTGCAGATCACCTGGCCAACCACTTCGCTCTGAACTCTAGCGATCAAAACTACTCTGAAGAGTTCCTCAATATTAAGTCACAGCTAAAAAAGAATAGTAATAACAGGCAACGGCAAAACCTGAATCTTGACCCGATAAATAAACCGTTCAGACTAGACGAACTCACAACTGCACTCGCAAGCTGTGGAGATACTAGCCCTGGACCTGACAACACCCCTAATGCGTTCATCAAGCAACTTCCTGAACAAGCTCTAAAATTCCTTTTAAAGTTATATAATTTTATCTGGCACCACCAGCTATTCCCAGAAGCATGGAGAGAGGCAACGGTCATACCAATACCCAAAGCCGACAAAGACATCACTCAAGCAATTAACCACAGACTGATCTCTTTAACCTGCAGTATGCGCAAAACACTCGAAAAAATGGTCTGTAAAAGACTTAGATGGAAGATGAACGACGAAAATTGGGCTGACAGTCGACAATTTGGTTTCTGGCACCATAAGTCTACCACAGACTACTTAGTAAATTTGGAATCATACATCTGTGACTTATTTGCCAACAATTTCCATGTCTTGGCTGTCTCTCTTGATCTCGAGAAAGCCTTTGAAATGGTATCACCAGAAAAGGTCATCAACATCCTTGAAGTAACTGGTCTAAACGGAAACATACTGAGTTTCAAAAATTTTCTCCACAAAAGGAAAATCAGAGTAAAATTCAACAACTCGGTATCCGATCCGGTCGAGATTGAAAACGGTGTCCCACAAGGCTCAGTTCTAGGCGTACTGATATTCCTCATTGCAATTAATGGTATTTTTGCAGTCATCGAGGCCCCACTGAAAGCCCTTCTCTTTGCTGATGACCTCACCATCCTATGTCCTGGGAAAAACCTAAATATTACTACGAGGCTAATGCAACTGGTACTGGATAATTTGTACAAGTGGACACTTTCTACTGGCTTCAAATTCTCAGCAAAAAAATCCCAGTTTACAATTTTCACTAAAAAATGATCACTAGGAGACTGCCAACTCTACTTAAATAAGCAGCCAATAACTCGAACTGGACAGTTAATTATTTTGGGACTCACTTGGGATACCAAACTCACTTGGATACCCCACATAAAAAAACTTAAAGCAGACTGTCAAAGAAGAACGAATATTATGAAAGGACTATCATCCATTCAGTGGGGTGCTAGCACACAAGTCCTAGGCAATACCTACAAGGCACTGATAAGATCCAAACTCGACTACGGAGCCACAATATATAGATCAGCCAGTAAGTCCACTCTAAAACTACTGGATCCAATACAATCTAACAACCTGAGACTGGCAATGGGAGCTTTTCAGAACAAGCCCTACCACTGAAATCTTGTCAGAAGCAAAGGAATTCTCACTCAGCAACAGAAGAGCTACCGAATAATCCGGAGTTCTTTACGCGCAACCAACATCTACTAGCTGAATACGAAAACCATCCAAATTTACTTAGGCCGCTAAGATTCAGACTGCCAAACTATCTAAGTCTAATCAATTCCTCTCTGTCGCAATTATTCAAAAGGTCTCTAAGTCCAATCCCCTCATGGGAAGAGTTAAAAACTCTTACAGACTGGACCTTGAATGAAAATGTTAAAAACCTAACTTCTCGTGACACCTTCAAGGCTCTCTTCCTAGAGAATAAAGCCAAGTACCATGACTACCAGGTCTTTTTCACGGACGGATCTAAAAAAGAAAACAAACCTAGTTACTCGATTGTATCAAACGAAGAGATCACAGTCAACAGCCTTTCTGACACTTACTCCATATTCTCATGCGAAGCCTTCGCTATATTAAAGTTGCTGGAAAAACTAAATACTCCAGTTGATTCTAAAATAGTAATATACACTGACTCTAAATCTACCATTCGAGCAATAACAAAATCATCCAACAATGACCCAATCATTCAACAAATACAACTTACTCTATTCCAGCTCCAAACCAATAACACTCAAGTCATCTTAGCCTGGGTTCCATCCCACCAAGGTATCGAGGGAAATGAAATTGCGGATACCGAGGCCAAAAATGCGTTAAATAAACCAATTGAACCGCAAGCTAAGACATCACTGTCAGACTTTAAAAAGTACATTCACAGACTTTTCATGAAGGACTCTGGCCTGGACTCAACTAATACTATAATTGATGATACAGCTCTGACAAGAAGAGATCAGGTTATCCTAACTAGACTGAAAATAGGTCACACTAACTTAACTCATTGCTACCGTCCTGAAAAAAAAGATCCACCTGTCTGCCCACGCTGTGGAAGCATACTATCCGTAAAACATCTTATAACTAGTTGCTTACTGTACCAGAGTGAAAGAACACAAGCCAACCTACCAATGAACCCTGAGGAACTCTTTACTACTGAACATCGCAGAAAAGTTATAAAATTTCTTAAATTGACTAAGATATACAATAAAATCTAATGCCAATGTGAATTTGCATGTAATTGCTCATGACCCCAGTTGTTTATAGCGACTTTAAATAACTCAATAAGAAAAAAAAAAAATAATAATTTTAGTTGGTAAAATTAAAGTATTTATAAATTTTAAAACAATACCATTGTAACAGAGTAAATAAGAAAGTCCTGAAAATTTAAATATTTGAATTGTGAATTTCTTTACTATCAATAACTGGTCATTGAACTCGTAAATTGTGGGTTAGTGATGCGACTAATCACCGGGCGTCGCATGGATCACTAAGACCCGAATATCGCCACTCCCTTAAATTATGTTAAAAGTAGAAATAAGTTTCTGGGAGTGAACCAAAGATGGCCGATGTTACGTCCAGACAGACATAATATACGACAGCCCCTTAATTTTGAATCAAGACACTTAAGTCCTTTACTCGGGTAACGGGAATCACGTTTTCCGTGCCGAACATGGATAGGGGTCAGGAATATGTATGAATTTCTTAATATTAGAATAAAGATGTCAGGACTTACAGATACAGGTGATTTTCATTGAATCTCAAGATGCTTGTAGTTACAATACAACAGATGGTGAGTGTTGTAACTTGGTGTTGACTGGACAATCGGTTGGACACCCCGTGGTGAGTTGGACCCTCTTGATTGGCGTTGAGTGGAGGTGATCACGTTGTGGTTGGCCTTTTCAGACAGCACCGGATTGTTCACAATTCACTTTTACTGAATTTCGGAATTTTGGTTCACATTTGCACAGAAGGTTAGGTAATTTCTAATTCAACCCGAATTACACTTGTGATCGCGAGTTCCGAACCAGATAGATAATTTCGTGATTTAAACAAATATATCAAAAAGATACTAACCAAGGTCCAGTCTTCCGCAGATAGCTAATGATCGAGCTTCGGATTTGACAATAAAAACGGTGAGTGAATGAGAATCTCTTATTTCTCAAACAATAGAAATCCGCGATTAGATCTTAAACCGCACCTTAATTTCAGTGGAATAGTATCAATAATTAGATTGGATTCTCGAGATAAAACTGGATTTTAAATTCTGAATAAATCTGAATACCAATTAGAACTTCTGAATTTTACGTGACAGGCCGTTATGTGATTATTGTCGGGCACAGGGTGACTTAACTCGGCACTCCTTAAGGCCGATATCGTACTTTATATATCCTCACGGCTTGTAATTACCGGGGAAGCTTATGGAGAAAGGGGTGAATTTCCACCAGGTATTAAGAATTACTTGCAAGCGTAAGTACTCTTATTTTTTTGTGGGAGACCTATGTGCATGAGGCTTAACGGCGGTTGGGTGGATATCATGACTCTTTGATAAGGGAGATAACCTCAAGTCCCGTGAATAAGAGTGTAACGAACCAGAGAAACGTGAGTGGGCTAGTCTCAAAGCTGTGGTCGTCAGGAAAGGGCGGATCAATATCGGCTTTTATTGTCTGGTTTTATAACGGATGCGTTTTTATGTATTCCGGCTAAAAAATGAGCCATCCATCTTGACATTGACACAGCTGTCTCTAAAAGACTAGCATTGGAAATGTTATCGCGATTGTATATTTTTTATTGAAGAGGAATATATATACTAGGGTTGGTTGATAAAAAACTTTTTTTTTGTTTTTCTTAGCATAGGAGTAGAATTTGCACCTTATGAAAAAAAAAATTTGTTTACTCAACATTTTGAGGTAGCCTACTCGTTTTTTAAATAAATAATTGATCAAACGGAGTGATTTTAACAAAAAAAAAAAATTTTTTTGTCCAAAATCGTGGAAAACATCTAATAATTGACGAATGTAATTTTTCTTTACTCCACTTTCATTTTTAATCGAAAGAAAATGCTTTTTATTTTTGGATTTTTCACTTAAATCACAAATATAATAGAAAACAAAGTTTTTCAACTTCTGGATTTCAATTAGCTTTCGCGAAGACACCCTACAGACTCTGAAACACCATTTTTATATTTTTTACTACCACCCGTTCTCAAGTTATTGGGAAGTTGGGTTTTGTACTTTCAATTTAATTCAATTTAATATTATTGAATTTTTATTATTGCTTATATTGTGTTGATATTGTTCATAAATTAATGTTGTTGCTAGTGATTAGTTATAAATAAAAAAACATTTAAAACTTTAGAAATTTATTACAAATTTTCATAAAATTTTCGATTAAACACTTCAGAGTTACTTATTAATTCCTCTCTTATCAATAACTTGAGAACGGTGTGGTGGTAAAAAATATAAAAATAGTGTTCTAGAATCTGTAGTGTCCCCTTAAAAGCTAATTGAAAGTCAGAAGTTGAAAAAATTTTTTTCCTATTATTTTTCTATTACAAGTAAAAAATCCAAAAATGAAAAGCATTTTCTTTTGAATTAAAATGAAAATGGCGTAAAAAAAAATCACATTCGACAATTATTAGATGTTTTCCATGAATCTGGACAAAAAAAAAATTTTTTTGTTGGAACTACCCCGTTTAATCAATTATTTATTTTAAAAACGAGTGGACCACCACAAAATGTTGAGTAAAAAAAACAACAAAACTGAAAAACTAGTAAATACCTAGACACCACCTACAAGCCTTCATCTTGTTGCTGCTGAAAATTATATCTGGAGGTAAATTATAATTAATTAAGGCCCTCGATTGATTTTATTAATCGGCTGAATAAATAATAATTAATTACTTAATATCTTTCTGTTGGTCTCGCGTACATAACTAGTAGTCTCAGGCCCGTCGGCTGTTTCAACTACGTGTCGAGTCTCGTGTTCTCAAAAGTTATCGCGCCACTCTTATCCGCCATCTTGTCCGTAACTCTGTATTATTATATTCAAGGCCTATCGGCTGGAATAAAATAGTTTTCCGCGTACATAATCCGGTAAATAATTCCATTAACTTCAATATCAAATTATTAAATTATTCCAGGTCCATCATCTACTATATATTAATTTCACAATAGCGTCAAGAAACTAATTTAGGCAGGAATTTATTTCATTGGCAGAATTATTCAATTATTAAATAAATAATTTACTCGGTTCTATCCGTGAATTCAGTCCCGGGTAACGCCAATTCACTGACCGAATTTTCTAGTCAATTTATAAACTTGATTATAGTCTTATAATTAATTATAAGTTAAGTAAATTAATTTTTAAATAAATTGAAGTCATAAAAAAAACGCTAGAATTTTGATAAATTGATATTGCGTAAAAATAAGGAAACGGATTATTTTGAGGTAAAATAAAATTAATATATAATAATGGTGGAAAATTGATTAGTGAAAATTTAATTAATTAACACTTAATTCAACCAAATTTAATTATTTAATAAATTAAAATTCAGTGAATGAAATGAAGTAATGAAATTATAATTAGAATAAATAAAGGTTGGAATTTTATATTGAATATTTAGAGTCATAAAATATTGGGTGAAAAAGATAGTGAAGGTACGAAAGTACAAAGAGAGCAAAGTTTTAAGTAGAGTCAAATTAATGTTAAGCAAATGAAACTGTGTCTGTGATTTAGGTCCGGTGGAAAAATTAAGCTAGGTTGAGAATACGTCCAAGATATGCTTTTAAAATAAATTTCGGTTGACGTCCAGGGGATGAAATATTAAGGTTTAACGTTCAGGGGACCGTCTTTTAACGTGTGTGGGAGTGTGGGAGCGTGGGAGCGTCCGGGCGACGAATAAATAATACGTGTGTGGGAGTGTGGAAATGTCCAGGGGACGATTAGTTTGCCATAAAAAAATTTAGTTTGTCATAAGAAAATTTAGTTTGCCATAAGGAAATTTAGTTTCTCATAAGGAATTTAGTTTTTCATACGGAAAATAAAGAAAAAGCAAGGTGCTTAATTGAATAAAATTAAAATTAATTTCATGTATAATTTATTTCAGCCTATTTAACAGTCCTCTCCTCTCTCATAAAATATTGCGAAACGACCCTGATTGATTAATTTACAATAAATTTTACAACATTCGGTTCTGGAAAGCTGAGTCCATCTTCCAGTGGCGCCCTTATATTCGACCATAATATTAAGGTGTCACCAGACTTGACAAGGATAATCACTCTGTTACACCATGTTAAATAATAATGCAAACATGAAAGTAAATAATAATTTTTACTTTTGTGAATTAAAAATATTCACGTTATAACGTTTTCCTCTATTTCACACGTCACACGGTGGAGTGTGGTTGGTGCTTAATAGCCGTTATGGCTCTCTGTTGGTGAAAACTGAAAATAAAAATAAGAAAACAAACCAAAAGTCCCACCTGGAGATATCCCGAATCTCCCTGGACCTGCAGCTCTGCTCAGGCTGGGTTAGAAAATCCTAGTTGGGCGCCAGTTTGTGTGCCCCACGAACAAATTAAAAAAAAAATAAAATACAACGGAGAAAAATGAAAATGAAATTAAACATAAAATACAGGATAGCAATTTCAGATTTAGGAAGAGAAAGGCAAGAAAAAGATAGCAATAAGGTAAATAAATAAAATTTAAATTAATACCGGGTTGACGACCATTTGTTTCAAATATATTTTAAATAATAAATTAAATATTCAGTTGTATCGCATATCTAAAATAACAATATCAAAATAAAATAATAATAAATCACTTACACAAAAAAATACCGGTATGCGTATACAAATAAAAATAATAATACTAATGAATCGATAAATATCTCAAACACAAAATAGTGTATCGCATGTACATAATGATACCACTCGCCCGTGATATTAAAAAAAATATAAGTATTGGTAACTAATAATAATCGCAAAATAATAATTTACTACTTGAAACGTATCAAATCACTCGCACGTGATATTTCAAAATAAAATAATAATATAATCTTTAAATACTTCGAGTAAACAATTCTCGTAAATTAAACCACTGGTGAATTTTACGCAGTATTCACACCAATAATATTATCTAAACAAAATAATAATTATACCAACAACTATGAGAATCAGTAATAATTATAAGATAATATTTAGAAGCTCTTGTATCACTCACACGTGATAATAACAAAATAATAATAACGCAGGGAATAAGAGTTATAGCAGTAATAATTTACATTAATAATGAATGATAATGAAAAGTAACCAAATATTTATCACAATCAACATTTGGTAATAATAAAATAATACTAAATACGTTCACTAATTGTATTAGTATTTACTGGGCACAATAGTCACGCATTCCATCATATGCTTATGACAAATTATTAATACTCAGAATCCACTATCTCTCTTACTCTTATGCGATAGACAAATGATTACAACTCGGGAACCAAATTACACGCCAATGTATTAGCCAAAAAAGTACTTACAGTTTACGTATTATTCAACTCCCTTGGTTGCACGCTAATACGGTAAATGTATTTTCCTTTATGCGATTTACCAAAATACTCAAATAATGCCAGTGGGTTTATATTATCTCCTAAAAATACCAAATGGCGTAGAATGTATAATTATCTTAATGTAACAGCTGCACACACGCTACCCTTAGAGAGACTATCGCACGTCTAATCATGGCAGCATGTGAATCTCATGCCGGCACCTAGGCCAGCGCCATTTTGTCATATATCGCTAGACGCTAAATGACCAGTTGCCTCTTTCATAATTAATTATTAATATGATTTAAAGATAAATCAATCAATGATTTATTCACCAAACTAGGAGATTTATTAAGGCCTTATAAACCTCAACGGGAATACCGTCGGGACCCGGGGCCTTTCCTCTTTTGATACTTTTTACAACCACCCGCAGTTCAGCTACTGAGAAAGGTGGACACTCCTCATCGGATATAGTTCAGACTGGACTGTCTCGATCTTCGCGCTCCAAAAACAGGACACTGACTATTTCCTTTATCGCATCAGGTTCCATAAAAAATACCGGACTGCGTCCCAGGAATTTTCGAGTAACAATCTGGTAGCCAAGGCCCCACAGATCATTATCTACTTCTTCGCAGACCGCCTTCCAACATCTCCTTTTGCTCTCTTTGATCGCCATAACTAGTCGCTTCTTCGCCGCTTTATACTCTTCGTTCTTCTGCTGCCCAGTATTACGCTTTCGCATCCTGAGTGCTTGCTTCCGAAGACGCAAATACTCAGCCCTAAGCAGCGTGATCTCATCAGTCCACCAGTAAATTGGTTTCCTGCGTGAGCTTGCGGAACGTCGAGGCATCGCAGCCTAAGACAATAGCCTTCATCGTACAGCCAACAATCTCCACATCTTCGCGCGTCTCAGCAGATATAGGAGGAAAGGTCTCAACGCTGTCTGAGACCACCTTTTGTAAAGCATTCTCATCCAGCTTCGAAACCCTCCAACTTACTCGCTTCATTGATCGCTGGGACACAATCGCAGGGTTTCTCCGTAGATCATGTACCGTATACGAGATGTATTGGTGATCGCTAGCCGTAAACTCCTCCAGAACGGCCCAGTCCGAGATCACTGCAGCTTTCCGTTGGGTAGCAAAGGTGAGGTCAATTGACCCACGTGTGCCAACCCTACGGAAAGTTGCAGTGTTACCCTTATTCATAACGAAAAGATCTAAATGATAGACCTGCCATCATGTCCAAGAGCTCAGTACCGCGCGTGTCGGTCCATTCCATCCCCCAATCGATGGATTTCGCATTGAAATCATCACCTATCACGATTTCCCATTCATCCTCTTTCGGAAGTCAGCGATAGGCTCGTTAGGAGTGAAATAGCACGACACGAAGGTAATCGCTGGCGTAACTACCCCTACAATACCATCCCTGGATCCACTGTCCTTTACAGAAACAGACCCTAGGTCCGGAATCCAAATTGCCGTTGTCCCCGAAGGGTCACAGAACCAATTTGATCCGGACGCTGAATAGTATTGCTCTGATACCAGAACAATATCCATTCTGCAGTCCTGTCTCCGTGCCAGAAGTAGATCCAGCGATGTCCTGTACCGTTGTAAATTCGCCTGCAGCACCTTAGCCATATTTATGGGAAGCGCATCGCCTCGAACCAATTATGTGGTCAACAGATCGCCCATCCTCTACTGCAACACAGAGGTGACAGCACGGTGGATTAGGGCATGCCTTGGCCTGATAGTCTGCCTTTCCACAACGCCAGCAAAGACTTGACCGATTAACCCCCACCTTACATGTACTGGTCGAATGATCAAGATCATAGCAGCGAAGCATCGATCAAGTCGCTCCCAGCGGCGGATACGGCAGACCAATCAGCCCACTTTGACCTTTCCCAAGATCTCTAAAGTAGCAGCGACTTCGCATCTTGCCTCAATGCAAGCACGGACAGCCCCCCACTTATTGGGTTTAGTGATGTTCAATTTCAGCTCGTCCGCACCTTCACCGCCGCTCCGATGCAAGGCCGCTCCTACCTCGTCAGCTGTTGTCGCCGCGTCCAGCCCGTTGATAACCACTGTAGTGGTTGGGACGAGATGGCGCACAGCAACAACTCCTTTCTTGGCTGTCCTAATTAATCTTACACTAGTTGTCAGATCCTCCAGGGAAAGCTTTGATCGCAATGCTTTTAAATTCTTCCCAGATGATCTAGACTCACCTGGTGTGATCAGCACCGCCTCCAAACGTTGCCGTCTCCTCCGCTGCTTGGCCTCCTTGGAAGCTGTGGTCCGTAGCGTCACTGGTCCTGCAGTTGTCCTGTTGGTTTCCGGTCCCGCTGATCCACTGCCCAAGGCTGCCATGGCCTTTTCTTTCTTCTTCCGTTTACTTTTCACCACAGTAAATGGAACGTCTGTGGCGGTCTTACTTTTCTCTTCTTTTTCCTTTTCCTTTTTCTTCTTTTTTCTCTTTCTCCCTCTTCCGGTGATGACAATGGGCGTTTTCCTTTCGGAGCCTCATCGCCGCTGGGAGTACTGTCTCCTGCTGTGACCTTAGCGAATGAAGACTTCACTGCAGGGACAGCAAACTCTTCCGGTTCTTTCGGGGGACTGAGTCGTTCTTCCGGATGTGGGGCTTTCCTTTTCTTCTTCTTTGGAGTTTTTTGTGAGAATACTCCTCTCGAAGTTGCTCCCGTCGCTTCAACTCCTCAGTAAGGCATTCCCGCTCCTTACTTTCAACCACTGCAAGCTTTCTCTGGGCATCTTTCCAGGTTTTACGGTGGGTAAATAACTGGGTTAGTATCAACGCAGCTTCCTTCACACCAGCAGTCACTTCAGATCCCACGGTCTTCTTCTTTGTGATGGTTCACAGGGTATCTTTGAGGACTTCACGAAGTTCCTCGAGTTCAGAGTCTTCCTGAGAAATCTCTACATCTCGCAGTGTGAGAATCTCGTTCCCAAAGCTCCCAGTCGCCTTCACTAGGTCTTCACTTGGCGTGTCGACGGTACGTTTTCCCTTGGCCAAGTGGTTCACTAAGGGCGTCGAGCAGTGGCTGGATTTAGTCGACCGCGCAGGTGCTGCTAACCCACCTGACGCTGCCGCAGCTGGGGTATCCCTCTCTTGACCCGTAGACGAATCTTTTTTTACTCTGTTGTTCCATCATAATAAATAATCCACCTTTAACCATCACCCTCGATTCTGTTTATAAGGGGTGTAGCTTCTCCTGAGTGGTCTGCGGTGAGTCTTTTTCAAGTCACACACCAGTCGTTAAACCGGTAGCAACCATCTATAGAACTGACTAACCCAAACTTTCCTCCACGCCAAAAATCATCAAAGATGATATTGACAGGAGTAGTCGTGAAGGCCATTCCCCTATCCGTCACCCGGGGACGCCCCAAGCTAACTTTGTTACAACTCCAATATTAGCATAAGAGATATAACAATAATGAATAGACTGTTCTGCACGGAGCATCGTAAATGTCGCCAGTCACTGTAGGACTGACGCCCATAATGACATTTGCGCATCAGTTATAACTATTGTCGATGTTACAACTCCCACCATAGCCAAATTATCTATGCTGACGATTTTTTATCCAATGAAAATCTTCTAAACCGTACAGTATAGTGTTCACACCCATAGTGACATAGGGATATCCGCAATGTACTTCTTTCCGTGTATAAAAATAAAATTTCGATTAAATGAACTAATTTCTTTCAATCATAGTAATGATAAAGTTCTATGTATCATAGCTTTATTTAATTTATTGATATTAATATATAAAAATTTTTTTGGTTCAAAGTATCGAATAAATATATATATATATATATATATATATATATATACATATATATATATATATATATATATATATATATATATATATATATATATATATATATATATATATATATATATATATATATTATAACGACAAAATCTATCCATCCAAGCATACGTTAATACGCCCGGATTTCCTTTGCGCTACAAACTTCGTTCTCTATCCTTAGCATCCAGTCTCAATACTATCAGGGCGCCAGGTAATTTTTTATCACTGGAATCACCAAACCAGCAAATCTTAAGAATTAGATAAATTTTTGATCTGTGGAACTATCTTAAAACCACGCATAAATAAAAACCGGATAATTTTTGATCTGTGGAATTATCACCAAAACCATGCAACTAAATAAAAACTAAAACTTAACAAAATGCTCAGAACTTATAAGCAAAAACAAAAACAGAGACTGGAAAACTAAAAATAGAGTTACGGTATGCCATGGTGTCGCTCAGTGTGTAGGTTTATGGAGAGAGGGAGTGGTCCGGGTTACATCATTCCAAATTCATGTAGATTATTGGTGAATTTGCAATTTTTATTAAACAATAAATAATCTCAGATCTCTATTTAACAATTAACCAAAATACGGTAGCTTCGTACAAATAAGTCTTCTTTATAACAAAATACTGAATCTAATAATAATGAAATTAATCTCAACAAAAAGGTAAATTGACATCTAATCGATGCGTATCGATATTTTAAAAATAAATTAATTAATTACTAGAGCTAATTTACAATCAACTAATATTCAGGAACTTAGAACAATAAATTACAAAGCCGATATTCTAGAACATTCTCTTCAACAAAACTAGTAAAACTAACGTTCATGGATCTAAGATTGACGTCAATTAGACGACAATTGGTTTAATAATTAAACATATTTCTCATAATTATTTATAAAGTAACACTAACAATAGATCGTGAACATGACTCTAACTGTTACAATACCCTCATAATTCTCTCAGTTCTTAAATATTTTCTTTAATTAAAACAGTAGCATCATAGCTCAAGACTCTGACTCGAACTCAATTAATTATTGATAATTATAATAATTATTTCATACCTGATTACTGATGAATAAAATATCGAGTAACGTCTTACACTGTTTTAAATAATACTTCTGTAACAATACTCTTGATCTGTAGCTTTCCGCAATGCCATGAACTGTAATGCCATTTCTGGACACGTCTGCTCGCTTCGAGCGACCAGAGCCGAACGCTCACGTCCGTACTCTTCGAAGGTTTCCCTTCGACTCTGTTTTCTCAATACTCAAAATCCAAAACTAAATCTTACCATTATCTATAACTGACCTCTATATTCTAAATCCATAAATCAATTCCCAAATTCTACTATATCGATAACTGGAGGCTTATACCTCACCAAACGTACTCACTAAACCTGACCTTGAGTATGGATATCCTTGGTAGTTGCTCTCCTGGAACAGACTTCAGCTGGGATCGTAAAACTTAAAACTAAGTGACCTATGACTTCCTCAGCGGTACAAGTGGTTATGACTTGTCCTCTGAGGCTTGTCAGACAAAAGCAATTAAAAATGACCAAACGGCTTCCACAACAGCAACGGTCACAAGATTACTGTTGAGGCCTGCCAAACCAAAACTCAAAACTGATCCCAATCTGCATTCATCAGATTCCTTTTATACTGGAGCGCTAGCATTTCAGCTAGACCTCTGCAATCTACCAAGAAGTCTCATAGGGATAGAACTAGGTTCTATCATCAGATGATACCGGGTGACTAACTCAAGTCCCGCTCCACGGTAACACTGACTTCTCCACATACTCAAAATTCCAGAACTGTAAACCAAAACTCAAAGTTTATCACTATCCCAAACTTTGATCTCAAGGCATATTCCATATTAAATTTCCATAATTCTGATTCTAATTCTTTACTTTTCTTATCAAAAAACCCATAACTGTAGCCAGGCGTTACTCCATATTTAATTCTTAATCTATAACTTTAATCAAAAATCTATATCAAAATCGTTAATACCTGTACGCTAAATTCTAAGTCTTGAATTACCATGCTTGTAAATACAGAAAAATCAGTTGGTGTTTGTGACGTTCACTTTGATTTGACCCCCATACGAAAAATAACTTCACAATATATATATATATATATATATATATATATATATATATATATATATATATATATATATACATGGGCAGATCCATTACATTTCGACGAAAGTGTGCGCGCGTGGTCCACCGATTTGAACGCCGTTTTTTTTTTTCGAAAGTAAGTTAGAAAAAGAGAAGATCCTGAAAATTTCAGCTCGATGCAATCAAATCCAGCCGCTGGGGAATTTTTTGCAATTTGAAAAAAGTTGATTTTTTAGTCATTTTCAAAAATTCATACCTCAGCTTCTATATAACTTAGAGCTTTAGACAAGACGGCATTTTTCTCTGTCAACATTATGTTTTCAAGAAAAAAATACTTCACTGATTTTAACTTAACTCCGGCTTAGATGTGGGCTTCTAACTGAGCCACTGTTTGAATAATTTTTTTCCGACATTCAAAATGCTCTGAAATCTACAATTTTTTGAGTTGAAAGATGATTAATAGCTCAAATTTTTCGCTGAAGTATGTTCTATAGATTTTTACCGAATTTTTTCCTAACTGCTGCTATGTCTTCGAAATACAGTCAGATAAATCCGGTCGATTTTTAAAAAATTGCTGTTTTTAGATACCCACAACTTTTTTCTATCGACTTGAAATCTTCCAAAAATTTCAGAGATTACACATTATTCTATTCCCAAATAGCCCTGGAAACTTCAACTTTGGTGTTGACCTGGCTTTGGAGCTGTGAGTTTTA
Organism: Microplitis demolitor; assembly: GCF_026212275.2. Taxonomy (NCBI): domain Eukaryota; kingdom Metazoa; phylum Arthropoda; class Insecta; order Hymenoptera; family Braconidae; genus Microplitis; species Microplitis demolitor. The sequence continues at coordinate 8,064,141 of NC_068553.1, forward strand.
AAAATTGTCGAATTTCCGACTTTATATGATGTTTTTCGGACTTTTATCATCAGTTTTATAACTTTACGGTATCAATTGGTACTTTTTGAAATTTCACAGTAAGTAGAGAGGCTAATCAGTATCATTATAAGAAAAAAATCAATAATTTAAACGTCCGATTTTTTTTGCGACATATTAGTTGTTTTTAACTTACTTAAATTTATGCCCAAACAAAAAATGTTTATATATAATCATACGAAATTATATATAACTATATATGATCATATATAATGATATATAATCTTGTATATATATCCATATAGAATTACATATAATTATATATGATTATACGTGATACAACATTTAAATCCTACCAAAAACAGATTCTCTGTATAACATCGCGCCAAGTACACGTTTAAAATTTTTTACAAATAAGAAAAAATTATTTTTTACAAAAAAATAAATCAAATCGAAAAAATACCAAGTACTTAAAATCCAACCAAAAACAGATTCTCTGTATAAAGTCGCGCTAAGTACACGTTTAAAATTTTTTAAAAGTAAAAAAAAAATTATTTTTTACAAAAAAAAGTCAAATCGAAAAAATACCAAGTACCTATTATGATGCAAAATCATAACAAACATTTTCATAAAATTTCAAAAAAAAATTGTATAACAAAATTTCAATGTACTTGGTGTGCTTACAAAAGAGAAAAAAAAACATGTTTGATTTTATTAGAAATTAATTTTGCTTGACTACATGTAGTAACACACACCAAGTACATTGAAATTTTGTTATACAATTTTTTTTTTGAAATTTTATGAAAATGTTTGTTATGATTTTGCATCATAATAGGTACTTGGTATTTTTTCGATTTGACTTTTTTTTTGTAAAAAATAATTTTTTTTTTTACTTTTAAAAAATTTTAAACGTGTACTTAGCGCGACTTTATACAGAGAATCTGTTTTTGGTAGGATTGGTCAAATTGAATTCAAGTTACAGACAATTTACTGTCAACTTGAAGGTAACTGTTTGCTCTCCAACACTTTTCCTTCGAATTGGCTAATACGGCAGTAGCTTGAAGTTAACTGACGGTTGGAGGCTATCAGGGACCTCGCGAATATAACTAGAGAGAACACACAACATTCAAAATTTTTTAGCAATCCACAAATTATATTTCTTAAATGAAGGGTATTATTTGACGCAAAATTTAGTTTTAGTCAATAATAATAACTTAATTAGAGATAATCATACGGATTTTCAACGCAATCACTAAGTAAACATTATACTTTAATTGATCACTATATAAATATATATACATAGCACTAATTAAAAAGTTGGTGTCAATTAAATGTGCCCAAATTGGTGACAACTTTCAGCTTTTGGAAGAGATCCTATAAGTTGTTATCAAGTTTCTCATAACTTGGCAACCAGTTGCAGCTAATTTAAGGAAATGCCAATTCCTGCGGTCAACTTGATGACAAGTTGCGGCAATAGATTGTCGTTAGCTTGCTGTCAGCTTGGCTATCAAGGTTGATACTGCTTAGTGAATAGAACTACACCATAAGGACGTTAAACATGAGTTTTACATAATCGTAAAAGTTTTTTTTGCAACTATATAAAAGCATTCCTAACAGCACAGTTTGCTTTAGCAAAAGTTTACTTATAAAATTTTCCTTGAATTTTTCATAAAATTTATGATTATGAAACGAATTTGTTTATGCTCATAAAAAATTCGCTTACGAAACTTTAGTAAAAAATACAGACTGAAGCACCGCTGGTGGCGAAAAAACAAATCACTGCTACAGAAAAATTTCAATATTTACTGAATCATGGCATTTCTTACAACTTTTTATTCTCTGGCAGTGCCATTTTCGCATAAAAAAATTTGTAAAAGGATTAAAAATGGGGGTACTATAGTATATGCTGGCCTAATTTAATTTTTTAAATTAGTTCTCATAACTAAAATGGGTAAAGTTTCATAATTTTATGACGAACAATCAATCATCTTTCGATTGCAAAAGTAATTTTCTAGATATTTTGTTTTTTAAAAATTGGAGCTAAATACCGTTCTGTCTACGGTATAGAGACATCGTAGGCAAGCGTCATGACACTTTACACATATACATGTGTTTGAACGTGTACTTGACGCGAGACACTACCGTGTCTCCTGATGGAGAGTGTCATATGTAGCTCCTTATAAAATTATATATAATTATGTATAATACTATTCCGAGAAAATTTTTTTATATATAATCATATATGAGTATATGTAATACAATATTTAAACGGAGAGTGTCAATGTAGCTCCATATATAATTATATATGATTATATATAATACTGTTCCGAGACAAAATTTTTTATGTATAATCATATATAATTATATATAATTATACGTAATGCAATATTTAAATGGGGAGTGTCATATGTAGCTCCATATGTAATTATATATGACTAGCAGACCCGGCAGACTTCGTACAGCCTCAATCGATTGTAGAGCAAAATAAAAAAATCAACTCTGTGTAGGCTTCCACTATATAAAATTGGTGTATTACCGTACGATGGACGGTGTGGCTCAATAAGTTATAGATAAAATTGAACGGAATATAGTACAGTGCCGGATAGCTCAACTGGTAAAGCACTCGGCGCGATACCGACATGGTCTGGGCTCGATTCCCAGTTCGGGCTATCTATAAGACCTTTCACGCCAAATCAGACACCATTTAGCTTTTGAACCTCAGATTTTTTTCAAACTTTTTAATCTTTTAGTATAGGTTGAAAGAGGCTTTCATGATTTTTTTCAAATTTTTTCCTCCAACAGTTTTCAAAATATTAAATTTTAAAAAATGAAGAAATTTTTCTTTCAAACGCCTGTAACTTCGCGAAAAGTGGTTTAAACAAAATTTTTATAGAGTCAAAAATGTTTGTTTTCAGGTATCTTTTCGAGAAAAAATATAAAAAAAAATTTTTGAATCACGCTTCTATTGAAATTTTAACTTTTAGGTATAAATTGTCAATTTACAAACAACACGTACTGATCGATTTTCCTCATATTTACTCACAGCAAACTGTCACCTATTCTACAACTTTTTTAGCTATGCTGATAATCGGACAACGATGGGATCTATTTTTTTAGATTTTTTAAATTTCATATTCCAGTTTTTTTTTTTTTTGAAGAAAATTGTCTTAAAATCATAGCATGCTCAGGATTTACTGTTAATAATTATCTGACACACAACTATCATCAAAATTTTCTTCCACAGAATAATTATTACTAACTAATTAATACATAAAAATCTTATTAATAATAATAATAATAATAATAATGAATGAATTAATAATAATTTTTCTGAGGAAATGAAATTAGAAAATTTCGATGATAGTTGTGTGTCAGATAATTATTAACAGTAAATCTTGAGCATGCTATTATTATAAGACATTTTTTTTTAAAATAAATTGGAATATGAAATTTAAAAAATAAAAAAAAAAATAGATTCCATCGTTGTCCCATTATGAGCATAGCTGAAAAAGTCAAAGAATGGGTGAGAGTTTGTTGTGAGAAATTATGAGGAAAATCGATCAGTACGTGTTTTTTGTAAATTGACAATTTATGCGGAAAAGTTTAAATTGCAATAGAAGCGAGGTTCAAAAAATTTTTTTTGATATTCTTTATTGAAAAGACGTCTAAAAATGAACATTTTTTGTCTCTTTGAAAATTTTATTCAAACAACATTTCGCAAAGTTACAGGCGTTTGAAAAAAAATCTCTACATTTTTCAAAATTCGATACTTCGAAAACGGTTGGGGAAAAAAATTTGAAAAAAATTATGAAGGCCTCTTTCAACCTATACTAAAAGTTACAAAAGAATCCAAGGTGCAAAAGCTAAATGGTGTCTGATTTGGCGTGAAACGCCTTCTATATTTTTCTTAATTTATCTATAATTGTCTTATTGAGAAGATTTGCATGTTTAGGTTTCTACTATATTAAATTGGTTTTTTATATAGTGGAAATCTAAACATGCAAACCTTCTTAATAAGACAACTCATAGATAAATGAAGAAAAATATAGATAGACCGAATCGGGAATCGATCCCAGACCATGTCGGTATCGCGCCAAGTGCTCTTACCAGTTAAACTATGCGGCACTATACTGAACTCATATTTATTTACCTTTCACACCTTTTTTGGAGTTACACAAATAATTCAAGACCGAAATTAGCCAAATCGGTTCAGCCGTTCTCGAGTTTTAGCGAGACTAACGAACAGCAATTGATTTTTATTTATATAGAAGATAGATAGATTTTCATCAAATTTTCGATTAAACACTTCAGAGTTACTAATTAATTTCTCCCATATCAATAACTTGAGAACGGGTGTTAGTAAAAAATCTAAAAATAGTGTTCTAGAATCTGTAGTCTCCCCCTAAAAGCTAATTGGAAGTGAGAAGTTTAAAAAAATTTTTTCCTATTATTTTTGTATTTTAAGTAAAAAATCCAAAAATGAATAGCATTTTCATTTGAATAAAATGAAAATGGAGTAAAAAAATTCACATTTGACAATTATTAGATGTTTTCCACGAATTCGGACAAAACAAAATTTTTTTTGTTGAAACTACCCTGTTTAATCAATTATTTATTTAAAAAACGAGTGGAGCACCTCAAAACATTGAGTAAAAAAATTTTTTGTTTCTTGAAAAGTTTTTTTTTTTATAAGGTAGGAATTCTACCCCCATGCTAAGAAAAACAAAGAAAAAGTCTTTTTTCAACCCACCCTAACATCCATATCCAAGAAAAAATGTTTATATATAATCATATAAAATTATGTATAACTCGATTATATATAATTATTAGGGTGTTTCAGAAAAAAAAATTTTTTTCTTATGGTCTCAAAAGTTAGTGTTAGGTGTAAAAAAAATCCTCCCAAGAGAGCATCTCGAAATCTTAATTCTACTAAGAGCTCAACGAATACTTATTTTCCCATTCAAATTGCATGTAACAAATTTTTTTTTTGTTTTTTAAAAATAGAAGTATTAAAAAAATTTTTGTTCAAAAATCGAAGCACACAGTCTTGTAGGAAATTAAATTCTCTACAAAAGCTCCTGATTGTTTTCTCCAAAGAACTAACAGAAGAAAAGTTATGAAGCTTTAAACTATATTAAATAGTATAACTTCATGTTTCCATTATATTAAACAGTTTTTAAATAGAAATTTAGGTTTTTTCATCTGGACTAGTGTTATCTTTCAATTTTTTTTTGAACACAGGGCAAAAATTTTTCTTACTTTCAAAGCAGACTTTTCTTTTTAATTTAAAAATACAGAAAGAAAAAAAATTTTAATTCTTAAAAACCATATTTTTCTTTCGAAATTAATACGGGAAATAAGTACGATCTCCGAAATCTTTTGAAAACTCCTTACTGATTATACATAGCACATAGATTCATCATATAAACATGTTCACGTAATAAAATCCGGAAATTATCTTTACGTTAAGTTTTTCAATTCATTATTATTTCAAGCTTCATAACTATTTTTCTGTTAGTTTTACGAAGAAAACACTCAAGGGTTTTTTTGTAGAGAATTTAATTTGCTACAAGACCACGTACTTTGATTTTCGAAAGAAAAATTTTTAAATACTTTTATATACAAGAAACAAAAAAAAATTTTTTTTACACGTAATTTAAATGAGAAAATTAATATTGGTTGAGCTCTTAGCAGGATTGAGCTTTCGAACTACTCTTTTGGGAGGATTTTTCTAATACCTAAGACTAACTTTTTTAAAACAAAATAAATGAATAGATTAATCAAAGTATTGTCCATCGTTGATTATTACTTTTTCCCATCTCTCAGGCAATTTTCGAATTCCATCTCGAAAAAATGATTCGTCTTTCGAGGCAATCCAACTTCCGATCCAATTTTCTATTTCTGCAAAAGAAATGAACCGGTGACATGCCAAGTCGTGCTGCATCTGTCGGAATAACCAGTAATCCGAAGGAGCAAAGTCCGGAGAATACGGCGGGTGTGGTAAAATATCCCACTTGAGTGTTTCTAAATATTTTTTGACGACGTTTGCGACATGAGGTCGAGCGTCGTCGTGCAAAAGAATAACTTTATCATGTCTTTGTTCGTATTCCGGCCGCTTTTCACGTAATGCACGGCTCAATCGAATTAATTGTAACCTATACCGATCGCCCGTAATAGATTCGCCAGGTTGTAGCAACTCATAGTACGCAACACCTTTTTGGTCCCACCAAATACACAGCATGACTTTTGAACTCAAATTTTGCTTTTCTGTTGATGTCGAAGTCGATGGTAACGATTCACCAGGCTTATCGTAGTATTTTTTCTTCTTAGGATTATCGTAGAATATTCATTTCTCATCTCCAGTAACAATTCGATGTAAAAAACCCTTTCTTTTTTGCCTTTGAATCAACTGCTCGCAAGTGAAAAATCGCTTTTCAACGTCTCTTGGTTTCAATGCATGAGGAACTCAGTATCCCTGTTTTTGAATCATTCCGATGGACTTTAATCGTACAGAAACTGCTTGTTGAGTCACTCCTAAACTATCTGCAAGCTCCTCTTGTGTTTGACTTCGATCTTCATCGAGTAATGCCTCCAATTCTTCGTCCTCGAATTTTTTTGATTGTCCGGGTCTAGGCTTATCTTCAACGCTGAAATTACCATCCTTAAAACGTCGGAACCATTCCCCACATGATTTATCAGTTGGAGCATTATCACCATAAACTTCCACAAGCATTCGATGCGCTTCCGCTGCACTTTTCTTCCAATTAAAGCAAAAAATTAAAACCTCCCGCAGATGCTGCTTAGTTAACACAAAATTTGACATATTCAAAAAAATTAAAAACAAGTTCTTTTACGAAATTCAAAGTGATGGGAACGGAATGTTATTGACAGATGTCTAACCTCTCTGAAACCACCAAGATCAACTGTCACAATAAAACATTCATGACAGCCAGAGCCATCTTTTTAAAACGGACCGGACTAATTTGTACACTCAATATATAAAAAATGGCCAAATATAATCATATATAATTATATATGATCATATATAATTTTACACAATTATGTTCAGTCACGAGCTTGATCATTTTTGAAAAGCTTCGTATACTTTTGCTACGTCCGGAAACTGCCGAACTCGCTACTGACTGCAAGTCAGTATAGTGCCGGGTTACTCGCTATCTGAACCCGATACACACAAGTTCTAGCTCATGGCCGTGTCAAGACGCCATGAGATCCCGCTACAAGCTGGCCAATCAGATAATTCGTTTTATATTGGCCAGTCAATGAGAGACTTTGCTATCAACTACTTCCTGTTGTCGCCAATGGGAAAATTCCTCTTATACAGCAAGGCTGCCACGTCACCATCGAGTGGCAACGAAGAAGAAGACGCCTGCTCAAGCCATTAATCGACATCGTGGATTATTCAGTACGAATCAGGAGCCCCAAACCGAGATGAACGAAAAATGTTGCTGTTTTAACTCTCATACTCTCCACCCTGTCGCTACTACTAATTCGTTATGCGCATCACTTGATGTGACTTTATCGACAATTTCACAATAAGAGATGCTGACATCTACTTTTGTAAAAGTGTTTTCGTAACTAAAAATGAATATTTCAAATATTTATGAGTAATCGCTGTACAGAGATTTATGAATTATTCATTTAACTATGATAGAATGTTAAATTATTTTATTTTGATTTTTAATTTTAAAAATGACACTATATTGTACTATAGTAATAAGAGTATGTAATTTAACCCTTATTTAAAATTACTTTACAAAGTATTAAAAAATTATTCAAAATGGAATTATTATTATTATTATTATTATTATTATTATTATTATTATTATTATTATTATTATTATTATTATTATTATTATTATTATTATTATTATTTTATTGACCATATAGTCGAAACTACTTGCGGCTATCCAAAAACAATACAATAATTACAAAGTATAGTGTATAGTAAAACATAAAATATAATAAACCTTAAATATAATAAACTTAAAACTTCAACTTATTGACGATATGACAATATAACAATACGGCAGACAAAATAACAATTTAGAATATTACTTAAATAATAATAAAAGTATATTAAAACAACATTACACAAAAATATAAACATGTAATCTGCATTATTATTACCAAATTATCATTAAATGAATAACACTGAAATTAATTTAAGAGATAAAATGCAATTATAACATGTGTCCTATTATAGTATACATGTATATTCCTTATAAGAAATAATTTAATCTTTATTTTTATGAATTTCATTTTTATTCGTTTTCGAACGTGTCAAATCATGATAAAATTTTTTAGCTTGTTCAAAAATCACATGATTCTGACAATCTAGATTTATCCCCGACAAAATATCTCTTACATATTTTGTGTATTTATGTATATATTTATCAACAAATATATTAACTATGTTTATCCGCAATACTTCTGCACGTTCACATTCAGAGAATATAAAATATTGCTTTTCCTGAAGCAAATATGTTTTTATATTCTGTCCGAAATCATTGTGATGAGCGAAATTTGCGAGAGACACTTTTAATGCATTCTCTAATGTTTCAACATCATTAGAATCTGTATTAATTTTTTCATCTTTCAAATTTTCGAACAGTTTTTGGTTCTTGTCACATACATCACAGTTTCCAATGGTTTGGCTGAATAACGACTGTACTGAATTGTAAAATTCATTTTTATTAAATTCAATATCAATTCTATTTATCAAAGAAGTTTCCCAATCATCAGGAAACTTATCTAAATTTTTAAGTTGATTGGTATTTAATAAATTTTCATACATTCCCTGTAAATCTACAAAATAATTTGAATATTTATCGGGTTCGCAGTTTGCAGTCTTACTTTGAACTGTAAAAGACTTCATTAAAAGTGTGCGGTAATGGTTGCGGAAAGAAACGGAATTTGGTTTGTTATCTCGTGCACCAAGTTGTTTTATCTGACTAAAAATATTTTCTACAACATCTTGGTTGAATACGCGCGGATTAAAAGATTCAAAACCTAATTCTTTTAACGCAATTTTAATGAGTTTGAATGACTTTAATAATTTTATACAACTTTTTAAGACTTCCGGATGGGTTTTATCATTTTTCTTCGTCGGAATGTATTCGAAAGATTCTATTATTTTAATGTAATTGTCACATTTATCTTTATCACATGTTAATATTGTAGATCTATTTAATGAGTCGAAAAATTCATTTAAAAAAATTAGAAGCTCCCCAGTACCTTGAGCTTCTGCAGGCATTTAAATTAGTCCACATTGGCTGACATTGGGGATTGATTGGATGGATGAACGGTAGATGAAAGTGCCTACTGTATCACTAAAGACTTGTGACGCAAATTTCACTCGCATTTTTCGAATTTTATTGGGAATCACGTGCTTGTCAGTTAACTTCTTCATCATACGCCTATCTTCGAAAGATGCATCAATTTCATAAGCTAACTCTGTGTGTTCCCAACTGGCGATTCGCCATTTCCCATCTAACAACTTAAATTTTAAATTTTTTGTTAATAAATTATACTGAATACATTTCAACAAATGAGGTGGGTCAAACATATGAAAAATGACTTGCTCATCAATTACAATTATATCGTCATACGCAAACTTCTCTGGTTTATTAGATTTACTACTATCTTGCAAATGCGAGATTGCTTTTAAATTTGTCATGCCTTGATCACAAATCGAAGTAATCACGGGTAAATCAACTGACTTTAATTTTCTTACGATGTCTTTGTAAGTTTTGGCGATATCTTCATATGTAGGACTTGACTTACAATAACTATACCAAATCGGTTGTTTCCACGAACCATCTACACTTCTGACAATCCAAACAGTTGCATTATTTGGCAAGCACGGGCTTCCGTTCGATGCCGTTATTAACAAAACCGTCAATTGTTTCTGTTGACACATTGTATTGAAGTGATGGTGTGATAGAAGTATCATCGAAAATTAGCATGCAATATTTGCGCTTCACATTATTAATTTGTTTAGCTTTTCCAGCAATAGCATCGAATAAAAACGGATTTGCACCAGGTTCTAATGGCACGGTCGTCAAGAATTTCCGCAAAGTTTCTTCGCATGGCAAACAAAATACATCCGCAAGAAACTTATAAGCGGCACTACTGCGCTTATACAGAGCCAATGCAAATATTTTATCTTCGCGAGTGAAATTGCGGTGGTATTTATTTTTATTTATATTCCGGAAATGTGAAGATATCAAATTTTTAGTTATTTCAGATAATTCTTGAAATTCTTCCCAGCAAGTCCCAGTGACGAAACTTTTTTCAGCTTCCTTTAGCCTATACTTTAAGGAAGAATACTTTTGTTTTGTAGACTTGACTTTTTGATCCAACATTGATACGTAATTATAAACTTTTTGGTCCCGTGGATTCAATTGACTTACTCGGTGAGCATTAAACAATCGCAGAATCAAAGGATCTATAATCAATGAAAATGGAAGAATTAAGAGAGCCATCGTTACAAAAATAATATACGTTCATAATTGTTCGGTTTCAATCAAAGTTTTCAATTAGGGATATCAATTTAATAAATTACATTGAATTTTACCTTTCTTCAAGTTCTTTGTGCGATTATTCGCAGTATAATCGTTTTCAGTATTATTATCGTTATTTTTATTGGAATTGGAATCATTATTACTTGTATTCATACTATCAATATTATTTTCTTCAGTATGAATATTACTACTATCGTAATATTGATCAACTACGATAGTACTGTTACGTCCCAGCCTGTACGTCAGATGACGTGGGCATTTACTTCTCTAATTACCGACCTAAAATCTAACTAATTATATCGAATATCGATAACCAAGTAATTTCCATAGTATTTAATTGATTATATGAAATAATATAATATAATAATAAAATAATATTATTTAAGATATTTGAACGTTAAGGATATGAGTAATAGTTGATAAAGTTATTTTTCTATATTTTATCAAATATAAATAAGCGCTGACGCCTCGAGTAAATCCTCGAGACGTGCAGCTGCACAAACATCTCTTTTGTTTAAGATAACTTTTGTTAATAGATAAGTGACTCATTTGTTAGTAACAAAATCGGAGAGATCGTGAGAATTAAGTATTTTCAATAAATATTAGAATGGATCATTCGAGAACATGCGTTATCTCCAATGACCCCTCCATATGAATCGATGCGCGGGTTTGATGCCCAAACGTATTGATAAGAGTTACTCTAGTTTTTCTCAATCAAGAGAAGTCAGTCTGAAACATAGAATCATCGAGAGCAGTCAGGCTCAATATTAAAACCTCAACTTCGTTCTCACGCTCTCAAAGTTATTGTTAAGAGTACACTAACAATTTATAAATTAATTCAACTGTATATTTTCACATCACTCAAAATTATACCCTTATAATTGAATAAATCGGCTTTAGATATATGAAATAATATATATATATATATAATCAAACAACCAGTTTATTGCAACCATCAAATGGTGGCTGTTCAACCCATACTTAATTATTATTTATAATTATATGTAAGTTTTTATTACGTCCAATTTAAATCGACCGCTCAATTACGCCAGCGGCAAAACATCTACCAGGACGTAACAGTACCTTCATTAATATTTATTATAATATTCCCATTTTCATTAACAATATCCTGATTATTATTATCATTGATATGAAAATAATGAACGTTCCCATCATCAATACAATAATGAGAAACATCGATGAGTTCTGCAATATTAAAAAAATATCTATATAAAAAGCCTAATTTACTCGTATCAAAAAATTAAGAGATCAAGAATAGCTTAATATCTATTTATTCATGTGAAGGTTAGTAGCAAAAGTATTTTTAACTATTTAATATCGATTTTATATTCCCGATGAAAAAAGTTTTTGTCTAATTATATATAATTATATATGTTCATATATATAATCATATATGAAGTTATATATAATTATGCATGATTATATATAATTATATATGACCCCATACATAATTAGATCTGATCATACCTGGCTGTTATTAGCCCATATATAAGTCTATATATGATCAGATCTAATTATATATAAGTCTATATATAATTAGATCTGATCAGATCTGATTATATATGAGTCTATACATAATTAGATATGTTCATACTTGGCTGGTATAACTCCATATATAACCATATATAAGTCTATATATGATCAGATCTAATTATATATGACTCTATATATAATTAGACATGATAATACTTGGCTGTCAACTCCATTTACTACCATATATAAGTCCATATATGATCAGATCTGAGTATATATAAGTCTATGCATAATTAGATCTGTTTAGACATGACTGATACAAATCCATATACAATTAGATCTGATCAGACATGGCTACTATAAATTCATGTATGCTCGTGCATAAGTTTATATATAATTGGATCTGATCAGACATGACTGATATAAAGTTATATGTAGTTATATATATATATATATATATATTACATAAAATGACAATTTTTTAATATAAATGTTATTAAATTTTTATTTTGTCAACTATCAAATAAACTTAAATTCCCAATACTTAAAAAATGTTCAAAGGTTTCGGCAGCAATTTAAAAGTATTAATCGATATCGATTTATATACGAATATTTATAAGTTTATAGATAAATAGATTTGATTATATGTATCTATTGAATTCTATTGTAATTTATGTACAAAATCAAATTCATTATTAGGTGCATTATTTACGTATGATGTATCGACTTGATTATTTGAGTTAAGTAATGCCATAAACTTTTCTTTATTGTAAGTTCATAACAGACTAGAGGATCAGAGTACAATCCAGCGATCACTAAAGTTAAGCAGCATCGACGTAGGTCATTGATTGGATGGGTGACCTCGTAGTAAAGTGGTGGTCAACGAATAGTAATTTTTTTTTTTTATTTAAATTTGATCGATATTTATATTGATGAAATCAATAAATCCTAATTAAATTACTTAATTAATAATTTAAAGGTATTCTAAATGAGATTCTAAAAATGACTATATTCATTTATGCATGATCATGCATAAACAGATCTGATTATATATAATTAGACCTGGCCAATTTTTGGATCCAATCATATATAGACGATTATGCATAATTATATATGATTAGACAAAAACTTTTTTCATCGGGTTAAAACAGGTATTAGAAATTTTGCAGTATTCAAATTTACCATGCAGAATTATACATTTTATAAATCACAAAAATTTTTTTAAAAACTTCTCGATCTCTAACTTTCCTGAAGCAATGTGGTTTTGAAGTTATCATTGGTATTCAAAAAATGAATACCTGGTAATAATAAATCAAGAATAGCAGTAAGTGTTAGTTTCTTCGATAATAACCATTTCTGATCGAAATGCTTAACACAAATACGTTTCGTCCTATGAATTTGATCAGCTGAGAGGTTCAACAAATTTGAATCTCCAGCACGCGATAGCCACCGTAAGAAATGTTCTTTCTTGTAGAGGTGGGAAACGAAAAGCGCGTACCACTTTATCATTACATCCTTGAACGACACAATTCATTTTAAATTGTTTTCTAAAAATATAAAATAAAGATTATGTAAGGGAAAAGATAAATGATACACGAAAAAATGACTCCCATAAGTACAAGAAAAAATATATACACATAAAAAATTTCTTGGCGCAAGTTTTTTACACCAGTTTTTTGCATCAAAAAATTTTTTTTGTTTTAGTATGTGCAGACATGAGTTTGAGATTTAGATACCAATTATTTTATTAGCTTTGTTTAACATACCTTTTAGAAAGTAATGTACAAGATTATATAACAAACTATTCAACACAAAATTACACAGTGCCACTATACTTGTATAGTTAAGAAATAAATAATTATTATAAAAAACTACAGCACACAAATTCGACAATACTTCAATAACGATATATCACAAGAAACTAAATAGCTCTGGAAGACTACGAAGTGAAGTCTCCTTACCAAGTTTTCAAAGTATAATACATAAAAAAAAAAGTAATATAGAAATAATTGTTAAATAATTACAACTACAAATATCTAAAGAGAAATAAAAGTTTATTTCCCTGACAATGTGATCGATAAAATCTTCAAATTTTTGGACCGTTTTCGTTTACAATAAATATTAATATCCCATCATAAAATAAAAATTAGTAAGTATTGCCATTATAAATCCCTGTTATGAAAACATCAATTTAGATCATTAACCGAGGTCATCAAAGATCTGTTGTTTAGGCTTACATAAAAATATTTTGACTAAGATTACACTTTTTGGGCTGTACAAAATACTGTTATTAAATACTTTTATTTTCTTTAATGATAAGATAAAAAACAATAAAACGATTTATCGCAACGTGTTTCGCTTTTCCCCGATATCATATTATCTCTTGGATACCTCTATAAAAAAAAATGAGTTACTACATACACAAATAATACTTGCTGTATATTTCGTTGTATTTTTGTTAATTAGGACTTTAAACAGAGCTAAAAAGTCACTTAAGAATAAGAGTTTAAAAATACAACCAAATATGAAATCGATTCATCCTCCCGTTAAAACTAAATAGTGCACGTATGAGTAATAAACAGGTGTAACAATCCTTAACGTTTATTTGTAAGTTGAATTAGTTATTACATTAAGGGTGGAAAAACTCGTAAAAAATGGAAATTTCAAAGTTAATTTTTCTTTGTAATTTTTGTTACTTTGAAATTATAATTTTTAGAAAACTTATAACTTTTATAAAGCAATGTTGTTTTTTTTTTTTTTTTTAACTCAGAAGTATTATTAAACTTTTCTGAAGTGTTTTAAAATTTTTCATTTGTCACGATCGGAGAGAGTGAAGGCGACGGGCGAAGGGTTATTATTAATTAATTATTTAGTAAAATTACCCACAATATTTATTCTATTACTCAACCAAGAAGCCTAATAGGACCGTCACGTGGCTAGTGTGACAATGTTTAATATTTGGCAAGTTTTGATTACTAAATAAGTCTATTTCGTACCGAGCGGAAGTAGGATAGACAATCCCAATCGTTGACCTGCGTGGCTTTAGGGTAGGTCAGGGATTTTAAAGCGAGAGAGAAGCAGGTAGGTGAATATGGGCCCTCGAGAAGTCCCTGTTCTTTTACGTCTGTCTCTTTCTGTACCCGTTAACTTAGGAATGTTAGAGTAAGAGGTATAAATAAGAGAAAGATAATTTTTAAAAAAAGAAAAGAATCTGTATATTCTTATAAAATTATAATGTTGTTTACATGTGTGTACTAAAATTAACAATTATGATTAACTTACTACTCAGCTTGAGGTGGTTTACAATCTCGCTGATCACACTCTCTCACAATTCACCACTTTGAATTTTATGATCGCGGAATTGTTTTTGTTTGATTCGCTGCGACCCTGCCCGTGGCTTAGGGATTTTACTCAGCGGAATTTGATGCACTTTTCGGACTCGGAGCTACTGGGGTGCCGAGCGGATACACTCCCCTATCTGTCGAGTACGAGTATAAGTATTTAATTTTATTTAGGATTTCGATCTAGGAGTCTGGTTTCCTAGGCTATAGACCGTCACGAGACCGATGATCTTGATGAGTCGAATCGACCGCGATTTTCGCAAGATTAAAATCTAGGTATTTGGCCAAGGAGCCCGATTGCCTAGGCGGTGGACCGTCACGTGGACAACGATTAAGATTTTATCTCTGATTCGCGGTACTAATCGGACTTGGGCCGATAGAACTAATCGGAGATTTTAACTTATAGAATTTCGGAGCGAGTGACTCGAGATCCGACAGAGGTTAGTTCAGATTAGCGATTGACTGCCTTCTTTAGATTTTCGGCAGTTTATATACTCTAGTTTTGATGGGAAAGTCATGTGTTTTCTGATGCAATCGTTGGGTACAGCTCATCATCTTCGACAAACAAATGACTAAGTACGCAGTTCCGGGTATAGCTTTCTAAAAATTTAGAAAAGTCCATATATGGAAATTGGATGATATTGTTTTTGTAAACAACAAAGAATGTGTAAGTGCTCTAATACAAAACGAATGATCATGTACATAGGTCCGAGTTTAGTCATATCATTAGAACATACGCGGCGATTTCGAAATATGGAAATTGGATGGTCGTAAAATTTTTATGACCGTTGAGTTAATTAGAGGTCCGGTGCACACGTGCAGGTGTCCCGCTGAGTCGCAGCTATACATATTTTTCGGTACTACGCCCGTACACGCATACACATTCTCTTATGAATGTATTGTAAATAGATGTACGCAGGTAATGTGGATGCAAGATGAGTATACAGCTAGGTGACGTAGTTGGGTTTGAGAAAGGGGCTCTGCCCTTTTTGATGGAGAGAGAGTGAGACAGGTATATTGTCTTATCTATCGATCTTTGTCTATTCTTACTCATCGTGCATGCACTTACATAGGTACCTGCAAAAGGTGAGAGGATCTTAATACGAAGATTTTGGGTGCGGCTAGTATATTTTTTCATAAAGAAAATAAAAAAAAAATAATGTTATTTCAGAAGTTAAATCGCAATTCGTATGTATCAATCGTTACACATTAATAAAAAACAATGTATGGAATCAATGATTTACAACCAAGCATAACTATATTCTTAAAATTATATACTAATATTTGTATTACTGTCATTATTAGTTACTATACTATTATAGTTAATGAAATTATAAATTAGTACTGTATGTCATTCATTATTTGTGACGCTACTCAATAAAGAAAAAAAAATTGTATAGGTTATCAAAATAAGTGTTAGAAATCGGACTCTGGGCTGCGAAATGTAAATTCGACACTTTATCTCTGTTACGATGTAGTCGGAATGTCTATGTTTATTTATAACTTTACTTAAGTTACAGCTAAATTTAGGTATAGTATCGATTTATAGTCGCTTGAAAATATAAGAATATGAACTCAGATGTACAATCATAGAAATTTTAAACCAAAAGTATACCTGGTACTTTGTCAGAAAGTAAACCTTTTTAAAACTCTTTGACTTGGCAACAATGGAATTTTTTTTACTCTCATATAGTCATATAGCATATAGTTATTGAATACAATTGAATATGCCAAGCAAACATAAAAATTTCCTCCATAATTTTTTTTTTATCGTTTAATACCATCGAAAAAAAGTATTCACTACTTACTATTACTATCAATAAATTAATTTTATTCTTTAGTTTAGCACTAAAACAGAAACAGAAAAATGTTTAACTCTAAATATGTGAACGGAAAAAAAATTTTACTTTTTAGCTATTGTCCAAAACATACTAATAACCAAAAATTAATAGATTTCAGTTTTTTTTATCTGTGGGATAGCCATCAGTGATAATTCGCTAAGATTGTTATTATGTTTGTCATCAAGGAATCTTGAATCCATTAACATTATTTATGATATATATATTTCAATATTTATAATCAGTTCAAAATAAAGAATAAAATCATTTGAATGTACAATATGTTCATAGTGACGGCTTTTAAATTAAAAAAAAAAATGGTTCTCATTAAGAATAGAAGATTTTGGTAAGCATTTGAAGTCTCAAATTTATTTAAAATATATTCTTATAGTTGAGAATCATTTGTGTATGCGCACGCATGATATTCAAATACCCGCTACTTCTTATTTTGTTAACCATAATGTACACTTTTCAAGCAAAACTGTATAGTTAGTATTGTTCAACGCATGTGCAAAGGTTTTATCTCTCTCTCTTTGTCAAATTTAAAAGTATGAAAGTATGAATCCTTACTATATTGAGAAGAGGTAAATATAAAAACGTTTTAAAACCATATGGTTTTTATTGCTTTGAGCCTTTTACATTTTTTTTTTCATTATTTGTGAGAAAAATTTCGTAAAGAAAGCATCGTATACAGGAATATTCTAGATTTTTCGAGATTTAATCATTTAAAAAGTATAAAAAAAATAAAATTTAATAATAAAAGTAGCTAAAAAATCAATTTCTATATTTTGATCGGTGCAGAAGTGAAGAATAACAAGCCAGAAGTAAGCAAAAATGTGAAATAATATGATTACTGTGAAAATATGTTCGTTTGTTTTCATTATGTTGAAAATATTTAGTAAGTACAATTGTAAAATGAATATAAATCATTTAGCTTACAAATCATGATGTCATAATAAAATTTGAAACTTAAAGTTATTTAACACTCCAGTGGTGATTGTACAAATAATTTACAACTTTTTAATTTTGTAACAGATAACATCAAAAAAGATAAAGATACACCAAGAAAATTTAAATGCTTTTTTTAAGTAAGTATTACAAATTGTATTTACGATTCCTTAAAAGTATGTAACTAATTTAATTGCATTACAGAACTGAAATTTTATAATCTCGCATAATAATTGAACTATCGTTGAAAAATGTCAACTGCCTGCAATCACGAAAATCATTATCTTCAATAACAAGGAGACAAAGTTCCTAATATTTTTGAAAATTAGTGTTAATTAAGCTTCAATCAATATCGTCTCAGGTAAATACTATATTGCTTTATACTCTCCATAATATTTTAAAGAAATAGTTGAATACTTCAAAACTTAATTACGATTAATTTCTTTAACAGCTATGAATTGAGAAAATAATGAAATCACCAAGGCGTACAAAGTTATAAACATTAGATATATTTACGGTACGAAAATTATAATTTTATCGAATATCAAATTTTTTATTATTTCAATGGACTGTTTTCTGTCTAAGATTTATAGTATTGAACTAATAACAATTTTATTTCCTATGTTTCAGCAATGAAAAATTTATGCAGGATGATTTTAAACAATGAAACTATACATATGTACGATACTGGTGAATTATCTTTGTATATATAGAAGCTAAAAAAATTAAATTGTAAGTAAAACTGGTAGAGCACTCGGCGCGATACCGACATGGTCTGGGTTCGATTCCCAGTTCGGGCTATCTATATTTTTCTCAATTTATCTATAAATTGTCTTATTGAGAAGGTTTGCATGTTTTAGGTTTCCACTATATTAAATTGGTACCCACATAGAATAATTCAACTTAAAATTAATTATTGTCGACAATAATATTGTATCATAGAATTTAGAATAATTTATATATATTGTCCATCTCCGACATATATATATATATGTATATATATATATATATACCCTGATTAAGAGAAACGATTCGAAACGATTTGCAATGTTAAATACCTATAAGAAAGACGATTCAAAAATATTCAAAGTATTTAAAAGCATAAAAAAGTATTTAAAATTTTTTTTTCTAATCGTTTTAAATCATTTCTCTTAATAAGGGTATATGTGACATTAAAAACAAGAAATAAGGGGAAAGAACTAGAAAGTATAATACATAAAAAAGCACAGATCAAAGTTTATGAAAGGTGAAATGTGTGTTGTTGTATATAGTTAAGAAAATATTATAAGTGAATAATAAACATTCTTATTTTCTTACAAATCAGAATATCAGCCAAAATAATGCTAAAAATATAAATAATTAATTATTATACAAACAGACATTATTAGATATTGATTAGAGTTAATGTATCTTATATATTCAAATACTATAGAATTGAAGTCATGATCACTTTAATTTTTTTAAATTATTCTCTAATGTAATATAATTTAAGAATAGTTTAAGAGCCATGTATTTAGATGTTACTTCGTTATTTGTTTGTTATTTGTATTTAAAATAATTTGCTTGCTCAGAGTACGTAAATCTCTATGTATTAAATTATTTTAGAGCATAGCTCAGAACAAATAAATAAAAACGAAATACAGAGTAAATAAATGTACTCCGAGCAGCCAAGAGTAAGCAACGGACAATGTCAAAATTTCTCATAAATTAGAAGTGTTTCATTTTCAAGAATAAAAAATGCATTCTTGAAAAATTTTCAAAAAAACTTTAAAAAGAAGTTATTACTTAATCTCTAATTAGTTTGTAAAATTTTTTTGATCAATTTTTATAGTACTAAAATTGATCAGTGAATTGTTCATTTATTGTGAATGTTGAAAAATTTTAATAGAATAATAAAATGAATTCAATAAAATTCACAAAAAAGATTGCTTACAAATTTCTATAATTCTTTTCAATCATTATAACTTAATTATCAATGTATGCATCTTCAGTACTGCAAACCTGATAAACATTTGTAAATATTGTATATTTTTACATGTTACATGTGAAAATATGCAATATTTCAAATGTTTAGCGGTTCGCAGCTTTTTACCGACAGTACCAGTAGTACACGGATACACTTATACGTTTAACGCGTATGTATACGTCCATGTAATTTTAGTTCTTAAACTAGATACACGGAGCCATTAAGGTTCACAGGGAAAGCATTGTGGATTGGGGCCCCTGGTACGAATACAGCTATCCGTCTAACCGCTTCGTTCAATATAAATTACTCTAGTAATATAACTCCGCTAACTTTACGCTTTATTGTTCTCAATAATTAGACAGTATACTAAGGCTGCTATTTTTTGAGATTAAATCGGTTGTCGTTAGCGATTAATTAATTACAAATTAATTTTCGCGTGTTTAACCACTATCGACCACGTGTTGAATATAATATACGTCAACTTAAATCCGTTGCATTCGCTATTAAGTATTTTTCTCACAGATTTTCAGTGTACACATTGTTAATAAAACATCTAATTGATAATCTGTAATTTTTGTGTTAATTTTTAGTTTTTGAATTAACCATACCTACGCCAGTATCCTTTTATGCATTCTCTCGATTCAACAAATTATATATGATTATATTTGGCCATTTTTTTTATATATAATTATATATATTCTAGTTATATATAATTATATATGATTATATATAAAATTTTTTCTCGGAAAGGTAAATTGTAAGTTGTAACGGGGTAAAATTAAACTTATTCAAATAATTTAAATTTAAATTGTTCTGGAATTCCCCGCGGTTGGTTAGTTATCGAAAATCGATTAACCCCGTAATCTAGTTTATCGACTGGTCCCCGGAAAACGCCAATTTTGGAGACTCAGCCTCCCTCCCTACTTAGGAACTAAGAAGAGTGGGAAAATTTACGAAAATAGCCGAAGGGTCTCGGACTTAGATATTAGTGAGCAGTGCTGCCAGAACGTGCGATATTTTTACCCCTTCCCGAGCGCCGTGCGCGCGGTGCACACATGCAATTTTGTCCATCGGTGTGTCGGGAAACCGAAAGAAGCCGAGAGAAACCGAGCGCTGTAGACAAGCGGAGGAGAAATATTGTCCCCACCATGCGTCGTTTCATACCCGCTCAGAGTTGGGTGTTCAAATCCGCACTCGAATTTGATTTTTTTTTTTTTTTTATTATTTTTTAACGTAATAAATTTTTAAATATTTATTTGTTCAAATTTTTTAATTAACTGATAATTAAAAATTTTTTGAACAAATTTAAATTGCTGTAAAATGGATAAATAAATGTTAAAACATACTCCTCTCATTATATTTTTATTTAATAATAAATTTTAGATTATTAATTGTAATTTTAATTAATAATTATTATTAAAAGTCATTTATTATTAATATTAGTTATTAGTGTTAATTGTTACTCAAAGTTTCAAATACGATTTTTATATAAGCTGTTGCACTAACTAGGTATACTAGAGCTGTGGCCGTGCGGTAATGTTTTTGTTTCAGGAGCTTCGAGTCGTGGGTTCACAACCGCGACGGAGACGAATTTTTTTTTTTTTTTTTAAACTAATTAATAGTTAATTATTTTATAATTATCTTAAATTAATTCTTACAAAAAAAGCTTATTAATATTATTTAAATTGATAACAAAACGCGACTCTTAGACTTTATTTATCGCTTCTTATCATTTTTATACTACTACACCTAATTCTAATGATTAATTTATTATTATTAATAATGTTATATTATTTAAAATAATTATATATTATTTATAATAATTATTAGACTTAATTCTTACTTAAAGTCTAAAATACGATTTTTATATTACCTCATGTCTTATACTTTTAACATGAGCGAATGGGCGCGTGCAATTCTTTTAGCCTCACGTTCGCAGAATCGCGTGTTTGATTCCGCGGTTAGATCAGATTTTTTTTTTTTAATTTACAAATATATTGTTTATTTTGTTATATGTATTTTTATTCGTATTATTTATATTTTAATGTTTTCCTAATATGAAATTAAAATCTCTGCATATATTAAAAAACGCGCGAAAGTTATCCTCGACACTGATGTTGATCAACAATCGACGTTTCGTTTGTTTGCGCGCCAAAGGTCCATGCAGTCTTAAAACCGTTGCTTCGCGGAATTTGACAATGATATACGTCATTTATTTATGATGTTCTCATTGGTTCGCTCTATGTGTATTTCTAAGCTGTTAGAGTGTGTAATGTATCTGTGAGTTAAATCGTAGGCTTTTAATGTTGCGATGGTCAGTTCTCAGTGAGCATTTAACCCGTTAGCGACTGGTGGATCCAGTGAATTTCAGCAATTACCTCAGGTATTTAAATAAGTATTTTGTTCAGTCACGAGCTTGATTAATTTAAATCAAGCTTCGTGCATTTCCGCTCGGTTCGGGAGAAGCCGATCTCGCTACTGACTGAAGGTCAGAATAGTGCCGGGTCACTCGCTATTTGGGCCCAGCACATACAATTTCTAACTCAGAATCGTGTCAAGACGTCCTGAGAACCCGCTACAAGCTGACCAATCACAAAATTCGTTTTATATTGGTCAGCCTATGAGATAGTTCGCTATCAACTGATACCTGTTGGCGCGCTTTTAAGCCAATAGGAAAATTCGTTATATACAGCAAAGCTGCCACGTCGACACCAAGCTTCTCGACGATTCAACGACGCTACCATTAAAACATTCTACAACTATCTGTCTAACCGCTTCGCTCAGAGTTTCTACAACGTGTCTTTGCTACTTGCAACCTCGTGCTTGAACCGCTTCAGTAAATAATTTGTGTAAAATTATAACTAAATCGCTACGCTAAATTATCCTCAATATTTAGACAGTACATCAAGGCTGCTATTTATTGAGAATAAATAAATTGTTCTTGTGACAAAAATTAATTGTTAATTAATTAGTATTGACTTAACCGCTACTGACCACGTGTCAATTTTATACGTGAATTATATCTTTGAGTTTGCATTCGCTATCGCGTATAATTTATCTAGTCGCATTCGCTATTAATCACAATTCTCATAATTTTTAAGTGTAAATAAGTGTAAATAAATCTATAATTTATTTAGTGACAAAATCTGTGTAATTTTTAATTGTTTAACCAACCTCGCCTAAACCAGATCCAATTAGTTTATTCGCTCATTTCACATTTTGGTCCTTCGAGCCGGATCTGGCGAAAATTAAACAATTAAAAATTATTTAAAAATCAAAAAAATTGTGAGAAAAAAGAAGTGTAGTGTCAGTTCTGTGTCGTGAAAATCGCTAAGTGCCGTGGGCATTGCTGAGCACTGCTAGAGTGCTGCCCAGGGTGATCTATTTTACACACCGGTGTAAAAAGACTATTAAAACAGAAAAGATCGAAAACTTAGCGTCGGTTTCACGTCATCGCGTCCATTTTGTGTGCCACGTATTAACAAGATGGCCGCCGAAGATCAAATCGCTCTTCAAATGCAACGCATCGACACGATGCGCAATATGTCCAACCGCTTGACTGACGCTGTACTCGCTACCTAAGGTGCCGCCGCCATTGACGCTGAACTCGCCATCCTGACGGATTTGTGGAACCGCTTCAATTCGACTCACGAGAGGCTATACGAAGACGTACCTGAGATCACTACCAACGAATATCATACAGGTAACGCTTATGAAACCGCTAACGTTGCTTATACCTCTCTTAGAGTGAGACTCAGCGCTGCTAGACCCGCTTCAGAACCTGCTCATGAAGTTCAGCCCGCTAATCATGATCAGACCGCTTACTTTGGTGGAGTTCACAAGTCTAACTTGCCGCAAATTAAACTACCAACCTTCCAGGGTTCTTATGACGAGTGGGACTCGTTCAAGGACCTGTTTACTTCGCTCATTATTAATGAAGATTCGCTAACCGGGTCACAAAAAATGCATTACCTGAAGACGCAGGTAAAAGGTGAGGCCGCTGCACTACTCGCTAATCTACAGATCACTGATGACGCTTTCCAACCCGCTTGGGAATTACTGAATACTCGCTACACAAATCCACGTCGATTGCTTGACATGCACATCGATGATTTGTTGGATCGTCAACCGGTGACTTCACACTCCGCTGCTGATCTGGATGCGCTGCTACTCGCTAATAAAAAATCGCTGGACGCCATCGCTGCTTTGGGAATACCAATTGGTGAGTTGGACCCATTTTTAATTCGCTTGACTGTTCGCTGTTTGCCATCGGACTTGAGAGTAGAATGGATGGCTTCGCTTGGGTTATCGAATGATTTTCCCACCTACCAACAATTACACGACATGCTAAAAGCAAAGGTGCGTGCGTGGGAAAATTCAGAGATTGGCTCAAACATAACCTCTACACAACCTAAGAGTGCTAGTGAAAGACCACCATCACCTAAGAATTACGCTAAGTCAGCCGCTACAACCAAGCAAGTGAAGTTTGGAAACAGTCGATCCGCTACCTCATCAACGCCATCTACATCTACTGGTTCCGCTAGTTACGTCGCTTTCACTCCCAAGGACCGTACGAGTAAACCGGGCATGTGCCCAATCTGCAAGGAGAAGCATTTCGTTCTCTTTTGCCCCAGCTACCAGAAGGCGTCGCCACTGAACCGAAGAACTATTGTTCAGCATTACCGCTTATGCTTCAACTGTTTGGGACGCCACCGCTACGCTGATTGCAGAACTAAACAAAAGTGCCGCCATTGTGATCAGCCACATCACACGTCAACGCACCTTGACGATGGTGCTGCCGCTAAACCAGCACAGGACGCTCCTGTAGCTGACCCAGGTAACAAATAGTTCCAATTTTGGTAACTTTTGGTTTGAATTCGCTAACTTAGTCTGCTTTCAGCTCATTCGCTCAATGTTTTACTCGCTACTGCTATTGTTAAGTTGAATTCGCTAACAGGAAGTACATGTACTGTCCGTGTACTTATTGATCAAGGATCGGAGTTATCCTTCGTGACGCATTCGCTAATCAAGAAGCTGGATATTCAACTCAGTAAAGCAGCTGTACCATTACGTGGAATTGGTAATGTGTCAGCTGGGCATTCGCTTGGGTCATGCAAGATGACGCTGCATTCGCTACACAACAACGCTTCTATTACCATCCAAGCTCATGTGCTTGCTCTATTGACTGTAAACTTACCGTCATTTACGCTAACTAAAAAGAAGAAATGGCCGCATATAACTGGGCTACAACTCGCTGATCCAGACTTCTTGACATCACGACCTATTGACATCATTCTGAGTGCAGCACCAGCTGCACATATAATCAACGCTAAAATACGAAAAGGAAGTGACAATGACCCAATCGCTCAGTCAACATCGCTTGGCTGGATCATATATGGATCTGTGGACACCGCTACATCAAAATTGACCGCTTATGGTCATCATGTCGCTGTTGATGATCAACTACAAGACTTGTTAAGCAAGTTTTGGTACCAAGAAGAGCCACAGACAGAATTCGCTACACGCTATACTGAAGAAGAAGAAGAAGAGTGTGAACAAAACTTTGTCAATACACACTACAGACAGTCTGATGGTCGATATGTCGTTCGCTTGCCGCTTAAATCTTCGCCAAGTCAATTGGGTGATTCGCTCAGAGCTGCACAATACGCCTTACTACGTCTTCGCAAACGATTGGAAGCTGATCCAGTCTACAAGAAGTTGTACTTCGACTTCCTGAAGGAGTATGAAGACTTGGGACACATGAAACGTCTGAAATTAAAGGAATTACCACCGAACAGCTACCTGTTGCCTCATCATGGGGTTCTGAAAGAGCAGAGCACTACCACCAAGCTCAGGGTGGTATTCAATGGGTCCTGGAAAACTACATCTGGCGTATCTGTCAACGAGATACTTCATGTTGGCCCAAAGATCCAAGTTGACATCAGTGATGTACTTATTCGCATCCGCTGCCATCGCTATCTCTTCGCTACTGACGTTACAAAAATGTTTCGTCAAATTGCAGTTGACAAGGAAGATCATCATCTACAGTGCATACTCTGGTTTGACGAAGATGACATCCCAATAGTATTTGCACTCGCTACTGTTACTTATGGAACAACATCGGCTCCATATCTCGCTGGAAGAGCACTCTTACAACTCGCTGAAGACGAAGGGAATAAATTTCCGAAGGCTGTCGAACCGCTAACTAACACACGCTATGTTGATGACATCTATGGAGGTGCAGATGAACTCGCTGAGGCAATCCAAGTTGCTCTCGACACAAAAAATATGTGTGCCACAGGATGTTTTCCGCTTGCCAAGTGGGCAAGTAATTCAACTGAATTACTCTCTCAAGTCGCTCCAAGTGAAACCCAAGAAGATACACCAAGAGAGCTTGGGGATACTACAGTAAAAGTGCTCGGGCTAACCTGGAATTCAACACAGGATAAATTCCAGTTCGGCTATTCGCTTCCAGAAGCATCACCAACAACTAAACGCACAATTTTATCTGAAATTGCTCGCTTGTTTGACCCACTGGGTTTCTTGGCACCGATCATCGTGAGAGCCAAGATGTTCATGCAGAAGCTCTGGCTGCAGAACTTTGACTGGGATGCTACGCTATCACCGTCGCTTCTTCAAGAATGGAATTTGTTTCGAGATGAACTACATCAGATCTCGAAGATTCAGATACCTCGCTGGAATCATGTAAAAAATGGTGTATCAATCGAATTACATGGATTCTCTGACGCTTCACAACTCGCTATGGCTGCTGTAGTCTATCTAAAAGTTACTGACGCTACTGGAAGTTCCAATATTTCGCTAGTGTGTGCCAAAACACAAGTTGCACCACTGAAGCCTATAACTATACCAAGAATGGAGCTCAATGCCGCTGTCTTACTCGCTCAACTGGTACTCTACGTCAAGAACGTTTTGAAACTTGAAAACGTTCCAGTTTTCATGTGGACAGACTCCACTGTATCCTTAACGTGGATACGAAACAACCCAGCTAGATGGAAAGTCTACATTCGCAACAGAGTTACCAAGATTCAAGAATCGCTACCAAGTGTCAACTGGGATATTGTTCCTGGGAAACTTAACCCAGCTGACTGCGCTTCAAGAGGTCTAACAGCAGCCAAACTAGAACAGCATTCACTATGGTGGACGGGACCAAAGTGGCTCAGTCAATCAAAAGATAACTGGCCATCTTTTGATATCCCCACGCAGACAGTATCACATCTTGAAGAACGTCCAGGTCTGGTTTTTACCATCTTCAAGGCAGATTCACACCCGCTATACACGCTACTAGAAAAATTCTCTAAGTTGTCACCTTTACTTCGCACGCTTGGAATCTGTCTTCGTTCCATCGCTAAATTTAAAAAAGTGCCACAGTCAACACTGGACACACCACTCTCTACAGTTGACCTGGAACTCGCAAAGACTTTGCTGATCAAGTATACTCAAAGTCAGTACTATTCGCAAGAGCTGAAGCTATTGAAAGATGGTGATTCTCTACAGCGAAATCATCATCTCGCTAAATTGATTCCCTACGTCGACTACAACGGAGTACTCAGAGTCGGCGGTCGCTTGAAGAATTCGCTGCTGGATGATGAACAGAAAAATCCAGCCATTTTACCAAGGTCATCACGCTTAAGTACGCTATTGATAGATCATTCGCATCAAAGAACACTCCATGGGGGAACTCAATTGACTCTCGCTGATCTACGGAGATCTGTCTGGATAGAAGGTGGTCGAATTCCAGTCAGATCACATATTCTTCGCTGCGTCGTGTGCACGAGACATAGAGGTGTTCGTGCACAACAATTAATGGGACAATTGCCATCCGCCCGTGTAAGACCATCTAAAGCATTCTTACACACTGGAATAGACTACGCTGGGCCAGTAACACTGAAGACTTTCCAAGGTCGAGGTGCCAAAACCTATAAAGGATGGATCGCTGTGTTTGTATGTCTCGCTACGTCCGCTATACACATTGAAATTGTCACCGACTACTCTACTGACGCTTTCGTCGCAGCATTTAGAAGATTCACTAGTCGAAGAGGCGCCTGCAGTACCCTATACTCGGACTGTGGTACAAATTTTGTAGGAGCAGATGCCACGCTAAAGAAAGAATTCGCAGCAGGATCGAGGCAACTAAAGGAACTTCAGTATTTACTCGCTACAGATGGCACAGACTGGAAGTTCAACCCACCAAGCGCTCCTCACTTTGGTGGCAAGTGGGAAGCAGCCGTAAAGTCAATCAAGTTCCATCTCATACGAACTATTGGTGAATCGCTATTGACTTACGACCAACTCGCTACAGTCCTAACACAGATTGAGGCTGTGTTAAATTCAAGACCGATCGCTCCTCTATCTGAAGATCCTGCAGATTTAACCGCTCTAACTCCTGGACATTTTCTCATCGGTGAACCGCTTATCGCTGTACCTGGGCCCTCGCTACTGGAAAATAGTTCAGCTGCGTTGTCACGCTGGCAACAATTACAACAAATGTTCCAGAGATTTTGGAGTAGATGGTCATCAGAGTACCTGCAACGTCATCAATCTATTTCGAAATGGCATAATCCGCAAAACAACATCAAAGTGGGTTCATTAGTCTTGTTGACTGATGAAAGATTCCCACCATCGAAATGGCCGCTTGCTCGAGTACTCGCATTACATCCAGGCAGAGATGGCCTGACTCGAGTAGTCACGCTGAAGACCGCTACCACGGAACTTGTACGACCAATCGCTAAGCTGTGTGTACTACCAGTGCACTCTCCAGAAGACAATCCAGTCGACACAGTCGCCAGCGCTGGGGAGAATGTTCAGTCACGAGCTTGATTAATTTAAATCAAGCTTCGTGCATTTCCGCTCGGTTCGGGAGGAGCCGATCTCGCTACTGACTGAAGGTCAGAATAGTGCCGGGTCACTCGCTATTTGGGCCCAGCACATACAATTTCTAACTCAGAATCGTGTCAAGACGTCCTGAGAACCCGCTACAAGCTGACCAATCACAAAATTCGTTTTATATTGGTCAGCCTATGAGATAGTTCGCTATCAACTGATACCTGTTGGCGCGCTTTTAAGCCAATAGGAAAATTCGTTATATACAGCAAAGCTGCCACGTCGACACCAAGCTTCTCGACGATTCAACGACGCTACCATTAAAACATTCTACAACTATCTGTCTAACCGCTTCGCTCAGAGTTTCGACAACGTGTCTTTGCTACTTGCAACCTCGTGCTTGAACCGCTTCAGTAAATAATTTGTGTAAAATTATAACTAAATCGCTACGCTAAATTATCCTCAATATTTAGACAGTACATCAAGGCTGCTATTTATTGAGAATAAATAAATTGTTCTTGTGACAAAAATTAATTGTTAATTAATTAGTATTGACTTAACCGCTACTGACCACGTGTCAATTTTATACGTGAATTATATCTTTGAGTTTGCATTCGCTATCGCGTATAATTTATCTAGTCGCATTCGCTATTAATCATAATTCTCATAATTTTTAAGTGTAAATAAGTGTAAATAAATCTATAATTTATTTAGTGACAAAATCTGTGTAATTTTTAATTGTTTAACCAACCTCGCCTAAACCAGATCCAATTAGTTTATTCGCTCATTTCACATATTTAATTATTTTTTTTTATCTATTGAATAATTTTATTAAATATTATTAGTTTAATTTTTTATTTATATAATTTTTTTTTTACGTTCGGTCGTACTTTTGGCCTCGTGTTTGCCAAGTCGCGTCTTCAATTCCACGGCAGTGTCATATATTTTTTTTTTCTTCTTTATTCGATTTTTTTTTATCAGCGTAACATTGGTGTTATCTAGTCATTTTTAAACCATGGATTTACCAGAGCCTTCTGCAAAAAATCCAAAGGAAACTCGAGAAAAAAAAAATTTCAACACCAATGGCTAGAAGAAAATCCAGAGTGGAAAAAATGGGTGACAGATGTCCCAAAAGATCCGAGTAGGTTTTTTTGTCTCATCTGTAATCAAGACTATTCTTGGGGAAATTTTGAAATTAAACGACACGCCAAAACTGATTCACACCTAAAAATTTGCGTGTTTCGAATCTCAGTGCTGATTCACCAAGCGATGCCAATTCATCTTCACCTGAACTGGATTTTAATGATCGTGTTAAAGCAGCTGAAATTCGATTTGCGACTTTTATAGGTGAAAAAAATCTACCATTGTCAATCGCTGGAGACTTGCTGCAATTATTCCAGTTCATTGGTCAAGAACCTGCTGTTTTACAGAGCATGAGTGCGAGTAGAACAAAGTTACTGCAATTATCAACAACGTCGTCAGCGTTAAACAAACACAAGAAGTCGTAGAAGTTCTCCAAAAATCTAAGTTTTCGGCTTATGTTGACGAGACTACTGATAACACCAACGACAAATGGATGACGTTAATGACTCGCTATGTTGATCCAGATTCTTTGATGATAAGGACTGAGTTAATACAATTAATTCACGTTGATGCCACTGACTGTTGCGCTACGAAACTTCTTGAGGAATTTACAAATGGTTTGGAACAAAATAAAATTTCCCTGGATAATTTAATTGGACTTGCTTGTGACAATGCACCAGTCATGGTTGGTATAAATAATTCATTCCAGAAGCATTTGACCAAACGTCTTCCACATCTTTTGACAATACCATGTATATGTCATTCTTTAGTGCTAATCGCTAGAGACGCTTGCAAAGCTGCGATTCCAGCTGAAATCGATGAAATTATCTCAGGAATTCCGAACTTCGTCAATGGTAGTCCTAAACGTTTAGCTGAATTTTTCTGTTTTTCAGGAGGGTTTTAATTAAAAATCTAAACTTTTGCGATTTGCTCCGACAAGGTGGTTGTCTCGGCAAATCGCAATTTCTAGGATTTTGGATAATTGGGACGCGATGCTTTCTTATTTGACCGAACAATCTCTTATGAATAATGTTGCAGTTGCAACGAAATTGCTTAGTATCATGAATAATCCCGTGACAAAAGCATATCTGCTTTTTTTAAAATTTGCACTTGACTCTTTGGAAAAGATGAATGCACAGTTTCAATCTAGTGAAACATTAGTCCATAAATTACAACCTTCTTCAAAGAAATTGTTCGATGAAGTACTTCAAAGGTTCATGAAACCAGATTTATTGGATCCTACAATCTTTAAGGCTACAAACATTGACTTCAAATCCATTGAGAACCACCGTGATGAGTCTGAAGTTGATGTTGGAACCGATTGCGAAGATTATTTAAGGAGCCAATTAGAATTAGGAATTCCTGAATCAGTCATTAATGAAGTTCGCTCCCAATGTAAAAAATTTTTTGAAACAGCTGCGGAACAAATTCACCTACGGTTACCATTTGACAACACGTTTTTGTCTGATCTAACAGTTTTTTCGAGGGAAATCGCTCTCCTTGATTCTGACAGAGAATCATCGATTTCTCGATTACAGAACATCTGTACTACACTTGCGATTCCAGAAGGGAATCTTCAGGAAGAATGGCGTTCCTTATACACTGTCAGTGCAAGTCTGAAGGATCGATGGTGCCAATTGTCATTTGATGACATGTGGGGAGAAATTTGCACCTTCACGTCTTCATCTGGTACTGTACAGTTTCCAACTTTGCGGGTTTTATTGAGTATCATAAGAGCCCTTCCTCATTCGAATGCTCCAGCAGAAAGGGCTTTTTCTATGATACCTGACGTTAAAACAAAAAAAAGGAACAGTTTAGATCAACTAAGTCTGAATTAGCTTTGCGTTATAAGATCGAACTTCAAATCGAAAAAATTAAGTGCGAAAGAAATGTCAATCGACAAAAATTTAGTGGAAATGATGCAACCATCCAACTTGTATGCCGAAAAGAAGAAGCCCCAGTCTCAACAAATGAATTTACACTCATATGATAGTGGTGACGATTGGGAAATGGATGAATCGTGAAAATTTTCGACTTTTTCCACCTTTTTCCACTCTGGATAAATATTATTTTGATTATTTATTCGCGTCTATTAATCAAATTTAAATTATTATCATATTAATCGTTGACTTTTCTTTCAGTTTTTTCCACTGTGGAAAACGATTATTTTCATACTTTATTCGCGTGTATTCATCAAATTTTAATTACTTTATTTTTATATTAATTGTCGACTTTTTTTCAGCTTTTTCCATTATGAAAATTTTTTATTTCAAATTTTGATTTGGATTATTACTTATCCATAAATAAAACTAAAATTATTTTATATATTCTATTATAAAGTTAGAGCTTTAAGCTCCGATATATCATAAGTATTAAGTGCAATATTTGAAGCTTTAATTTATTTATTTAGTTTAAGAAGAAGTTAGAGCCTTCAGCTCTGCTTCCACCTGAATCTAGTCTGATTTATAAAGCTTTAATTAATTAGTTTATTTATTTTAAGAAGAAGTTAGTCTTCAGCTCTTCTTCCACCTGAATTTAGTCTAGTTTTTTTAACTTTAATTACTTTATTTATTTTAAGAAGAAATTAAAGCCTTCAGCTTTACTTCTGACAATCGATTCTAGTCTGCTATTTAAAGCTTTAATTATTTTTTTATTTTATAAGAAAGCAACAGCTTTAAGCTATGCAATTTAATATTAATTTTAGTATCATTAAAAAAAATTGTTAACGTTCTTTGAGTTTTCGAGTCTATATTATGGTTGATTGGCCTCTGGGGGACCCACCATAAAAAAAAAATGGGAACGCATCACGATACACAGTACCTCATGGGTGATGTGGAAATCTGTGTCATTAAAATTATCAAATCAAAGAGAAAAAGAAATTTGAATTGAAAAAAAAAAATCTGATCTCACAATATTCAACGACCCTGAAGTTAATTTAATATAACATCGCCGGTTCTGGAAGGCCGAGTCTTATCTTCCAGTGGCGCCCTTATTAACAAAAATTAATAAAGGGGCCAAACTTGGCAAGGTTGAAAATGACCCTGTTACAAAGTTTAGGTTTCACTATATTTAAAAATAGATGAATCTAAAAATATAGTGAAACCTAAATTTATAATTAACTTTCTCAATAAGACAATCTACAGATAAATTGGGCAAAATATAGATAGCCCGAACTGGGAATCAAACCCAGACCATGCCGATATCACGCTGATCTGGGTCAAGAAAATAACTTGGTTTTGACGTAATTTTCAAAATTTAAAATAAACCAAGTGTAGGAAGACCAAAGTAAGTCAAGTTGAAGTTTCTATTTTTTAAATAAATGAGAAATATATTTTAAAATATAAAAATACGTTTGGTTTTGACTTGCTTTTGACTAAGTTGTCTTAGTACCCATCTACGCCAACTAAGTCCAAATCAAGTCACGTTGTCTTGAATTTGACTTCGTTGACTTAAATTTTTAAGTCAAAAAAGTCATATTGAAATTAAAAAAAAAATTTATGCAGAAATAGTTATTGATAGTATATAAAATACTGCATTATTTCATTACACAATTATATTAGAATAAATTTTAATTATTCTAATTACGTACTGCAACTTTTTTTCTTTTATTTAAATAATCATCTTAATGAATCATTACAAACATTGAAAAGCAGAGTAAGTTTTTGAGGTTGAGTAGAATGATTCAGAATATATGTGCTAAAATATCTGAAATTGTAAATAGTATAAGATTACATGAAATTAATAAAAACTGTAAGGAAAATCATATGTCATCATACATCTCGAAAAAAAGGAATATTTGTCCCAAATAAATCAATTTCTTTGTGGTTTTTTTTTTTTTATCTTTCTTAATGACAAATACATATATTTGGTACAACTAAATATGACAGTTGATTCGTATAATTTTATAATTTAACTGAAATGTATAATTTATTTGTGGTAAATAAATGAAATATTTGTAGTAAAGATATTAAATTTCTGACCAATAACGGAAAATTTGGTGATACTTGAGCACATGGCCCAACTAACTTTTATTTGCAGAAATTGGATCGATTCTTTATCCCACATTAATCATTTATTTGACGCAATTCAATTGCTCAATTCTATTATTACTTTCTCACAATTAAATATTTATATTTGGGCATATCAAAATATACGATATATTTGGCTCAAATAAATCTTATTTTCAGTGTTATGTCAAAAATTGACATAAATGAATGTTGTATCGGTATTTGGCCCAAGCCGAAGCCTATAGACCGGGAACCCCAGAGACCTTAATTTAAGGAGAATAGGTTTATTTTTAAATTAATAACACGATGTTAAAAATGTTTGATCTTAATTATATTGCCAACTTAATTACAAAATTTCGAGGTTTGGAGATTTTTTTTTTTTTATGACAATGTTGGAATTAACTCCTAGTCGTAACAACTACAATTCAGATATCTTTTAATATAATCCGAAGATAACGGTTAACTGATTAAAAACTAGAGAATAAAAAGTAATCACGATTCTAAATTGCAGTTTTATATAATTCAAATTAAATTGTAGTTTAACTAGCGCAAGATGATTTTTAAAATAATCTATTAATATGGCGAAATTATTTGAAACACTTTTGGAAAAATAATTCGAAATAAATCGGAGATGAGGTATAGCAATACTTTAACGTATTATCAATTGATTTGAGTTTATTTAATTAAAAATCGTACCTGGATTTTCTTTTTATGTAGTACGCTGGTTTACTTATGTAGTTTTCGCCCTCGTTTTTATACTGCTCGACACTTATTTTTTTCTATTGTTGAACTTTACACTAGGCTTGTCAGTACACGAGAGAGCGAGTACATGTAAAATCTGCCTAGATATAGCGGTTTTTTCGGGTGGACCCAATTCCGTAAGTTTGGGGGAATTTCCACGCCTACGCTCTGCCGTGTCCATCCAATTTTTTCCACTTCCTTCCGGAAACCCATTGTTTCGGGGCCGCACTATCCCTTCCACATTGTTTTTCCCGCTGACGTAGTTGCTTCGGACCCCCTCTACATGGGTCCGCCACAACCCGCCCTTTAGCCTTATTGGATAAATTATATTTTTATATTGTTATATTATTGTTAAACTATACCATTTTGTAAATTTTATAAACTATATTATTTATAAATGATAATTTTATAAACTACATTATTTTCATAAGCTATATCATTCTGTGGGTTTTATAAACTATATTATTTATAAATGATAATTTTATAAACTACATTATGTTTTCTAAACTATACCATTTTATCGTTTATAATTTATCTCATTCTATAAACGGCATTTTGTAAAGAATAGTATTAATTATAAATTACACCATTTTAAGAATCGTGTAAATCGTATTGGTTGTGAGCTGCATCATTTTATAAGCAATATAAGTTATACCACTTACAATTTATATCACTCTATAGAATATATAATTTGTGGATTAATTTCCTCTCCATTGATTAATTGATTAATATTATTACCTATGGTCATTTTATATTTTTACTATTTTTATGTTTTTACTCATTTTGGTTGCTTGATAAATTTTGTTTGAATGTTTATTATTTAGATTTAAAATTTTATTCTATTATAATTTTTGTTTGCGTCGCTTTCTCTTTTAAATGGTTTTATTATCTTAATGGAAACCTTTTTGCTTGTTTGTTTAACTATTCACAACTGTTCAAACACCATAATTTGTTTTTAAATGTTTTTTTCAATTTGGAAAACATTCAAAAACTCATTACAGATATGTATTATTTACTTTAGGTCTTATTTAGAGTGTGCTAGTGATAATAAAGTGCGTCAGCAGCCACTCTGACCCTGGGTGAGGATTAAAATTCCTTTTCACCCAATATAATATTGAAATATAGATTAGGTGTTCGAACAAGTTTCCTAATGTCAGCCAAAATATTAAGTAAAACATAAAATGTAAGATTTAATTTAGATTATAAGATGTAATTTATTTTGTTGAAATATATAATTTAAATAATCTATATGATTTCTAAGCACTTTAAATTACTAATACATAAACAGAAACAGCCCGGAGACAAGCCAGGGGAGAGATGTTTTCTGACTTTGAGATGAAATTGTGACTAAATTAAATAAAATTAAGAAATGAATTTGAGTGACCACTTACATGAGCACGAGTTTTAAAAGATAATTACATTTTTTTAAATAAATTTTTTAAAAAAAGATGATTTTTCACCGTGGACATTGAATTTACGTCTTAACTGAGAATGACCATAAATAA
Organism: Microplitis demolitor; assembly: GCF_026212275.2. Classification (NCBI taxonomy): domain Eukaryota; kingdom Metazoa; phylum Arthropoda; class Insecta; order Hymenoptera; family Braconidae; genus Microplitis; species Microplitis demolitor. Next base: position 8,100,446 of record NC_068553.1, read on the forward strand.
TTTGTCAATTATTCCGGTAGAAATATTTAAAAAAATTTATTTATTTTTTTTTGTTTAGTACAATAATATAATACTGTGGAATTTATGTGTATTATATATTCATATAAATGTTACAATATCATGTAGACAATAAAATAACCAACCAGAAAAATTCTACTCACTAATGACAAATAAAAAAAATTTTAACTGAATTTCTTTAAATGCATTAATCATAAATATCGGTAAGCTCTCGTATTTACTTTTCTTACTGTTTGTTTCACTAAAAAATATATTAGATTATAAGCGTTATTGAATTCAAATTCATAATTCAACCATTATTACTGTTCCTGATTTAAAAAAGCGATTAGAAGTGATTCAAAAATTTCAAATTATTTCGAATCGAATCAAATCCTTATACCTCTGCAGTAGTCTACTTCGTTATATTAATAGTTTATTTAAGCTTATAACTACACTCTTTAAAAGGCTCGACTAATGTTAATTAATTTCCACAATAATTAATAAAACCCGTAGAGTATAGTTATCGATAACGTGATACAATCTATTAAATTCAAATATATATATATAAGCTTTTGCTAACACTTCGCGTTGTTCTTGGGATCCCGTAACGTCATGAGCCCCTTGAATGCCAAGGTAGGGATTTTATGACCCAAAGAGTACGGTGGTTGACGGAATTTTTTTGAGAGTGGAAAATTACTCCCACAATCGGCCTTTTCTGACCACCCAAACCGTTCTCGGTTTTGACTACCTGGATCTGAAAAATTCATACAGGCAAATTCCCATCAATGACCTGATCAGGATAATAAAACTACAAGAAGGTGACTATCACCGCTCAATCCACACTCCTCTAGTCAGAGTGATCACTTCTTTCCAAGAGTATGAATCGACCCGCGATAGTGACCAGGGGGTGCCTGGGGACAGGACAAAATGGGATTCTCAGCCATTCCAGGGCCTTACCTCGTGAAACCCCCCGTTTTACCAAACGGTTTGGTTCACGGATGCCTGTTCAGGACGAGACCTCAGTTAAGTATACACATACTGAGTTGTCTGGGCCTTGCGCTAGAGTGTCCGTCTCTGAAGGCTATTGACTGAAGCCCAGCATGACATTCTCTAAGTAACGGCCAACTAGTCCAACATCAGGCCAGCGTCCTCCAAACCTGCCATGACCAGTGGCCAAGAACCAAGAGAACAACTGGGTCGGTAAAACAGTCCACGCCTGACTGGCCTGGGACCTCCATAGTGTCTCCCGTCAGTGACAAGCTGACGGGCTCTAGAAGTTCCTGACTTGGCAGTAGGTGAGATCGAGCATCCACTGCCTTGTCCAATTGACCCAGTGGCTCGGAGTTCTCAGAATGACCAGCACAATGACTGAATCCGGACGACGCAACTCATTGCTTGTCGCTAGAGGTCAGCCCACCATCGAGCATCCTGGAGACCCGTCATGGATCCTCAACGCCAGAGTACTCGCTGTTGCTCTGGTCACCCTTCTTGGCCTATTACATGACCTAAAGGCGCGTTTCTAAGACCTGCAAACTACAAACATTGATTAAAATCATAATCTCACCTTAATTTATTCCAGTGCGTTGAAGGATATCCATCTTTTCATCCTGTCAACCGCTACGACAGTCTTTTGTCCCCTGGATTTCCGCAGCTCCCGCAGGTCTTGGACCTCATACCGGTCATTGGGCAATACTGCGGTAACCTTGAATGGACCCTTAGACTTGGCGACTAATTTGTTGCTCTGTCCAGTCACAACTGGATTGGTAGCAACCACAACGATACCGCCAACAGCATACTGTGGTGGTTTGGATCGCTTGGCGTCAAACCTGGCCTTCTGCTTTCCCTGTTCAACTCTTGTAACTGCTTTCGCCTGCTCCCGCATCTCTCTGAGATCGAGGGCGTCTAACGAGCTTTGAATTGTACCTAAATGAACAGAATCTGCCATGCTGCGAGGCCTGTAACCAAGTAAAAGTTGAGCTGGGGTTTTTAGTGTAGTCCGATTAGTGACACTGTTAATACTGCTCTGGACTATCTTTGCAAATTTATCCCATTGGCCTTCGTCTGTCCCTGCACTGGAAGTTGCTAATGAATCTAGCAGCGTGCGATTCATACGCTCGCACTGTCCGTTTGCCCTTGGTGTTGCAACTGCATTGAGGACATGTTTGATGTTGTACTCTCTACAGAAAGCAGCGAACAGTTGTGACGTAAAACTCGTGCCCCTGTCACTGATAATCCTAGTAGGAACTTCAAAAAGTGAAAATAATTGGGTCAGTGCTCGAATGACCCACTTGGCTATAACGTCCTTCACTAGCTCAAGAATGCAAACTTTAGTAAACCCATCAACTATAGTTAGTATCTGGGTATTGCCTCGTTTACTTTTAACAAACGGGCCCACGTGATCTATGTGTATTGTGTGGAAAGGAAGGGCAATCTTCTCTATGGGGTGCAACATGTCAGGCTTGCGGCCAGAGGTAGACTTATAATACAGACATTGTAAACATGCAGTAACGTATTTTGAAATAAATCTCTTCATGCCTGTAAACCAATAATGCTCGCGCAGTTTCTCAAGAGTTTTATAAATTCCGAGGTGTCCCTGATCATCATGACACATTTTCACAACGTGGAAACAAGAAGCTTGTGGTACTAACCACCTATTTCCATTCTCGGTTCTTCGGAAAACTATTTCATTCCTAAGGTCATAAATTTTGAAATAATGTTTCGTACTTGCTAGATTATCTCCAGACTCCAAAATCTTTATGATTGTCACAATATCGGGATCTTGCAGTTGCGCAACTTTAATCCACTCGCTGGGAGTGACATCAACAGCTAAACATTCGATGGGATATCGACTTAAGTAATCAACATGCGCTCCTTGAGCGCCGGGTCTATACACAATGTCAAAATTGTAATCTTGTAAATATACCCACCATCTGGCAACACGTGGTTGTATGTCCTTTTTCACAACGGTGGCCCGCACGGCACTGCAGTCAGTAACTACAGTGAAGTTTATCCCCATCAGGTAAACTCGAAAGGTTTTAAGAGCTGCAACGACCGCAAGTGTTTCCAAGTCATATGAATGATATTTTTGTTCGATTGGTGTTGTTTTACGACTATAGTAGGAAACAACTTTCTTTTTATTCCCATGCTTTTGCATAAGCATGGCTCCAAGACCTATTAAACTAGCGTCTATATGGACCTCAGTTTCAAGGGTCGGGTCATAGATAGCAAGAACCGGCCTCGTTGTTACTATTTCTTTTATTTCATTTATTACTTCAGTATGTTTTTCAGTCCAAACCCAAGGACTGTTTTTCTTCAACAAGTCTGTTAGTGGCGAGACTTTTTGAGCGAAGTGTTTAATAAATTTCCGAAAGTATCCCGCAAGGCCAAGGAATGAACGCACTCCTTTTACATCTTTGGGGATCTCTGCGGTTTTAACGGCTTCGATTTTATAAGAGCCTGAGCGAACTCCATCCCTGGATACTTCCCGGCCCAAATAGTCGATCTTTGTTTGAAAGAACTTACATTTATTCAAATCAAGCGTAAAGTTATAATTTTTAAGTGCTTTCAAAACAAGTCTTAGATTTTTAAAAGCCTCTTCTATGCTTGAGCCTATAACTAAAATGTCGTCGAAATACACAAGAGCTATTGTAAACCTCAATTCTCCAAGTTCGGTATTTATAGCTCTTTGGAAAACAGCAGGAGCGTTCTTTAAACCAAACGGCATACGTAGAAATTCATAATGACTGGCTGGAGTTACAAATGCAGTCACTTTGATAGAGTCTTTGTCCATAGGAATCTGATAAAATCCGGATTTTAAATCGAGTGTTATATAATATAAAACTCCGCTTAATCGATCGATCTGATCATCTATATGAGGCATAGGATGAGGATCGACGACGGTGACCGTGTTTATCCCTCGAAAATTGATGCACATGCGTATATCTCCTCCGGACTTGTGGCGAACTACTATTGGACTTGCGTAAGACGAATGGCTTTCCCGAATAATTTCACCGTCTAATAATTCTTTGACTAAATCTTTCACTTTATTGCGCTCGTCGTAAGATAACCGTCTCGGTGCCGAATGAACGGGTACATCGGTCGTCAGTCGGATCTTCATGGTTGTTCCACTGGCTTTGCCGATTTCTCTCATATTACTTCTATCTTCCGCTTACCGGACTCAACCATATGTACCTCAACGGGGTCTCTCATGATCTGTATACCGGCGGCATCTACGATAGCTTCGATCCGGGATTTCTTGAGGATGTCGCGGCCAATCAGAATATCCCTTGATAACGGATCGTCTGAGACCACGTACGCTTTTAGTCTAAAGGTAATGTCGTTGATATTAAGCTTCAGTTTTGCTCTCGCAATTGGGGTTACCACGGCTTGATTAAACGCGGAAAGTGTTTCTTGGGTCGGTCTTAGTTTTAATCCCAAAGCGCGAGCTTCGCGATCTCGTATGACTGAACAATCGCTGCTCAAATCAACCATACACTCCTTTCCTTGTTCATTCACGACGCATGTTATTAACGGTTTACTAACTTCGACTGAGCATACATCTAGTCATGCAGATTTTTTCTTCTTGGCTTCGTCCCGTCGCTTGGAGTAGCAGTCTTTTTCCGAATGGTTTGGTTTTTTACAATAACCACACAGACTCTCATCCAATGTTTGATTGGTAAATTTCGAATTACTTGACTTAGTAGTATTATCTACTTCTGGACAATTGTGGCGTTGGTGACCGGGTTTACCACAACCGTAACAAGCATTCCTCGATTTTTCTTCCCGGGTTTTGGCTTTACTGGAATCTCGCACGTGTGACTTTTTCGCATTTCTGTTTTTATCTTTTAATTTGTGGGTGGTTTCATAATTCGCGAGACGCTCGTTCAACTCCGCGATAGTTTGGAATTTATGAGTCATTAAAGTAGTGCGGATCGCATCGTCTTGGATCCCGCCAACTACACATGAAACTAATTTGTTCTCCGGCATTTCGAGTTTTAATTTCTTTATTTTCCCTATTTTAAGGAAAGAATACGAGACAAGATCCTGACCAGCCGTGCATTCGATTTAAGTTTATAACTACACTCTTTACAATGCTCGACTAATGTTAATTAATTTCCACAATAATTAATAAAACCCGTAGAGTATAGTTATCGATAACGTGATACAATCTATTAAATTCAAATATATATATACATATATATATATATATATATATATATATATATATATATATATATATATATATATATATATATATATATATATATATATGACTAAAAAGTATTCGAATTTAAAAATTACTAAGCTACTGAAATACTTTTAAATACATTGTGGGAGTAATTTTCCACTCTCAAAAAAATTCCGTCAACCACCGTACTCTTTGGGTCATAAAATCCCTACCTCGGCATTCAAGGGGCTCATGACGTTACGGGATCCCAAGAACAACGCGAAGTGTTAGCAAAAGCTAACACCCTCGAGAGTCAAAGGGCATGAAGCAGATTTTCCTTAGCCTTTGTGAGACTCACACCACCAGCTAGCAACACTGGCCCCGTTCTATCTTTCATTTTATTGTATCATTGTAATTGCGGATTACTGTTTTGACACACACACACATATATATATATATATATATATATATATATATATATATATATGTCGGAAATGTACAATAGCTGGGTTTGGAAGGGATGTTGGAAAATCCCGAGTATATTTAGTTTATTACTAGCAATAAAAACTTAGTATTACAATTTTATGATTTAATCCCTTTGGGTAAATTTTATCAAAATTATTTTAAGTCTTTTATGATGACAGACTTAGGCTCGAAAGATCACATCTGTGCATCTAACGTTGCCACGATCGGAGGATAGCAATACCGGAGGATAGGACTGAAGTAACTACAAAATAACGTACCCAGAGGGCCCTCAGAATAATTACCTGAAGGGGCCACTTATTAAAAATAGTTTTTAGAGACAGTTCTCTCGGAGCACTTATCAAGAACGGTTTGCTATCTTGCGGATCGTGTATTCGTTCTCGTGCCTAATTACGTCGTCGCAAACTAGCACATAAATAACCGTAGAATATTATTCTAATATTACATATTAATTATATCATTCGTTTAGTGTTTGAATATCATAAATACCGTCAATAATTAAATAATCATATTGTCAAATAGTTAAGTGTAGTTAATAATTGATATTGTGCATTATTGTTAATCGATTGTTGTTAAGGTCGATTTGATCTAGTTGTAAGCTGTGTGTATTATTTGTATAAACTTTAATATCCATTTGTTATTAATGAAATAAAAGATGTCTAGTGATAATAATAATGGTGATGCCTTGCAACAACCCAATGTTGTTCCGACATATATATATATATATATATATATATATATATATATATATATATATATATATATATATATATATATATATATATCATATCATGAGCCCCTTGAATGCCGAGGTAGGGATTTTATGACCCAAAGAGTACGGTGGTTGACGGAATTTTTTTGAGAATGGAAAATTACTCCCACAATGTATTTAAAAGTATTTCAGTAGCTTAGCAATTTTTTAATTCGAATACTTTTTAATCATATATATATATTGTGACATTTCAAATTGCACTACATAATTCGACGCCGACACGTGGTCACTTTCCTTGTTAAGTCGCAAGTTTATTGTTTATTCCTACAGCTATATTTTTTTTGTAACGTAAGGTTAAGTTATTTTGACAGTTGCAGTACATTTACTTGGCCGATCCCGACGTTCGAATAATTCTCCCGCGTGAATTAAAAGTATTAATTCGTCCAGTTGGCAGCGGGGTACGAGAAAGATCCGAGACTCGCAAAATTAGTCCTAGTTATAATAGTATAAGGTAGTTAAGTTGGTCTTATTAGCTGTAAGATAGGTACTCGTTTGCTGGTCACCAGAGCCTAAGAGGAAATGGCTGAGTCGAGGACCGTCATCTCACGGCCCGAGGAGTTAGCAGCTGGCCCCAGCCGAGGGACGACCTCTGGAAATTACCACTAGCGGAAATGTCCGAATTTGACAGCGGATCGTGATTTCGCCTGCCGAACGAACAACATCTTCGAACAGCATAGTTAATTGACACGAACAGCTAGAGCAACGGATTTCACAGCCGATAGTAGCATGTAGCGAGTAATTACCCGGAAAACCGGAGTGACTTCGGCGTGACCGACCGTCTCAGTGGAAGTGGAAACTGACCGGTACACTGGATATGACTGTCGGGTTGAGGCCTTATCGACGCGCCGCCAAGTGAGGAAGCCCGGAACTAAAGGCGGGAACCGGAGAAGAAAAACAGACGACGCCATTCTGGATCGTACCTCGAATTAACTGACACGTGCTTTACTGTAATATAAATTGCTTGTGAACAATCTTTTGAGATAAAGAGTACGAAAATTGCTTGTAATTAATTCGTGATAAAGATTCCGACTTCGGAAAGTAAATTCGGGTTGTGACGATTAATCCTGGTCATCACACCAGGACTGCAGTCCGAGTTAATTGTTGGGAGGAGTTTCCGAATCTTGCGGAGGTATTCTGACGTCGTTACCGGCCAGCCAATTAACCTCATTGACCACGTGGAGCCGAGAGTATTCAGGACTGCAAGATCATCGACCGGTGAGCGAGTCTACTAAACTTGTTTCGAGGGATAACTCGAGTTGAAGCCGAAGAGTGGTGTAACTCCACAGATTTAAATCTTATAGTGGGTCAGGCGTTCACAATTCGACTTATCCCGCTGGTACAACTGTTCTGTTGTCTTTTGAAATTTGATATGATTACTTGTGAATTACCTTATTGGATAGTTGTTTACCGCGCATTGCGAGTCTCGTTATTTGCCGTTCCGATTCTTTGTATTCTGAGTATTATAACCGTTATCAGCCTAGTAGTTAAGTAAACATTTGGACGTTAATTAACGTAGTAATCCGAGTTACCGACGGGTGTTAAGTCAAGGGAATTGACATCACTTGGCCGCTAAGTTGCGAATCGCGGGATACCCGGAGTTTACGTGTTGTTACAATAATTATTTCGAGTCATTAGAATAAATAGCATAAGTCAGTACGTTGTGATATTGTAATTTGTAGTTGTTTACATTATATCGAGTCACTTGCCGAACCCGGCTAGATTACCATAAGGATTGACTAGTATGTCGAGTCAGTCGAGCAATACTACAGAACTTTAATTGTCATCGATTTGTTACATTAATTTACTTGCTGTTAAATATACTATAGAATTTGTCTAGTTGACTGTAAGTTATTTGACGATAATTGTAAGTGCCTACCCTATTCCCGATCCGCCACCCTGAGCCGCCTGCGTCCGAGTATCGAATTCGGTGATTGAGACATCACCTGGCGCCCAACAACTGCAGCAGCCGAATCAGGTACGTCAACGAGATTGTGCGGGAATAGTTCGACTGACGGATTCCAGTCGAGCTAATCTTCGGTCACAATATATATATATATATATATATATATATATATATATATATATATATATATATATATGTGTCAAAACAGTAATCCGCAATTACAATGATACAATAAAATGAAAGATAGAACGGGGCCAGTGTTGCTAGCTGGTGGTGTGAGTCTCACGAAGGCTGAGGAAAATCTTGGGATTTTATGACCCAAAGAGTACGGTGGTTGACGGAATTTTTTTGAGAGTGGAAAATTATTCCCACAATGTATTTAAAAGTATTTCAGTAGCTTACGAATTTTTAAATTCGAATACTTTTTAATCACCACGGTGATTATAATGTATTTGGAGCAATTCAGAATCATAAAATTTAAATACTTTTTAAATCACTTTTGATATTAGAAAATACTCAAAGTAATTTAAAATTTTAACTTCATAATATTTTTGTATTTACTTAAACGATTAGAAAATATTTAAAGCGATTCAAAATAGTCAAGTTTCAATACTTTTTAATTCACCTTAGCGATTGAAAAGGATTCGAAGGTATTCAAAACATCGAACCCCTCCGAATTTTCTCTAAACCCCCAATGAACCAGAAATGAGACTATTATTTAGTGATTGAAAAGAAGTTGAAGGTATTCAAAAAATCCAATCTCTCCGAATTCTCTCTAATCCCCGAATGGACCATCAGAAATTAGACTATTATTTAGCTAAGAATTCAAAATTCTTAACTCTGAATTATTTTTAATCATAATTGAAATTATTCAAAATGATTCAAATCTTAATAATTTTAAATATGCTCAAATCGTTAAATCATAGTGCTCTCAAGCGTCATTTTATAATAAATTACTTTCAATCATATCGAATCCTGAAAACATAAAATATTATTTGAGGATTTATACGATTATTTGAATTGACTTGAGTCATTTTGAATTATATTGAATAAGAAAATAATATCGTATATTTCTGGTCCCTCAGATAATTTAAAATTATTTGCATAATTTAAATTTTAGAATCGTTTTAATTGAATTGAATGAGAAAGTAATAGCATACATTTTCGATTCTTCATATAATTAAAAATTATTTAAAATAATTTTTAATTGAATTGAATACGAAAATAATATCGTACATTTCTTTGTTTGAAATTATAGTTCAAATACTAGTAACAACTCACTAACCACTGAGGGTTATATATAATTTTTCAACTTTGGTAAAGAAGTAGTCTTTATTTTTTCCGACATATGATGGGACTTGAACTATCGGCCATTCGATTGAAGTTCTGAGAACTATTTAAGTCATGTGCTTTAGCCCGCTCGGCCACCACATGCATTTAGTAATAAAAATTTATTCTTTTACTTAAAGCTATCCAGTACTACACTGTAAAAAATCGCCGGGGTAAGTCCAAGCGGTGTAGGTGTTAAAATCAGCGGTGTTAAATTTCAACACTGAAAGCGGTGTAAAAATAACGCCACCGCCGGTGTAAATATTCTAGACCGGTGTTGAAATAACGCCGCTGCTCGTGTAGATATTCTTTACGGGTGTTAAAATATTTTATTTTGTGAATATTTTTACTTACTTGATCACTATACTTGTTAATAAATGATATTTTTAATTAATTCTCATAAAGAACTGACATTTATTGTGTTTTATAATCTTTAAAGTTCATTTTCCAAGCAGACGCAGTTTACCCCGCTTTTACACCGGTTACCCTGCTTTTATACCGATATTACTCTGCTTTTACACCGGTTCTACTCCGTTTTTACACTGGTTACCCCACTTTAACACCGGTATTTTTAACACCGGTGAATTACTTCTCCTACACCGGTGTAATTTCATTTTTACACCAGGCGGAGTTAAAATGAGTCCATTTTTAACACCGCTCTTTTTACAGTGTAATTAAAAAGAATTACTTTATTTAATATACTAAAAGTTTGAATGAATTCGATATCTCTATTAAAAATAGTTTTGCTTCATTTAAACCATATAATTTTCTTAATTTGAAAATATTTTATTTTAAATTAGAATAAATTATATTTATTTATAATTTAAATTTTGATAATATGATAATCTCTTTATTTTTTGTAATAGTTTTAAATTCAATTAATTCAGTTATTTGAAAAAAGTTATTCAATTGGTTTTTTTTTCATAATATTGAAAAACGTCAGTTTTAAACTTTAAAATTAATTAAATTAGAAGAAAAAAATCGGTCTATTAGTTAACCCTGTGCACTAGTCCCAAAACTTCCCATTGTTTTTGAGCCCTGATTAAAAGAAACAATACAAATCGGCTCCTCGACGATAGCACGAGAAAGTACGAATATTGGACTCACTCACAGCTAGAATAATTGGTCATATTTGGTCAGGGTTTTCACTGTCAGAATTTTGAGTTTCAAATTCCAAGGCCATATAAAAAATTTTAGCACAGTAAATTTAACATTCGGCCTAAAAAACATACTGTTCGAATAAAAATTGAGTGATACTAAACGGTTAGTACGATTCATAATTTGGTCAGCAGTCTGTGCGCAAGAAAAAGCGATTTTCAGTAGTTGGGGTTAAAAAAAAAAATAGCACGCGAAACTCGTTGAAAATCATCGTTTAGCCGTTATTTTGATGGTACCGAAGGAGAGAAAAAATGGTCAAATATTATCATTAATTGGTCAGGAACAGAAAATTCAAAAAAAAGAAGTTAAAAGTCCAAGGTCACCTAAAATATATTGGCACCCCAAAATGAACGTACAGACTCACTTTACAGCTCAATTTAATCAGAATGAAAAGTATATAAATGGTCACGATGAATTTGAATTTGGTCATTGCTTTACATAGTGCTATTCATTTTTTTGGTCTTAAGTATATGAATTCCTCCACGATCATCAAGTTTCTTTCTTAGAAACAGTAAAATATTAGAACATTAAGCGATGCAATTAATTTCCTATGTTTGCGACATCATAATTGAACATGTAATACGCTGAGAATCAGGGCTTTTTTGATTAAATAAAAAAAAAATCAATTAGCAACAAGGAATTGAGTAAAAAAAAGTTCGGGACCATTTATGTTAATTGTCAAATATACCAGGTAATACTAAACAGAAAAATCTAGTCGATGCTGCATGATTCTGCGTATGAAGTAATTAGAAGCATAGTTATCATTCAGATATTGAAAACGTTATTTCAGATAACTAAAATGGACAGCGTAGGAATCTATCTAATTCTTGTATTTAAAGGGCTAGCTAATGGATTGATCCAGGCAAATAATGCTACTGATAATTGGTCAGTACAGTATAGCAATTGGTGACTCCTCCAACGACCCTATAAACACAGTGAAGTAGGTTGGTGCTGAAAATACTGCGTTATATCGTTTGAAATGTGTTTAAAGGCCCAGCCACTGAATTGATCTACGCAAACGATGCTACCGATAATTGGTCAGTACAGTATAGTAATTGGTCACTTCTTTAATGACTCTGTTAGCACAGTGAAGTAGGTTGGGGCTAAAGATAATGCGTTATTTCGTCTGAAATGTATTTAAAGTCCTAGCCACTAAATTGATCTACGCACACGATGCTACTTATAATTGGTCAGTACAGTATAATAATTGGTCACCCCTTCAACGAGTCTATACGCACAGTGAAGTAGGTTAGGGCTAAAAATATTGCGTTATTTTGTTTAAAATTTATTTTCAGACCCAGCCACTCGATTGATCTACGCAAACGATGCTACAAATAATTGGTCAGTACAGTATTGTAATTAGTCATCCCTTTAATGAGTCTACACTCATAGTGGAGTATGTTGGGGCTAAAAATCCCGCATTATTTCGTTTAGAATTTATTTGAAATGAGTATTTTTTTATATATCTATTCAAAATTATGTTCAGTAATTGGCTCAAAAATAAATATTCACGTGATATGTTGCATCTATATCGTGTATGCATAAATAAGATCTACAGAAATAAGAAGATATTAGTTTTAAGTGGAGTTGTTCAGTAATTAAGATGTTATTCAATAAAAGAAGCAGACATAGAATTTACATTTATTAATCCGACGACAATATGTCTCCAACGAATTATCTGACTGGGACGTTCTTGGCACTAATCGAATGCTTTTAACGAGTTCTAGAACTACTGATTAGATTTTGGAATTGATCGATTTGATAGTTTCCGAAATTTTCACGGAAATTAATAAAAAAACCAATTTTTTCAGGCTTTCGCCGAATATATCACTCGATCGGATTACCGATTGAGACGTTCTTGGTGGCAGTCGAATGCTTACATCAAGTTTTAGAGCTGATTAGTTTTTCGAATTGATCGATGCGATAATTTCGAAAATATACACAAAAAACGAAAAAAAAAGATTTTTTTTCTATTCTTTTGTCGATATCTCTCGAACGGATTATCCCATTGAGACGGTTAAAATAGCGATATTTAAGATTTCTTAATAATCTCAGAGACTATTCAACTAAATGATCTCAAATTTTCTGAAAATTTGAGTTCAAAAGGAATCTTTTGAATGCCGCAAGAACCATCTAAATCACACACGCACGCACGCACAAACACACACTCATCGCTCTGAAAATGCTTAAATTGCATCCTAGCGCCCTTAAATGACGACATATGATGGAAACTCAAAGCTCTTCGAGCCGAAAATACTTGTGCTTGCCATTGTTTACGATAAAAACCGTTTTTAGCATTTCTTTCTCCCGTAATATCTCTCTAACTAATTCACCAATTGAGATAGTTAAGGCGGGAATCGACGCGTTTTATTAGGTTCTAGAGCTGAATAGATTTTAGAATCGATCGTTTGACTCGTTTCTGAGAAATCAATAAAAAACTAAAAAAAAAATTTTTAACTTCCCGCTAAGAAAATCGACGATTTTCAGAAATTTCGGGAAGTTATTGTTTTCACCCCGATTTTCGAAAATCGAGTTTTCATCAGATGTCGACGTTTTGAGGTCCTAGGAAGCTATTCTGACTATTTTCAGAACGATGTCCGAGGGTGTGTATGTATGTGTGTGTGTGTGTGTGTGTGTGTGTGTGTGTGTGTGTGTGTGTGTGTGTGTGTGTGTGTGTGTGTGTGTATATGTATGTAAACTCTTTGTAACTTTTGAACTAATGAATCGATTTGGATGGTTGAGGTGGCAATCAAAAGAGCTTATTGGCCTTCAACTTTCCTGAAAATTTCAGATTATTTAATCGAATAGACTCGAAAATATTTGCGAATTACGAAAAAAAAAAAATTTTTTTTTTAGTTTTTTATTGATTTCTCAAAAACGACTTATACGATCGACTTCAAAATCTAATCAGCTCTAGTACTAAATCAAACGCGTCGATTGCCACCTCAAACATCAAAATCGAATAATTCGTTTGAGAGTTATCGCGGGAAAAAGAAATGGTGAAAAACGGTTTTTTTCTAAATATTTTCGAAACGACTGACGCGATCGATTTTAACTTTTAATCAGCTCTAGAATTCAATAAAACGCGCCGATTGCCAGGTCAACTATCGAAATCGATTGATTAGTTCGAAAGATATCGGCGTTGAAAAGTTAAAAAAAAAACATTTTATGTTATTTTTTCCGGATAAATCATAATATAACGTACTAAAATGTGCCTGATATCATACCAACTCATCTTTTTTATGGTTTCTTTTGATCATATAATGTCATCGAACTTGGTTTTTAGTTTAAATCATATTATCAACAAAAAAATCGATAAAACGTCGTTTTTAATATTTTTATCGGATATTTCATATTTTATTGTTTCTTACATGAGTCAAAACTTATTTAAATCTTGATTTTGATCCCTAACATTGATTTCTGCGTCAATTCACTTATCTTACGGAACATAATCAGGAACTAAATTTTAAAAACCGCTTCATTGATGATTTTCGATTCTTAAGTTTTCAAACTTCAGCATAACAGGTAACTTGTTAGAGCTTGAGAAGATCGTAAAAAAACAATTGCATGTGATAGCATTTTTGAGCTCGAAGAGCTCAAAAATATATCTGCACTAATGTTTTCGAGCTCTTTGAGGTCGAAAACAGCGGGAAGTTTTGGGGCTGGCCCGCAGGGTCAACCGACAGACCGATTTTTTTTATAATTCGCAAATATTTGCGAGTCTACTTAATCAAATAATTCAACATTTTCAGGAAAAATTATGGCCAACAAGGTATCTCGATTTTCGCAAGAACCATTTAAATCGCTTCTTTAGTTTAAAAATTATAGACCGGTAACACACACACACACACACATACAGACACTCGAACATCGTTCTGAAAATAGTCAGGATAGCTTCCTAGGGCTTTAAAACGTCGGCATCTGATGAAAACTCGATTTTCAAAAATCAGGGTGAAAACAATACCATAAAAAAGATGAGTTGATATGATATCAGGCACATTTTAGTACGTCAATTATGATTTATCCGGAAAAAATAACATAAAATGTTTTTTTTTTTAACTTTTCAACGCCAATATCTTTTGAACTAATCGATAGATTTTGATAGTTAACGTGGCAATCGGCGCGTTTTATTAAATTCTAGAGCTGATTCAAATTTGAAATCGATCGCGTCAGTCGTTTCGAAAATATTTAGAAAAAACCGTTTTTCACCATTTCTTTCTCCCGCGATAACTCTCAAACGAATTATTCGATTTTGATGTTTGAGGTGGCAATCGACGCGTTTTATTGAGTACTAGAGCTGATTAGATTTTGAAGTCGATCGTATAAGTCGTTTTTGAGAAATCCATAAAAAACTAAAAAAAAAATTATTTTTTTTCGTAATTCGCAAATATTTTCGAGTCTATTCGATCAAATAATCTGAAATTTTCGGGAAAGTTGATGGCCAATAAGCTCTTTTGATTGCCACCTCAACCATCCAAATCGATTCATTAGTTTAAAAGTTACGAACAGTTTACATACACACATACTTACACACACACACACACACACACACACACACACACACACACACACACACACACACACATACACACACACACACACACACACATACACACACTCGGACATCATTCTGAAAATAGTCAGAATAGCTTCCTAGGACCTCAAAACGTCGACATCTGATGAAAACTCGATTTTCGAAAATCGGGGTGAAAACAATAACTTCCCGAAATTTATTCTATCGATTCGACATAGACGTCATCGCGTTTATATAGATGTCAAATATTATTGTTTACATATAATGTAAATGTGAAAATATTAATTAGAACAAATACATAATTTTTATTCATAAATCTTTCTATCACAATTTCGTCGAAATATGTACACAATTTTAAAGTAAAATTTCTAACATAGATGCGATGAAAAGTTTCAATGCAAAATAAATATAACTATTTTTCATCTAAAACTACAGTAACAGTAGGAACATAGCCGGAAAATTACATTCTAATGTAAGTGTGACGATAAAAAAGAATCACCAAGATTATGTCACTTGTAAGTTGATTTTGTTAAGTATTTTTCAGGCAATATCTAGAATGCAAAGCTAACGCTACTATGTGATGTAAATATAACGTCGCATTTAGGTCACCAATGTAATATCACTCGATAAGTAACATGTATGTAATCTTAATGTCTTATTTACGTCACAAATTTGACGTATCATATACAAAACAGTTCCATTATATCATTAGAATTTAAAACTTACGTTAAATTTGTTACATTACATATTCTCTCGACGTTATATCACATAACGTTGCTGTGTTCACTGGGAATTTTTACTTCAATTTTCGGTAACATTTATCTGTAGCATCATTATCGTAGATCGATCAAGTATATGGGCGTGCAAATACATTTTAAACGAAATACTGCAGTATTTTCAGCCCAAACCTACTTCACTGAGTTAATAGAGTCGTTGATGGGGTGACCAATTACTACACTGTATTGACCAATTATCTGTATCTAAAAATACAAGTTATGCGAAACAACTCAGTATTTCCAGCCGTAACCTACTTCACTTTGTTTGTAGAGTCGTTGAAGGGGTAACCAATTACTATACTGCACTAACTAATCATCAGTAGCATCGTTTGCGTAGATCAATCTAGTGGCTAGGCTTTTTAATACATACCAAACGAAAAAATGCAGTATTTTCAGCCCCAACCTACTTCGCTGTGTTTATAGAGTTGTTAGAGAAGTGACCAATTACTATACTCTACTGACCAATTACCAATAGCATCGTTTGCGGTGATCAACCTAGTAGCTGGGACTTTAAATACATTTTAAACGGAATAACGCAGTATTTTCAGCCCCAACCCACTTCACCGTGTCTAGAGTCGTTGGAAGAGTGACCAATTACTACACTGTACTGACCAATTATCTGTATCATTATTTGCGTAGATCAACCCAATGGCTAGAACTTTGAATACATCTTCAATGAAACAACGTAGTATTGTCAATTAACATGTCCTTTAAGATAGAAGTACATTCTTTTGATTGGTGGCCATTTCTCAGTTGTCATTTACCAATAATCAGTAGCATAGTGTCAGGCATATCAGCATGTAATATTATCTGAAATCTCATTTCACATATTAATACGAAATATTTAAAGGCCGTGAGTATACCGCTATGGCGATAGAGTAGTTTGTGCTCAAACCTATTCCCAAGCTGTCCGTTTTAGTTATCTGAAATTGGAAACTGACACGGATCCGTGGCCTAAAAAACATGGCGGACGATATGTTGTACTTTTAAATACGTAACCCATGTTATAATTGGACTAATTAATAAAATGTTAATAAATTTATCAGATATCTTATTTTGGACGGGTAAAAACCCAAAACAAAAAAATATACATGACGCGGAACGAATTTTAGCTGTTGGTCATTTAATAAAGTGTGGAATAAACCGCGAAAAAAGCGATAAAAATACTACCATAATTACCGCGCTTTGCATCCAAACGAGCCACATGAAAGAAAAACCTCATGAAATCGATGCCAAAATATCTAAGATAATTTTAATAACTTGTTCTTGTAATAAAATGTTTATTTACTTAAAAAAAAATAAAAACCATATTTTCGGTTTTTAATTTTTAGGTTAAACTTTACAAACGCACCTGGCAATATAAAATAATCAGTTTTTTTGAATTGTAAAGAGTAAACTTTCATGTGAGAAGTAATTTCATTTATTTTTAATAACTTCTTCCACGTCTTTAATTTATCAACTTTTTCAAAATTACTAAAATAATTTTCTAATAGCACTAATTTATCACTAGCCGTCGGAAACTTACGGAGAACTATGTTTTAATTTTTATTTGCTTTACTCTGACAATCTCTAACTGCTCAACATACTTTATTTTTTGTCTTTTTACGTTCTGTAAATATTCCAAGTTCCATTTTAATATTTATTTCTTAATAATTTCTTGTAGAAAAATTATTTCTTGTGTTTACAGCATGCATTTACTGTGTATTTACTCGACTTTTGTAACACATCATTAGTTTGATTTTTTACCGACAGATTGCGTGACCCCGTTTGTCAGTTCGCAATAACGTTTTCAATATGTGAATGGTAACTATGCTTCTAAATACTTCATACGCAAAAGTATGCAGCATCTACTAGTTTTTTCGGTTTAATATGCTCTGGTATGTTTGGCATTCAATATAGATGGTCCCGAACTTTTTTTTTACTCAATTGCTTGTTGCTTGTCGATTTTTTTTTTTTTATTTATTCCAAAATTCCTTGATTTTCAGCATATAACATGTTCAATTACGATGTCGCGAACATAGAAAAATAAATGTATTGCTTAATGTACTTATATTTTACTGTTTGTTAGAAAGAAACTTGATGAACGTGGAGGGGTTCATTTACTTAAGACCAAAGCAATGAATAGCACTATGTAAAGCAATGATCAAATTAAAATTTATCGTGACGATTTATATATACTTTTGATTCTAATTAAGTTGAGCTGTGAAGTGAGTCTGTACGTTCATTTTGGGGTGCCAATATATTTTAGGTGACCTTGGAGTTTTAAACTTCTTTTTTTGAATTTTCTGTTCCTGACCAATTAATGATAATATTTGACCATTTTTTGATTTCCAACGAGTTTGAGGTGCTATGTATTTTTTTTTAAGCCCCACCACTGAAAATCGCTTTTTCTTGCACACAGACTACTGACTAAATTATGAATCGCATTGACCGTTTAATATTACTAATTACCATTCGAACAGTATGTTTGGGACGGGGTTCATATACTTAAGACCTAAAATATGAATAGCACTATGTTAAGCAATGACCACATTAAAATTCATGGTGACCATTTATATACTTTCATTCTGATTAAATTAAGCTGTGAAGTCAGTCTGTACGTCCATTTTGGTGTGTTAATATATGTCAAAATATATATACAGGATGATCCTGAATTACTTTCACAGCGACAAAATTTAGGTAGAAGAGGTGATTCTAAGCATGAAGTTCCATTGCCACTTTTGAAAATTTTAAGTAGTTTTTGAGTTATTCAACATTTTAATTGACCAATTATATGTAAGAACTGGAATTTAAAAAAAAGTAAAAAAGAATAAATATTAAGTTCGGCAACGACGCAATTGTTAACTTCAAGTCATACATAAATTTTTTATTTCAAAAAGTTTGAATTCTGCAAAAGTTTGAAGAACGAAAACAAAACACGCAATCGCGACCTCAAATATACTCTTAACATACATTTTTAAAATTTACTTACTGAGAATTGTGAATAATAATGATGCTCTCATCATTAAAGTCAGGACCACGGACAATTAAATCACAATTATGTTATTGGGGCATTCCACGCTAAATCGATCACTTTTGAAACCAATTCCTTCTGATTTCGTGGATAATTTTTTTTTACTTTCTATCTCACTAAATTTCTTATAATTTTTTATAAATTAGCTTACCCAATCAAAAAAATCTGGGCGTCGGTTGACCCTGCGGGCCAGCCCCAAAACTTCCCGCTGTTTTCGACCTCAAAGAGCTCGAAAACATTAGTGTAGATATATTTTTGAGCTCTTCGAGCTCAAAAATGCTATCACATGCAATTGTTTTTTTACGATCTTCTCAAGCTCTAACAAGTTACCTGTTATGCTGAAGTTTGAAAACTTAAGAATCGAAAATCATCAATGAAGCGGTTTTTAAAATTTAGTTCCTGATTATGTTCCGTAAGATAAGTGAATTGACGCAGAAATCAATGTTAGGGATCAAAATCAAGTTTTAAATAAGTTTTGACTCATGTAAGAAACAATAAAATATGAAATATCCGATAAAAATATTAAAAACGACGTTTTATCGATTTTTTTGTTGATAATATGATTTAAACTAAAAACCAAGTTCGATGACATTATATGATCAAAAGAAACCATAAAAAAGATGAGTTGGTATGATATCAGGCACATTTTAGTACGTTTTCGAAAAGCTTCGTGTGCTTTCGCTACTTCCGGGAATTGCTAAACTCGCTACTGACTGCAAGTCAGAATAGTGCCGGGTCACTCGCTATCTGGGCCCGGTACATACAATTTCTAACTCATGGTCATGTCAAGATGCCATGAGAACCCGCTACAAGCCGTTCAATCATATAATTCGTTTTATATTGGCCAGCCAATGAGACACTTCGCTATCAACTACTTCCTGTTGGCGCGCTTTTAAGTCAATGGTAAAATTCGTCTCATACAGCAAGGCTGCCACGTCACCATCGAGCGGCAACGAAGAAGAAGACCCCTGCTCAAGCCATTAACGGACATCGTGGATTGTTTAGTACAAATACAGCTATCTGTCTAACCGCTTCGCCTTGCTAATTTAATTTTTGTGTGATATAAGTCTAAACCGCTCTGCTAATTATCCTCAATATTTGGTCAGTAAATTAAGGCTGTTATTTATTGAGAATAAATAAATTGTTATTCGCGTGTAATTATTATCTAAATTAATTTTCGTGAATCTAACCGCTCTCAACCACGTGTTAATTTTTATACGTGAGTTTTACGTCGCATTCGCTCAGTAATATTAATTCTCACAGGTTTTCAGTGTATATATTGTTAATAAAACATCTAATTGATAATCTGTAATTTTTGTGTTAATTTTTAATTATTGAATTAACCACACCTACACTAGAATCCTTTTGTGCATTCTTTCAATTTAACAAACGTCTTAATCGGTTTATTTGTTCGAGAGATATCGTTTGAGAAAAAATGGTAAAAAACGTTTTTTTTTCTAAACAAAGGCATACAAAAGCATTTTCGAGCTCGAAGAGCTCAGAAATGTATCTACAACAATTTTTCGAGCTCCAGGAGCTCAAAATAGGCGGGAAGTTTTGGGGCTGGCCGGCAGGGTCAACCGACAGACCGATTTAATTTTTTTTCAAGCCCAACTATTGAAAATCGCTTTTTCTTGCGCACAGACTGCTGCCCGCATGAAAAAGCTTTATATATGAAAACATATATGATAAAATATATGATTATTATAATGTGATATGTTGTACAATGTATAAAATAATATTAATATTTTTGCCGTATTAATATATAATAATATATTGAATAAAAATAGATTGCTAGGATATATTACCAATATATTTATCAATATATGACTTTTCTATGTATGTTTTACATATATATATATATATATATATATATATATATATATATATATATTTATATATATTAATATATCTTTTCTTATATTGATATATTATATTGAAAGTAGTATATTAATTAATATATAGTCTTTTTTGTATTTTTTATATATGTTTTCTAGTATATTGCAAAATATATGGTTTCCAGTATACTGTAAAATATATGGTACTTTTTTTAATTTTCTTAGGTTACTACGTTAGTTATTCAGTAAATGCAAGATCGATAAAAAGAAAAAAAAATAATAAGCTTGACTTTTTGTTTGTGAAAATGTGTAGAAATTGAAAAAGTATATTGAAAAAATATAATTCCAATATACTGCGAACCATATATTTAAACAGATAAATTCTTTTATATATAATCAATTATAGAGACCACATACCGCTAATTATATGGGTCAAAATATATGGAAGTATATATCAAGTTTATTATATTATACTTATAAATTATATGTATACTATCCATGGAAAGAATATATTGAGCATTTATGTGAGATAATATATATAGAAAAATACAAAACATGTATGGGTAAATATATTATTATAAATATATAATCCAATAGATGTAAAAAACATATATTTTTCAATATAGATATTTTTGCCGCTATATATTTATCACATATTCACCATATATTTTTTTATATACTTTTAACAATATATAGCTTTTCCATGCGGGTGACCAAATTGTGAATCGCATTGACTATTTAGTATCACTCAATTTCCATTCGAACAGTATGTTTTTGGGGGTTGAATGTTGAATTTACCGTGCTAAAATTTTTCATATAGCCTTGGAATTTTATACTCAAAATGCCGCGATTCAAAAGCTTGATGAAATTACAAAAGTTACTGACCAAATATAACCATTTAGTAACTAATTATTCTAGCTGTGAGTGAGTCCAATATTCGTATTTTCCCGTGATATCGTCGAGGAGCCGTTTAATTTCCTACAAAAATATGTATGTCTCATCGTTCTATATTAACTTGCTGAGGAGAAAAAAATTAAATGTCAAACGCGCCAAAACCCCATGTTATTCAAATGGGAAATGTATTGTCTTTACGGCACGGTTTGATATGAATATAAAGGGCTTATATAAGTCTGATAATTTTTTTAGATCATTAGCGAAAAATTTAGGGGGCGCTGCTAAAATAAAATCAAGTTGGTGAATAACAGACACCTTAAGACGCGTTTTCATTTGTTTCTCTATTCGCACTCAACTGGATAAACGATACTATCTCTGTTGCACTTGTACATTAAATAGGAACTTTGTCCAAGCTTTTCTAGTAAACAAATGGAAGTTATCAAAAAATTCGAGTGCACTTCGCTAGTTCGTAGAGTAAAGCATCGGGTCTGTGTCTTTATTTTGCGTTTAGAGCTTTTATTTCAGAGAAAAGCTGGGACAAAATTATCTGAAAACCGTTCTTAATATACATTCATCATTGAGCAAATCATTTTCTTTAATCGAGCATTCTCCCACGATCGCGACTACAATTCTACACCGATCTTAACGAAACTAACTTCACTGCTAATATGTCCCATACTAAAATATAATGTGCACTGAAAGTAAAAATTATTAGAAAATTTTCCCAATGAAATAAACACGAAAATATACATTTCTGATTTTCGTCACCATTTGCCGCTAATAACATTCGCAGATAACAGCAAATATTCAAACAAATGAGAAAATCATGTATTGTTACATAAATAGTTTATAATAACGAACTTCCAATTTATAAACAAAATGAAAGAAATTGTGCAGTATCGTAACATATAATGATAATAATTTAATTATAGCAAAAATATATTCAACCGATTAAAAAATAAACTATTTTTATTTTCAATGTGTCTACATACTGCTTCAAAATGGTAAAAAGAACAATTACTGTCCAAGTTTAAATAGTTAACATTAATATTGAGATGTTTACTATCACGATTTTCCATTTTCCATTTTAATAACATGAAAAAACACTTGTTCGAAGTTTTGAATTTTATCACTTGTCAAAGAGTAAGTATACCGAAATGAGCAAATTATATTCTTGTTGAAAATAGACTGTTGTACAAAAGTTATCTTTTATAATTTTATAATAAATTTAAGTCTTATATTAATAGTTATCCAGGAGCGTTGTTGAAGTTTTAGTTAATTTCGATACTGATAGATTTCCCTGGAAGTCATCAGATATCACAAAATGTCATAGAACTTTTTTTTTATAGATTACCAATGTACTCATTTTGCGCGCAAGCGCGTGTGTATAATTTTTTGAATATTTATTTTGATGT
The DNA here is from genome assembly GCF_026212275.2 of Microplitis demolitor. Taxonomy (NCBI): domain Eukaryota; kingdom Metazoa; phylum Arthropoda; class Insecta; order Hymenoptera; family Braconidae; genus Microplitis; species Microplitis demolitor. The sequence continues at coordinate 8,123,725 of NC_068553.1, forward strand.
GTTTCGCTGTGTCATTTATGTATATTTTAATACTGTTTTGAGTTCTTAGCCAACCACGTTGGGAATAGCTTAACTTCACACATTTTTTATATCTTTTATATTGTAGAGAAAATGTTGTTTTCCTTGAATTATCTCCTACTAATTTTTCGAAACTTCTAAAAGTTCTTTCATTATTTGAATTTTAGGGACAATTTGATTTGAGAAATCGTATTCTTACCGTTTTTTGTAGATTGCAAAATTGAAAATAGTGAATTTTTCAAATAAAAGTTGCTTATCTGCAATATTTTAACCATAGAATGAAAATCATATACCTACTAAAGTGAGTTACCCATTAATATCCCGTCCGGCATCAATGTCAAAAAGACGACATAATGTTATCCAAAAAATGTTACCTTTAAGAGCTCAGAAAAATGTTATCGTTTTGATAACTTTATCTTGAGGTCATTTAAAAGAAATCTGAAAGTTAGCAACCTGATAACTATTTATGGATCTCTCTAGAACAACAAAAAAATAACTTTCTTATGAAACTATTATAACCTCAACTTTCGTCAGCTAATGTCATTGTAACCTGTAAGTACCAATGATTATAAACATTATTTATTGATTCTGCTCTAAAGTAATTACATATAATTAGTTATTGTAAATACAATAGCGAATGTCGAAAACAAAAAATTTTTTTAATTTGTGTAAAGGTCAAAAAAATAAACGAATACGTTGTTATTTAAATAAATTACATAATTTTGAAAATTCATCTAGTGATGAAAGTGAAACAGTGGAAAATAATTCATGCATTGTAAGTAATAATATATCTTGTGATGCATTGGATGATGTTGATAATGAAAGAAATATTAATACAGACAATAATATTGATGGCGAAAAACTTAATGGAAATGAAATAAGTAATTATAGTTCTGACAGTGAAATTAGTAGCAATTCTGACTCACGTATATTATCGATCTGTAATCTATAAAAAAAAATGCTTTAGTAGCTATCAATGAAACAAGTTTATCATCGAAACTAGCTCAGTGGGTGACTGATTTTAATATATCACGGGAAGCAGCGAATAAACTTCTAAAAATATTAAAAACATCGAATCAAGAAGAAGTCAGTAATCTACCTCTTGATTTTCGGATCTCACTTGGTACACCGAAAACACCGATTGTAACTCGTGAAGTTCCTCTTGGTCAATATTTTCATTACGAGTTTAAAAATACCATGACTGATCAATTGAGAATTATTGATTATTATACTCTACCGGATTTGATTGTCATTAATATTAATATCGATGGGCTGCCGATTACTAAAAATTCGACGAGTCAACTTTATCCCATTCTTCGGCAAATTCATCCCTAAGTTTCTCAGCCATTTGTAATTGGGATATATCATGGATATGACGAACCCAAAAGTGTTGACTTATGATCTCTGTAAACTGATTTCTTTCAGGTCTCTAAAAAATGTTATTTTTCTGACGTCTAACCGATGAGCTCTTGAAGATATCCTCAGATGGCGCGTAAGAAGCTTTTCTGATATCTTTCTGTTATCTTCGGGATAACTATTTCGGATGTCAGATCAGAAAAATGTTAACGTTAAGAGCTCTGTATGTCATCTTTCTGCCGGACGGGATGATTGATTTTGGCTCCGAAATATCAGATTGCGTATACATATGTTACGCCCCAGCCTGCTCATCAGATGGCTCTGTCAATTTTTAAATCTTAAATAATAGGAGACCGACCTGAGACCTGTCAAATCAATATATTCAAATAATTGTATTATTAATAATAATATATTTCCTTTAAATGTATACTAATAGGCATACATCTAAAAATAGTCAAATCGATAAGATATCTTTAATGCCTTAGAATACTTATTCATCGCCGACGATTTCTCTAAAAAAATGTCGATAAATAAGAATAAATAAGAACGACTGTACGACAAATAACGAACATCAAAAGAATAGAAAAATGAAAACTTGTTTTTTTTTTTTTTGGAAATATCTGGAAACGTAGAGAAACATCGTTCAACTGCTGACGCAGTTGCATCAGCGTCAGTAGTGGTATTGCCACTATAGCGGACCCCACTCTAAAGTGGAGGGGGATATCGCGCGGTGGTAGGAGCTAGCGCGGCATGAGCTGTCTTCACTCTCGTAGATTTAAATTTAATAATAATAATAATAATAATTATAATAATAATGATAATAATAATGATAATGACAATGATAATGACAATGACATTGATAATGATAATGATAATAATAATAATAATAATGATAATAATAATGATAATAATGATAATGATAATGACAATGATATTGATAATGATAATGATAATAATAATAATAATAATAATAATAATAATTATAATAATTTATTCACTTAGCCCATGACTATTGTACATGAAATATTATTTTAAATTAAATAACATTTTTTTCTTTAACATATCCTTTTAACAACCTTCTAAAAACATTCAGTCTATTCTCTTTTTTCATATTTTCTGGGAGTTTATTGTACCAATTATATCCTTTGAACGTTATGCATTTTTCAGCTGTATGTGTTTTAGTGTGGTTTATAGATATTAGTGTACCACTTCTTGTATTATACTGATGTTTTTCATTAATCTTCAATATATCATTTGCTAGTAATCTTGGTTTTTTATTCAGTATTATTTTATGAATTAAAATACAACAGTTAAAGATCATTCTTTGTTCTATATTCATCCATCATAGTGATTCCAGCATGATTTCCACTCTTGTGTACTTATTTACCTCCAAAACAAGTCTCATACCTCGGTTCTGAATTTTTTGTAGCTTAATAATATCATTTCGATCGTAATTGAGCATTATACTGCTGGCATAATCTATGTGAGGGGCAATTATAGTTTTATAAATTAAGTTTTTAGCGTAACAGCTTACTGACTTTCCTAGACGACATATTACATTTAATTTTTTAGCTATTTTATTTGATACTTCTGTCCTATTATTTCTAAAAGTAAGATTATTAGCAAGGACAATACCTAAGTACTTAGTTTGTTGAACTTCCAAAATTTTAGTATTATATAACTCAATATCACAGCAGCCTATAACGTTCTTTCTCCTTCGGTCACGTATCAACATAAAGACAGTTTTTTTTTAATTAATTTTATTTGATTATCTTGTAACCATTTAGCCAAAGCCACTAAGCCCAGATTTAATTTAGTTTCAATTTCTTTTAAATTTGTGCTTGCGATATAAATTTTAGTATCATCTGCGAACAGCCTGCAAGAAATACCCAATTTCTTTATCATTTTGATCATATCATTTACATATAATAAAAATAAAAGAGGTCCAAGCTTGGATCCTTGCGGCACTCCATTGTCAGTTTTAATTTCATTAGAAAAAATATCGTTTACTTTTACTCTTTGTCTTCTGCTACTCAAATACGATTTAAACCACTCCAATGTTGTACCTGTTATACCAATTTTTTAATAAGTTTAAGTCTATTTATTGTTTCAAATGCCCTCGCAAAATCAATAAAGACAACCCTAATATACATACCATTATCCAAACTTTTACACCAATCAGCAAGAGAGCTTTGAATAGCTGTTTCACATGAGAAACACTTTCGGAACCCAAATTGTTCGTCGTCTAGGATATCGTTTTCATTAATATATTTTTCAAGTCTTGTTTTTACAACTTGTTCCAATACTTGTTCGAAAATGGGTAACGTATTGATCGGCCGAAAATCCTCAATATTGTTAATATTTTTTATTTTTTGTAGTGGAATAATAGTTGATAATTTCCATGAATTGGGAATAACTCCAAGCTTCAGAGAAAGATTTAGTACACTTAATATTATTTTATACTCCGATTTCCACATAATTTTTATTATTCCTACATTAATTTTATTCTTTGAACCCTTGTTATCATCCAAGTTGCAGATTATTGAATTTACTTCGGCGTACGAAACAACGTCAAATTTATCCAATCCCGCAAGATTACAGTCATCATTTAAATTTAAAATGTTTACATCAGAGTCAATTAAATTCTCATTTACAATATTTACATTAGATTCAACCCTATCATTTATAATATTTACATTAGAAGACATACTATTATTCACATCATTTACAATAGAAGTACGATTATTTAAAATATTTACAATATTTGTACTAGAAGCATCAATGTTTTTTGATGCAGAAATACCTTCTTTAATATCATTACACTCTTTTATAATTTTGCGTATACTATCTACAAAATACGTATTAAATTTATCGGCAATATCAGTTTTATTTGAAATTATTTCGTTCTTTACTTTAATATTATCTGGCATTACTGACTTTGCTTTTTTATCACCCATTAATTTTTTTATTTCGGACCACATTAATCTTGAATTTTTTTTGTTGCTATCAATTTTCTTTTCATAAAATAGTTTTTTACTTATTCTAATTTCATTTACTAATTCGTTTCTTAATTGTTCATAATAATTAACATCATTTTTACATCTTGATCTTTTAGCTATATAAAAAGCTTCATCTCTTGTTTTCATTTTATTAAGAATATTATTATTTACCCAAGGTTTGCTATTCCAATTTAGATAAATAGTTTTTCTAATTAACGGTGCAGCCTCTTCGATCGCGTTATAAATATTTTCAATTATTTTATTAATGAAATCGTCAAAATTATTTTCATTCACTGTATTTATAGTTTCACATATATTTCCTAAACTATAAGTCATTTTATGTTTTAACGTTTTTTGAAAAAAGTTACTGTTAAAATTTTTATAATCTCTGATTTGTATTACAAAAGGTTTCAGATTTTCGTTAGTTTTATTTTTAATTTTAATTTCAATAATATTGTGGTCTGAAATTTTTGGTGTTTTTAGTACTTTTGTGTCAAACTTAAAATTAGAAAAAACTAAATCTATTATAGTATCTGAATTTAACGTAGATCTAGTTGGTGTGTTTATCATTTGTTTAAATCCATGGGATGCAAAATTATCTAGAATTTCTTTTGCATAATAATTATTTTTTTTTTTACATTTATATTGAAATCCCCAACTACTATTGCATTACCTAGATCGATGAGATTATCAATTAAAATCATGACATTTGAACAAAATTTACTAATATTACTGTTAGGTGACCTATATATGTTGCATATTGTTATTTTATCTTTAGTATTCAATTGGAATGCATTAGTCCAAGTTCTATCACTAATATCTACAGTACTTAACAAAACATTAAATTTGATATTTTTTTTTATGAAGCTTATCACACCGCCTGTTCTATTATTACACGTATTTGTGCGAATAATGTTGTAGTTATCGATTTTTATTTCATGATCCTGAACATCATCACTTACATGAGTTTCATTTAAGCAAATAATATCTGGCTTAGCAATTTCAATCCACTTTATAAACAAATCTTTATTTCTTATCGAACCATTTATATTTAGTGCAACTATATGTAAAGATGATTTTTTTCGTTGCTATTTTTGACAAGTAATTATATTTTTCCGTTCATTATTTACAATTTTTTCATAAAAACCATAGCTTACAGCAGTAGCTTCATGATTAGTTTCCCAATTTAACAATTTGAATTTATTCGCTCATCTTACACAGTTTATACACTTTTTAATGCCAGTTGTACATTCACTTTCTTTGTGTTGACCGGCACATTTTCTACATGCAACTTCTTTTTTACACTTAATGGCTTTATGGTGGTAACCCCAACATTTAAAACATCTTGCTACATCAATATAATTAAAAACTTTATAATTTGTCCAACCAAGTTTAACGGTCGTATTTTCTAGAATAAATTTATGAATTTCAGGATTAAACTCTAAAATAACAGAACCACTATTATTATTTTTTATGTACTTCTTAATTATTTTCGTGTCTTTGTAACCTTTTAAGTTAGATAAATTGTTTTGTTTTGTCAAATTATTTAAAAACACTTTTTCATCCATCTTTATCAAGTTTAAATCTAAACCAACCACTTTCAACTTGAGTAATTTTTTAATAACAGATGTAACCTGTACAGATCCACCTAATTTGTCATGAATTTCATTAGTCAATATAATCTAATCCGTTTCTTTTTCCAAATCCACTATAATTTTACCGTCGTTACGATTTATAATTTTATTAACACCAATAACAAGTTTACCGATATCAATATTACTCTTTAATTGCTGAGTCGTATCTTTGCATTGCTGTTTATTTAATGGCTTGATTACTAAACGTTCATTCGTAACTTTAGCCGCAGACTTATTAGAAGACACGGTAGTGTCTTGCGCCAAGTACACGTTCAAACACATGTATATGTGTAAAGTGTCATGACGCTAGCCTACCGTGTCTCTATACCGTAGACAGAACGGTATTTAGCTCCAATTTTTAAAAACTTTTTTAAAAAACAAAATATCTAGGAAATTCCTTTTGTAATCGAAAGATGATTGATTGTTCGTCATAGAATTATAAAACTTTACCCATTTTAGTTATGATAACTAATTTAAATAATTAAATTAGGCCAGCATATACTATAGTACCCCCATTTTTAATCCTTTTACAAATTTTTTTATGCGAAAAGGGCACTGCCAGAGAATAAAAAGTTGTAAGAAATGCCATGATTCAGTAAATATTGAAATTTTTCTGTAGCAGTGATTTGTTTTTTCGCCACCAGCGGTGCTTCAGTCTGTATTTTTTACTATAGTTTCGTATGCAAATTTTTTATGAGCATAAATAAATTCGTTTCATAATCATAAATTTTATGAAAAATTCAAGGAAAATTTTATAAGTAAACTTTTGCTAAAGCAAACTGTGCTGTTAGGAATGCTTTTATATAGTTGCAAAAAAAACTTACCTGAAATCTGCTGCCTGAATCTGCAGACAATATCACAGCAAAAGTTGAAAATAAAAATTTGCGGTTAATTTTTCTTCAATTTTAAAATAAATTTGTACGGAAAAAAATGGTCAATAACGTTCATTCTTACCATTTCAGAAGGTATGCAAATTTATACGTAAAATTGTCTACAATTTGAGCGTAAAAATATACTTAACAATTTTTCAAGTCAAATTAACGATAAATTGACATAAAATTTGCCTGAAAATTGAAGACAACTTTTTTCGAGTCAACTTTTGAAGTGAATTTGCATTCAAATTCGGACAGTAAATTTACGTCAAATTCAATAGTAAGTTGCATACAACTTGTCGTAAAGAATGGAAAAGTCAAAAGTTGACGGACATTTGAGGAAAAATTCAACGAAACTTTTGTACAGTAAACTTTGGCTCAAGCAAATTGTGCTATTAGGGTTAGTTGACGTCTGCCGTAACTGCCCTAACAGTCATTCCAGATTGAAATCGACAGTAATTTGACAGTTGAAATTATCAAAATGTGCTGCCTGAATTGGCCGACAATTTGATAGCAAAAGTTGAAAAAAAAAAATTAGCGGTTAATTTTTTTTTTTTATTTAGAGGTTACTTTTTTTGCTAGAAAAAAACCCTAGGGAAAGTTCCTATGAAATTGTTCTCAAATGTCTGTCAACTTCGGGCTATTTCGTTATTGACGAGAATTTGCATACAACTTGCTATACGTTTTGACGTAAATTTACTACCCGAATTCGAATGCAAATTCATTTTGAAAGTCGTATACGAATTATCGTCAAAAACGGAAAAGCCCGAATTTGACAGACATTTGACAAAAATTTCATTTTGCCGGATAGCTCAACTGGTAGAGCACTCGGCGCGATACCGACATGGTCTGGGTTCGATTCCCAGTTCGGGCTATCTATATTTTTCTCAATTTATCTATAAATTGTCTTATTGAGAAGGTTTGCATGTTTTAGGTTTCCACTATATTGAATTGGTGTTAATACCGTACGATAGACGGTGTGGCTCAATAAGTTATAGATAAAATTGAACGGAATATAGTATAGTGCCGGATAGCTCAACTGGTAGAGCACTCGGCGCGATACCGACATGGTCTGGGTTCGATTCCCAGTTCGGGCTATCTATTGGTCCAATTCAATATAGTGGAAACCTAAAACATGCAAACCTTCTCAATAAGAGAATTTATAGATAAATTGAGAAAAATATAGATAGCCCGAACTGGGAATCGAACCCAGACCATGTCGGTATCGCGCCGAGTGCTCTACCAGTTGAGCTATCCGGCACTATACTATATTCCGGCATTCCGGAACTTTTATTAGGGTTTTTTTTTAGTAAAAAAAAGTAACCTCTAAATTAAAAAAAAAATTAACCGCTAATTTCATTTTCAAGTTTTGCTATCAAATTGTCGGCCAATTCAGGCAGCACATTTTGATAATTTCAATTGTCAAATTACTGTCAGTTTTAATCTAAAGTGGTTTTTAGGGTAATTTCGTACATCTAACAACATTGTGGCGCTACCTGTCAATACCTTATTGGCGAAATTTGGAAATCAGGTTTGTAATCAATAGAAACAAATAATTATTTTTTAAGTTAATTTTTTAACGGAAGATTTAATATCATTATACAAAAACAAAATATCATTATACAAAAAAAAATATTATTTATTGAAGACTACTAATGGAAATTCTAGTTTTTTAATTACATTTTTGTTATAAATAAATTACTGTTTTATTTGTTTTTACCAACAATCACCAACAAACGGTTTCCTAGCAATTTAAATAAAAAAATTAAAAAAATATCGAAATAGAGGGGTTCAATGAAAACAATTAAAGGTTAAATTTTATTTACTTTTCCATAATTAAGCAATTGACCCTCAAACAACTTTGATAGGTCAACATTGATCGACAAACGATCAACAAACGATTGCAATTGAAATAAATCGGATCGGTTTATATTGAGTTGGTTTATAATGAGGAGTTAAGTTGGAGCTCAAATATACAACTGCATTAAGCGATTTCTGATAATCAATTTGGAAGCGAGCTAGTGGCAACCAACTGTTGCAACTTGCTATCAAGTTGGCCGCAAATACTGTTCCAATGTATGCCAATAGCTGGCATTCCCTTAGTTAACAGAATTGACGAAAAGTTGCCTTCAATTTTCTCAGAAAGTTGGTGACAGGTTGCGGTAGTAGATTATCGTCAACTTTCTACGAACGTTGGTAACAACTTGCAGTCAATATTTACGTCAAAATTTTAAACCCTTTCGTTGTATATATAGTTATATCCGCTAGACAGTACTAAAATCAGGCGATTCAGTGCTATAGATATATATATATATGTAGATCAATTGAAATATTTTTACTTACTAATTGCGTCGAAAATACGCATAATTTTCTCTAATTAAGTCATTATTATAGACTAACAACTAATGACGCATCAGATGATTCTAAAAATTTTCAAAACCACTTACAACTTTTTTTTCCGTAGAAAAGTGCAAGAGAATAAGTATATTTACGAATATTTGAACGGTAAATGTTAAGATGTCGATGTCAATAATAAATAAAAAATAAAGACTCATCCAACATTACGACGTGTCAACCGAAGCGCGCAAGCAATAGCGAGTGCATATACATATATATATATGTATATTCATATGTCCATGGAAATTCTGAAGAAAAAGAAAAGCATACCCTTGGGTCAAAGGAGAGGGAGGATAAGTACTATGCACCACTTGCTAGTTGTAATAGATGAAAGATGCTGGAAGAGGGGTCAAACCACTAAACCATTTGATATTTAAAATTATTAACAGAAAAGCCCAACGTTGATGAATATATTTGACGTTAATTTTAATGGGGACTGTCGTTAAACAACTGCAACTATTTGTCTTATAAAAATAGATCAAGTAGGTTATAATGTTTGGCAGTACTAAATTATTAGTTAGTACTATTATATTGTTTCTAAAAAATAATACTATAAACAGTATACCCTCATGTGTTATATATCACGACTACGCATTACTTTAAGACGAATTTTTTGAGTTTAGTTTAGAAGTCGATTTTTAATAGTATGCATTAAAACTATTTACAATCAACACGACAAAAAGAAAACAAATCCTACCAAAAACAGATTCTCTGTATAACATCGCGCCAAGTACACGTTTAAAATTTTTTACAAATAAGAAAAAATTATTTTTTACAAAAAAAATAAATCAAATCGAAAAAATACTAAGTACTTAAAATCCTACCAAAAACAGATTCTCTGTATAAAGTCGCGCTAAGTACACGTTTAAAATTTTTTAAAAGTAAAAAAAAAATAATTTTTTTACAAAAAAAAAGTCAAATCGAAAAAATACCAAGTACCTAGTATGATGCAAAATCATAACAAATATTTTCATAAAATTTCAAAAAAAAATTGTATAACAAAATTTCAATGTACTTGGTGTGCTTACAAAAGAGTAAAAAAAAAACATGTTTGATTTTATTAGAAATTAATTTTGCTTGAGTACATGTAGTAACGCACACCAAGTACATTGAAATTTTGTTATATAATTTTTTTTTTAAATTTCATGAAAATGTTTGTTATGATTTTGCATCATACTAGGTACTTGGAATTTTTTCGATTTGACTTTTTTTTGTAAAAAATAATTTTTTTTTTACTTTTAAAAAATTTTAAACGTGTACTTATTAGTGGAGCGAATGTCAAGCGTGGATTAAATTATTAATAAAATAGACACAATTAATGCAAATAATCTGAAGTATATTAAAGAGTTGATAAAACAGGATATTAATAGGCATATAAGTGACGTAGTGAATTCACTTAAACAATTTTTTCAGCACGAAATATCAAAAATATCAATGGAAGTTAAAAAAGATTTCTCTGATTTGAAAGATTCATTAAAAGTGACTCGAAGCCAACAAATATCTTATGAAGGTGGTACTATAAATGTTAGTAATAATCATAATAATAGAATTAGTTATAGCTCGGTCATAAAAAAGGTTCCAGTTGCATCAAATATATATCAAATTATAGTTAAACCAGCAATAGTTCAAAAGAGAATGATGATACAATTAATCGTTTGAAAAGTAATATAGATGTAGTCAAACTCGGAGTAAATGTGAAGAAACTTAGAAGTCAATCGAATGGTAATGTTGTTATCGATATTGAAAATGAAAGTGACAAGATCAAGTTAACCAACGAAATTCAAACTCGATTCGGTAATGCTCTTACAGTAAGAAGTATCACAAAAAAGCTGCCTAAAATAAAAATAATTAATGTGGAGGATGATATATTGAAGTTAAGTGATGATAAAATAATAGCTAATTTAATTCAACAAAATGAATGGTTGAAAGTTAAGGAGAGAGACATAAATAATGTAATTATAGTCATAAAAAAGTACTCTACAAGTAAAAATAGTTCAATAATCATCCAGACAAATTTGAAGATTCATAAAGCCATTATAAATCATGGAAGGATACGGTTTGGTTGGAATAGTTATAGAGTTTTCAATCATGTCGATATACTTAGATGTTAAAGATGTTGGAAATTTGGTCATATTGCTAAGAATTGTTCCCAGGAAGAGGTCTGTCGGAGATGCTCGGAAAACCATCACGACAGTAAATGTAAATCTGTTAATCTAAGATGTGTCAATTGTGTAGAAACTATTGATAAATATAATTTAAAAGATATTAACTGTAACCATGCTGCAACTGACAGAAATTGTAGTTCTTATTTAAAATTATTGAATCAGAGACAAATTAATACTTTGTATGCCGAAAAATAGCAAACAGTCATAGGTGAATCCGTCAATTATAACAAATCGAAATTAAGCATTATTACAGTTAATATTTGTGGGTTGATGAACAGAAAGGATGAAATTGATATGATTTTAAATTTAATGAAGCCAGATATATCATGTTTAGGAGAAACTCACACAACAGATGATGTATTGGATTGTAAAATCGCATTTCTAAATTATAACATGACTAGGACTAATTCGAACAATAGTAAAACTGGAGGAGTAGTTACTTATGTAAATAAAAATATAAGATATAAAGTTATTGTAAATAGTAATGAGTTTATAATTGGATCGTGGATAAATTGTATACAAATCCATGACAATAGTGAAAAACTGATCATTTGTAATGTATATAAATCACCTCGTAGCAGCGTAAATGTTTTCTCTGATAATATACAAGAGTTGGCGGAAAAACTAGTTGATTTAGGTAAATTGGTAATTTTAGGCGATTTTAATATAGATACACTAAAAATGGACTATTACGCAAAAAAATTAACAGAAAGAATGTCATTTTCTGGATTAAAGCAAAATATAGATATGCCGACACTATGAGTTCAGAAACTATAATTGACTTAGTTTTTACTAATTTCAAAATTCTATATAAAGTCATGACCACGCCGAAAATCTCTGACCATAACATCATTTATTTAGAGATTGAGGGAGTAATTAATGTAAATAAGATATATATATATATATATATATTGTAGAGACTATAGTAAATTTAGTGACGAGGCTTTCCAAGTTGAACTGATTAAAAAATTTCCCAAGGTTCAATCTAGCATGTCAAATATTGACAATGATTTAGATAAAGTAAAAAGTTTTAATTTATCTATAGATCAAATAAGTAATTATATTTTAGACATTTTAAATGAGATTGCACCCTTGAAACGTAAGCTGATTTAATTTAATTGGAAAAATAAACCGTGGATTAATGAACAAGTTATTAATACTACGAAACAAAGAGATAATGCTTTTAAAATAGCTAGGATTTCACAGTTTTCGATGGATTTGACTAATTATAAAATATTACGCAATAAAGTTGTTTATGAATTAGGAGAAAATAAAAAGAAGTATTATGAATATCATATTGACAATAACAAAAGACAACCTCAAAAAATGTGGAAAACTTTAAAAGATTTGTTAGGAAATAAGAAAAGAAACTATTCCGAAATATGTGAAATTAAATTTGGTAGTGAAGCTATAGCTGATATACAATTAATTACAAATAAAATGAATGAATATTTTATAAGCAGTATAGAGAATATAGTTAGTGAAATAGATAATCAAAATAGTAATTCAGATAATGCAAATAAGGATATTATATGTAAATGGGAAGTTTTTGAAAATGTTGATTATGATATAATTGATAAAGCTATCATTGGGCTTAATTGTAAAAAAGGATCTAAGAATGAGGTTAATGGGCGACTTGTTAAACTTATATGGAAGACGAAAAGTGATATTATTTTATACATGATAAAGAACTCCCTCAAGTTTGGTATAGTGCCAGAAAATTAGAAAATTTCCACAATAACACCCATACAAAAAGTTGCAGGAAGTGTTAAAGTAGAGGACCTGAGGCCGATTAACACGCTACCGTTATACGAACAGATCCTAGAACATATAGTCAAAATACAGCTTAGTAAATTTATTGATGTTAACAACATTATTAACCCAGAGCAGTCGGGATTTAGAAGAAACCACTCATGCGAAACAGCTTTACAGTCTTCTATTATAAACTGGAGAAAAGATTTGGATAAAGGTTTGTTCATTGGGGTTGTATTCGTCGATTTCGCACGTGCGTTCGAGACTATCAATCGTGATACTTTTATATTAATATTATATGAGTTGGTTATAGGTGGTGTGGTACTTGAATGGTTCAAGTCTTATTTATTTAAGAGAAGGCAAAAAGTTAAATTTAAGAATACGATATCACACGAAAGTGAAGTTAAGTTTAGAGTGCCTCAAGGGTCGAAATTAGGTCCTTTACTGTTTATTATTTATATAAATAAAATAATAAATATTTTTAATCAGTCAGGCATTGACTGCAAGTTGTTTGCAGACGATATGAGGTTGGCAGTCAGTAGCAATAATATTAAGATAATTGAAAGTAAATTAAATAATAGTCTCGGACTATTGTCGGAATGGTTAAGTAAACATCAACTAAAAATTAATGTGAAAAAAACGGTATACATGATTATTCATGATCAACGACTAAAAGATATAAGAAATAAATGTAAATTGTTAATTAATGGTAGTGAGTTGAAATATGTTCGTGAAACCAAATATTTGAGTATCATGATAGATGATAATCTAAATTTTAGTAGCAATGCTATGTATGTGAGTCGTAAGATTGCTAAAAAAATTAATGTGATTAATAGATTAAGATATTCTGTAAATAACTATGCTAAGTGTCTAATTTATAATACAATAGTTTTACCCCATTATGATTATTGTGGCACACTAATGATTAACTATACTGAAATAAGCTAGATGTACTTCAAAAGTTACAAAATCGAGTGATATGTGCTATCTTAGGAGTAAATAGGTATGCAAATTTAATAATAATAATAATAATAATAATAATAATAATAATAATAATAATAATTATTATTATTATTATTATTATTATTATTATTATTATTATTATTATTATTATTATTATTATTATTTTTTTTTAGTTAAATGCTCAGGGGGGTATCCCCGGTAGTCCGACTCTACCGAGGGCCTCACCTAAGCGCCAAATCATTACTACTGCGATGCTTCATTAACAAGATGATCAGCATGAGCAGCAGGCCAAGTTTCGTTGCCTTAGGAGACGGAGGGATCCGAGAATAACAGCCTTTTGCATCCGCGATGCCAAAAACTCAACTTGCGGAGAACAAGTTGGAATTTTAGCCAGTGCAGACACAAAAGTCTGTTTCATCCCTCCTAGGACGCCAACAATAAGTACGACAAGCTTTACACGGTAACCTGGGTAGAGTTTGCCAATTTCAAACAGGAGATCCTGATATATTTCGTGTTTGTGCTCTTCTTTAACCGTGATGTTATACTCAGCAGGTGCTGAGAACTCGATGACATAAATGTCACGAGCGGTTTTATCAAAGAGCACAATATCAGGTTTATTGTGATCGATTTTCCGCGTTGTTGCGAATGGCACGTTCCAATAAATACGGCAACGGTCATTCTCAACAACTTGCGGAATATCTCCTGGCAGATAAGGCAGCACTGGTGTTTTATCGATACCGTGAGTATGTCTTAGGTGGTAATAAAGTACTCGCAGAGCAGCATTGTGACGCTGGACATATGCATTTCTTGCCAGCACAGGGCATGCTGACAATAGATGCATAAGCGTCTCAGGATGTTGTTTACACACCCTACACAAAGTGTCGGGTAGCTACATCTGGAACACCTTAGCACGGTATTCAAGAGTATTGATTACACCATCTTGGCAGGCAAAAATATATCCTTCGGTCTCGGACATCAGGCCAGCTGACCTAAGGAAGGAAAACGTCAGCTGCTCGGACAAGCCATGTTCACGCACGTGTTTAAAGAACACGCTGTGCATGGACTTGTCCATATGTGTGCTGAGCAGTTTTTGTTGCTCAGCATTGCTGATGACCCTCTTAAATTCCTCCTTAGGGAGTTCGATAAGAGGGTTTACTCTTCCAAGACCGAGGGATTTTGCTGCGTACATTGCTGCCTTATATAAAAACGCTCCCCTATGCCTATTTTCATGACTATGAACAATTTGCATAAGGAAGTCGTTTTCATCTGCAGTGAAATTGACAACCTCGTATGTTATACCCAAAACCAAACGATCGTGTAGACACTCCAAGCTCTGTAAACCTCTCCCTCCGATGTGCCGGGAAAGGTATAATCTGGTGATTGAGGATTTAGAGTGCATGCTCCGATTCATATTCATGACTTTGCGTGTCTTGATATCGAGATCTCTGAGCTCTTTTCGGGCCCATTTAAGAACACCGAAAGAGTAGAGGAGTACCGGGACAGCAAGCATGTTTGTTGCAGAGACTTTGTTTTTCCCGGAAAGTTCTGATGACCAGATTTTCCGGAGTCTCCGCACATACTCGCTGCAGAGAGTCGTTTTGATTTTCGAGACGTCCTGCATAGGACTCCCGTCAATCCCTAGATATTTGTACGACTCTCCGGCGTCAAGATGGTCAATGACGCTCCCATCTACTAACTCGATATCCTCACGCACATCAGAACACTTACCCTTCACCAGATTAACGACCGCGCACTTGTCCAACCCAAAAGCCATGCCAACATCCCGGGTATACTCCCCTACGATATGCAAGGCTGTCTGAAGGTGTTCCTCATCAGAAGCATACACCTTCAGATCATCCATGTAGAGTAAGTGGGTGATCGAATACTTTCGATCATTTGGTGGACCCACTGAGTATCCACGGGTGCGGCGTAGTGAAACAGATATTGGCAGCAGTGAGATACAAAACAGCAGAGGGCTCAGAGAATCTCCCTGAAAGACTCCTCGTTTGTACTGTACAGCTTCGGTTACACGTTTGTCGTTGCCACATGAAATGTGGAACCGTGTTCGCCAAAGCTGCATCGTACGCCGAATGCATCCCACTGTATCGTGATTGACCCCAAGGCATTTGAGCAAAAAGAGAATAAGCTCATGAGATGTTGAGTCAAATGCCTTGCGGTAGTCAATCCAGGCCATTGACAGGTTGCGCTGATAGCAGATCGCGTCTTGAATGACACAACGATCCACTAACAGATTCTCTTTGCAACCTGACAGGCCTCTTTTACTGCCACGTTGTTCGTATATCTGCTGCCATACAGGGTCTATCTTCTGCAGAATGCGATTATTCAAGATTTTGGTGAAAATCTTATAAACCGCATTCAAACAGGTGATAGGCCTGTAGTTTTTCGGGTCAGACAAGTCTCCTTTCTTTGGGATGAGCACGGTTCGCCCTTCTACAAGCCAGCATGGAATTGGTTCATTAGCTCTGATGAACGCTGTAAAAATCCGGGCCAGATGACTATGGGTAGAAGTTAATTTCTTCCACCAAAACAGGTTAATGCCATCTGGACCCGGAGCAGCCCAGTTCTTACCATTGTTCAGAGCTGAACGAACTTCTTCCACGCTAACTTCGGGGCTCTCTTCATCAGCATTGTCGTTGCGCTGTTGTCGACAAAATGCTTCGAAGTCGTTGAGAGCTGGAGTGTCACGATTCACGTTCAGTTGATCACCATACAACTCGGACCAGAAAGCTTCTACTTGCTCGATGGATGGGGAATCGCCAGAAACAGATGTCTTAGGTGTCAGAAAGCGTGAAGGACTTAACCGAAACAAAGAGTTATCGGTAAGCCGCTTCAGCTTTTTCTCTAGTGACTTTTTAGCAGTCACTAGAGCCCGCAACCTATTAAGGGAACCTTCTTTGATATTAAGAAGATTCTCCTTATTCAGTGTGTGATGCTGATAGCGTAGTCCAGCCGCAATGCGGCGGACTTTAGATGTAAATGCTTTACGTGCATTTACATACTCAATCACACACTGAATGCGGGAGACATGTTTCCGGAGATCATCAATCTTCAGTGACAGCTGCCCAATGCGCCCTCTCATCTTTGCCTCAGGAGAAGAAATATTTCTCCTTATTATTATTATTATTATTATTATTATTATTATTATTATTATTATTATTATTATTATTATTATTATTATTATTATTATTATTATTATTATTATTATTATTATTATTATTATTATTATTATTATTATTATTATTATTATTATTATTATTATTATTATTATTATTATTATTATTATTATTATTATTATTATTATTATTATTATTATTATTATTATTATTATTATTATTATTATTATTATTATTATTATTATTATTATTATTATTATTATTATTATTATTATTATTATTATTATTATTATTATTATTATTATTATTATTATTATTATTATTATTATTATTATTATTATTATTATTATTATTATTATTATTATTATTATTATTATTATTATTATTATTATTATTATTATTATTATTATTATTATTATTATTATTATTATTATTATTATTATTATTATTATTATTATTATTATTATTATTATTATTATTATTATTATTATTATTATTATTATTATTATTATTATTATTATTATTATTATTATTATTATTATTATTATTATTATTATTATTATTATTATTATTATTATTATTATTATTATTATTATTATTATTATTATTATTATTATTATTATTATTATTATTATTATTATTATTATTATTATTATTATTATTATTATTATTATTATTATTATTATTATTATTATTATTATTATTATTATTATTATTATTATTATTATTATTATTATTATTATTATTATTATTATTATTATTATTATTATTATTATTATTATTATTATTATTATTATTATTATTATTATTATTATTATTATTATTATTATTATTATTATTATTATTATTATTATTATTATTATTATTATTATTATTATTATTATTATTATTATTATTATTATTATTATTATTATTATTATTATTATTATTATTATTATTATTATTATTATTATTATTATTATTATTATTATTATTATTATTATTATTATTATTATTATTATTATTATTATTATTATTATTATTATTATTATTATTATTATTATTATTATTATTATTATTATTATTATTATTATTATTATTATTATTATTATTATTATTATTATTATTATTATTATTATTATTATTATTATTATTATTATTATTATTATTATTATTATTATTATTATTATTATTATTATTATTATTATTATTATTATTATTATTATTATTATTATTATTATTATTATTATTATTATTATTATTATTATTATTATTATTATTATTATTATTATTATTATTATTATTATTATTATTATTATTATTATTATTATTATTATTATTATTATTATTATTATTATTATTATTATTATTATTATTATTATTATTATTATTATTATTATTATTATTATTATTATTATTATTATTATTATTATTATTATTATTATTATTATTATTATTATTATTATTATTATTATTATTATTATTATTATTATTATTATTATTATTATTATTATTATTATTATTATTATTATTATTATTATTATTATTATTATTATTATTATTATTATTATTATTATTATTATTATTATTATTATTATTATTATTATTATTATTATTATTATTATTATTATTATTATTATTATTATTATTATTATTATTATTATTATTATTATTATTATTATTATTACTATATTATTTAAATTTAAATTTAAATCTACGAGAGTGGGGACAGCTCATGCCACGCTAGCTCCCACCGCCACGCGATATCCCCCTCCACTTTGCAGTGGGGTCCGCTATAGTGTCAATACCACTACTAGTGTCGAACGATGATAACAAGCTCCCCCTTTTGGGAGTAAGGCCCTTAATACCTTATCCCACTTTTCTCTAGGGTGTTGGTTCGCGTAATGATATAAAAAGCCGATGCCCAATGCATCACTCTCTCAACCAATCAGAAATTGTAATTGTACGGTTTATTACACGCAAGTAAACTCCCGATTTAATTTAATTGTATTATTCTTTTGACTCGAAATAAATCGCGCCGGCAGTTCACAAGCCGACACGACTCCAGGACGTAACACATATAAGATAATTATAAATTACAATACTAGAAGATTAACTCAAACTGCTAAAAAAGTTTCACTTCTACTGTGAATTTACGTAGATATGACTCACAATTTTTTTCTTTAAATTTGTTTCAGGCATTTAATAGTGGATATACAGTACAATATTTTCCTACTCTATTATTTCAATGTAGTTACTTCATTTTGTTAATTTTTTTAGGGAAGCTATTTAAAATATATTTCGTCAACAATGTTAAAAAATAATTCCATTATGTTTAAACAAGTAGAAATTGATTGTGATTCAATAGAATTGATTGTGATTCAATAGAATTGATTGTCTGCATCTTTGAGATTGCAAATGTATGGCGAATGTTTTATTCCAAATGTATGAGCTGGTTGAAAATTCAAAAATACCTAAAAAAAATTGTTTATTATTAAAAATATTGAAAAGAATTGTATTATAAAATAATTCATACTTTTTCAGGACAATAAACTCCAGGTGCAGGAATTTTAGATTGATCAGTTGGTAGTTGATAACGACCACTTATACTGTAAGCTGCACTTTTACTTCTCACAATATCTGGATCGATTGCTTCATAAGTTCCAGGTCCAGGTACTAATATTCGATCATCTGTGAATACTTTTTGTCTGCTGGCAATCGAGTATGCTGGTGCAGCTTTTTTGTTACCTTCCTTAGTTGCGCCAAAAGCCGATGGTATTGTGTACACATTTGGAGCTGTTTATCAAAAGATTTATCTATGTATAGAAGAGAAATTTCTTTGCGTTAAAGTTTTTTTTTCCCTCACCCTGTAGAATCTTATTGCATGCATTGAAAGAAAATTCTTTCGAAAGTTAAGCCTTTAATTTTAATTTTTAGAACATAATATTTATTTTTAAAATTTCACCATTTGAAAAGCATAGATTGTAAAGATTTTTTTTCAGTTCTCTAATGCTCAGTCACAATTTTAATTATTAGGCCACCACCTGTAGTAATTTGTGGCGAAGGTTTTTATTTACGAATAATATTTTTTTAATTAATTGAACTTATTAATGACAATAACAGAAATAAAATTTTATATATTTCTGGAAAATTATCGGAGTTTGCAAACAGCATTGTATTCCTTAGAAATTGCAAAAAACGGTGGTCCGTGGAAAAATATCTTAACTTGTGTTCAGTCACGAGCTTAATCATTTTGAAAAGCTTCGTGTACTTTCGCTACGTCCGGGAATTGCCGAACTCGCTACTGACTTCAAGGTCAGAATAGTGCCGGGTCACTCGTTATTTGGGCTCGGTACATACAATTTCTTACTCATGATTGTGTCAAGCCGGCATGAGAGTCTCGCTACTAGTTGGCCAATCAGAGAAATTGGCGGCTAACTACTACCCGTTGGTGCGCTTTTAAGCCAATGGGAAAATTTCCTAGTGCAGCCATGCTCACGTCATCACCAAGTGGCAACGAAGGAAGAAGACGCCGCTATTACATGTCTTTTCGTTTCTTGTCTTCAACCGCTTCACCTACAATTTTTGTAATTAAGCAATTCGTCGTAACTCTCAAAGTTTAGTAACTACAACCTCTTAAAATATAAAATCGGGGAAAAATTTATTTTTTTACGTCTCCAAAAACTAATTTAATAGGTCTACGTGAAAAAGTCAAACCGAAAAATTGTATATCATCAGACTCACTAAAATCTGATGGCCGTACAATTTTTTAAACCAGTAAATCTACAGCTAGCACTGGTTTTGTTAATTTTAAATAGACAAGAGTTAGAATATTTATGTTAGTCGTAAAGGTCATGTCTAAATTTTTTTTTTTTTTTACAGTTCTCTAAATTCATTTGTAATATTTTTTAATTCAAATTAATTTCAAAGTCATGCATCTAATTATATTTTTCACTAAAAAAATTGAAAAGTACTTGTAAATAATCGGTTGTTGACTTTATCAAGATTTTAATAAAACTGTAATTATAATACAAATTACAGAAGTAAGCCATATTTATTATATCAAAATTTGATATAAATACAGATACTACGTAAGTCAGTCATAAGTTGTGCATGGATTTTAGATCTAGCATAAATAATCATGTTATTTAGATAGTTTAAAAAAAGTATCCTAAATATTCGAGACTTGCAAAACCAGTACTAGCTGTAGATTTACTGGTTTAAAAAATTTTACTGCGATTAGATTTTAGTGAGTCCAATGATATACAATTCTTCGGTTCGACTTTTTCACGTATTTGTATGAAATTAGTTTTTGGAGATAAGCGGCTGAGGCAGCCATTCGGCACGCACGTGGCTCGGGCAATCACCGAAGTTAAGTAGCATCAAGCAGGATTACTACTTGGCTGGGTGACCGTTTAGCCACGCGTTGGGATCGAACAAAGGTCTTCGACCGTTAGGCGCGGGATGAAGATCCAGTGATCGGTAAAATGGGAATTTTATCGACACCTGGAGCTTCACTCAAACCGAAAACTGTACTGGCTAGGTTTTCTCTGTGGTTTTCCTACGCGACTACACCTCCATTGCACATGGGAGGTAGCAGGGCATCACCGTAATGATGCAGTACAGTCATAAGCACAAGTCAGGCCACAGTCGCAAAAATTAAGAGGTGAAAAGTCAAAGTAGCGATAATATATTGGGATGAAAAATAAATATGCAGAGTAACAAGGAAGAATTCGAATGTAGAGATAAAAAAATGGAGAACGCTAAGTGCCTTGTAAAACACGATGAGTGATACAAGTAAAAATATAAATAAATAAAAAATAGTTTTTGGAGACGTAAAAAATAAACTTTTCCCCGATTTTATATTTTAAAAGGCTGCAGTTACTAAACTTGAAGAGTTCCCTTATTTAAAAAATTTATTTAATCCATGCTAAGTGTATATCTATATTAGGGTGCTTCTTTTGAAACGAACATTATTTTTTTTTAGCGGACACAAGAAAAATTGTGAGCTTACTGTAGTACTAATCTTTTTTGCTAAAATGTTAAAATGCATGAATCTCATGAACAGTGCATTTTAGCAATATAAGTGTTATGAGCAATTTTTTAGAAGACAAAATTTTCTGAAATATTGTTTCTATGCATATTTTTCGTAAGATGAGCCGTTCCTTCACAATTATCAAGATAAATAAAAAAAGTAAAAAATTGACTTTTGGAGCTGATATAATCGACATAGATCGAATTATAGCGAAACCGTTTTATATACTTTTAAAAAGCAACAAATAATCTACAAATAAAAATTGGTTTCAAAACAATAGCTTAAAATCAGGCTCAGTTATAGTAATTTAAAAAAAAAAGTTATTCGATTTACATGCTTTTTAAATACACTGAAAGAAATTTTCTTTAAAAGTTACCGTTAAATTCACTGTAATCGTGGGACATAATGCAGTGCTTTTATTTATTACCATTTTTGAAATAAAAATTAGAAAAATATTCATTTATTTTGTGGTAAACTTCATAAAATTTACCGAAAACCGAATAAAATTTACAGTAGACTACAGTAAAATTTGTTGAAAAAAAGTTAAAAATTATCTGACTTACCGACAAATGATTAGATTGTGCCATTTGTCCCACGATTACAGTAAATTTAACGGTAATTTTTAAAGGAAATTTCTTTCCATGTAGGAAAACTTCGATGCTCGAGAGGAAGTACTTAAAATCAAAATTGAGGGCTGAAATTTTCAGGAAATTTTTTTCCAATATAAACAACAAAATTTTCTTGTGACCACCCTGCTTAAAAAATCTCATAAGATCCGATAGCTTCTTATAAATTCTCATAGAAATTTTATGAGAATGAATAAGTTCTATAGGAAGCGGGAGACGTCTTCTCATAGAACTCACTGAATTTTATGAGATTGAATGGGAGTTATTTAAAAAAGTTATTTTCTCATAGATTCTGATAAGAAATTCTTTATAAGAATTTATCGAAAAATAAAAATGTTTATGAAAAATGAGTTTTTATAAGGTTGGATGAGGTAAAACATTCACGAGATTTATAGGAATCTATAAGAATTCCGTCTCAATAAGAACATATGAGGAAACAATTTCATCAGTAATGATAGGATTCTATAAGAAAATAATAAAATTTACAAAATTATTGTTCGCATGAGAAAGTATAAGGAAATGATTTCGTCGTTAACAACAGGAATCTATGAGAAAATAATAAAATTGACGAAATTTCTGTTTTAATAAGAACATATGAGAAAATTATTCTGTTGCTAATAATTGGATTCTATGAGAAAATAATAAAATTATTTTCCCATTCATTCTCATACAGCGGTAAGAGTGGTTTAAACTTGTACCCATAGAATCTTATAAGAAATTGACGCATTGCAAATTATTTTCTTATAGATTCCCATAAGAATATCGCCAGCAAATTTACGTAAAAATAATAAAATTATTTCCCCATTCATTCTCATATAACAACAAGAAACAAGACGTGTACATTTCCAATTGATTCTCTTATGAAATGTAAGTATGACCCATTCCTATTCATTCCGATAAAAATGTGAACATGTACAACAAACTTTATATAAGAATGAATGAGACGTAAGTTCAAAGGTTTGGTAAGTTTTTATCGGATTATGCTCGGATTTGAATATATTCTCATAGGTTCCAATATGGACTATCATTTTTCGATGGGACACTTTGCCGATTCATTCTCATAAAAATTTTTTTATGAGAATCTATCGGATTTTTTAAGCAGGGCACTAAAAAAAAATAATGTTCGTTTTGAAATAAGCACCCTAATCTATGTATTAGTTAATTCGAATGGTTTTAAATCATTTTTCTTAATCAGTGTTACGACAAATCGTTTGATTACGAAAATTGCAGGGCATAACATTTTCTACAAAAGTGTTTCTGACATTTTTTTAACAATTATCAATAGTTTGGGCGCGAGATAAGATTTAGTGTTATTTTTACGAAATTTTAATCTAGAAGCGATTTGTGTAGAAATCTAATTGAGTTACGGACTCGATTCAAAGGACTTTTTTTGTAGCCAATTTAGTCCTCTACAAAAGCTCGTATCTCAAAATGCAAAAAAAAATATTAATACGGTGAGCGAAAAGAAAAAGTTATAAAAAATTATTTTTCAATGTTATTTAAATGGGAAAAATACAAAATGGATTAGCAACGGGTTAAAATCGAAATTAAGAGCTGCCAAGCGGCTCAGAATTTTTGTTTTTCCACCGACTACAAGATTTTCAGGTGGGACAATAAAATAAATGTTGCTCTGAAATGAAGTACCCTAATATATATGGGGCGTTCCACGCCAAATCGGATACCATTTAACTTTTGCATCTCGGATTTTTTTGAAACTTTTTTATCTTTTAGTATTCGCTATGAGTTTGACTGCAGCGCCAGACAAAATATGAACTACGGGAGGCTGTCAGAGTATGTTTTTATACGTATGTCAATAGCAAGAAACATAAAAATAAATAAATATTATAAATAATAGTAAAAAAAAAGTTGTAAAAAATATGTGACAGTTTTATAGTAATTGCAGTTTTGTTTTTTAGCTAAACGAATCATCAATAAGTAAGTATAATGATAAAAAATAAAAAAGATTGCAGTAAGCATTTAGGTTAAGTTGTTTGAAATTCATATCAAAGTCAAAATATGATACTAAGAAAAAAATCAAAATGAAAAATAAATAATTAAATAATAACAAAATAAATACTTTCACGTGTGCTTGCTTACAATTTCAGTAATCATAGCCTCCCGTAACTCCGAAAGTAACCACTGCAAACGCTTCAGTCAATTTGATTTCCCCTACCATGGCTTCACTCAGAGCGAATAGGTTGAAAGAGGCCCTCATGACTTTTTTCAAATTTTTTCCTCCAAGCGTTTTCGAGATATTAAATTATGAAAAATATAGAGATTTTTTATTCAAATGCCTACAATTTCGCGAAAAGTGGTTTAAATAAAATTTTCATAGAAATAAAATATGTTTGTTTTTAGACATCTTTTCAGTAAAAAATAAAAAAATAATTTTGAACCACGCTACTATTGAAATTTTAAATTTTAAGTATAAATTGTCAATTTACAAAAAACACGTACTGATCGATTTTCCTCATAATTTTTCACAGCAAACTGTCACCTCTTCTACAACTTTTTCAGCCATGCTCATGATGAGATAACGATGGGATCTATTTTCATTCGATTTTTTAAATTTCACATTCCAGTTTTTTTTAAGAAAAATGTGTAAAAAACAATCATGCTCAGGATTGACTATTAATAATTATGTGACACACAATAATCATCAAAATTTTTAAATTTTATTTCCACAGAAAAATTATTATTAATTCCCTGATCAAACAACTGAATTCAACCAAATTAAAAATTTTAATTCTGTTATATTCTGTCGAACTCTGCAAAACAGAATTCAACTAAATTGAAAATTTGAATTTGAATGAAACAGAATAAAACTGATTTAAAAATTTCAAATTTGTTTTCATTCAGTTTAATTCGGATTCAGAACCAGAAATTGGTGAATTATTTTCGAATTAATCAGAATTAAACCACATAGAATTATTTAAATTCATTTTAATTTGGACAAATTCTGGTTTTCCTACTGAATTAGACAGAATTCATTTTTAAGTTAGGTAGCGAATTAATAGAATCAATCTGAATTGAATAGAATTAAAAATTTAATTCTGTTTAATTCGATCGAATTCAGTTGTTTAATCAGGGATTAACATCTATTCCCTTCCACGTTTAATAATTTTTCTGGGGAAATAAAATTTGAAAATTTTGATGACAATTGTGTGTCAGATAATTATTAATAGTAAATCCTGAGCATGATATTTTATTTACACATTTTTCGTAAAAAAAATTGGAATGTGAAATTTAAAAAATCGAATGAAAATAGATCCCATCGTTATCTCATTATAAGCATGGCTGATCGGTGTCCGATTTGGCGTGGAACGCCCCATATATATATATATATATATATATATATATATATATATATATATATATATATATATATATATATATTAGGGTGCTCCAAAAAAAATCGGTATTTTTTTTTTCTTTCGGCTGTTGTAAAAAAAGTTTCTATACATTGAAAAAAAAATCCTGTCAAAAGGATGATTTTTTAGTTCAAGTTTAAAAGGTGGCGCTCGCTCTTCGAATTTTCCTATGCTAAAAGCATGGGAATTTTACTTTTTTATAAAAAATCTCATAACTTCAATTTACATGAAGGAAAAAATTCGAATTCTGGATATATTTACAGGAAATTTTATGCTCTACAAAATTGTTCATGAGTTCATAAGCTCTAAAACATACGGTTCAAAAGTTACAGATATTTAAAGTTGATGAGTTTCTGACAATCCTCGTTCAAACGGTATTTACACCAAAACTGCTACTCTCATAAAAAGTATCAAACAAAGGCTTTGTAACGAATTTCATGTATCACAGAATGACTTCAAAAACATCAATATAAATTTTGTACTCAATGATTAATTAATATGTTTAATAAATACTTTTTCATGGAAATTATTATTTTCTGCTTGTGTAACATAAAGTATTAAAAGTTTTTACTAAATTTACTTTGAATAAAACTCAGCTACGATCAGAATTATTATTTTAACATATTTATTATAATATTATTATATTTCTCACTTTTTCTAGAATCAATTTATGTGAAGATTGTGTTAAAAACATGATCACAAACATACAATTAATTTTTAAAAAATTAACCACTTCAAATAACTGTAACTTTTGAATCGTACATTTTAGAGCTTATGAGCTCATCAACAATTTTGTAGAGCATAAAATTTCCTACAAATATATCCAGGATTTGAATTTTTTCCTCACTGTCAATTGAAGTTATGAGATTTTTTTATAAAAAAAGTAAAATTCCCATGCTATTAGCATGAGAACTTTCGAAGAGCGAGCGCCACCTTTTAAAATTGAAATAAAAAATCATCCTTTTGACAGGATTTTTGTTTCGATGTCTAGAAACTTTTTTTACAACAGCCGACAGAAAAAAAAAATATCGATTTTTTTGGAGCACCCTAATATATATGTATATATATGTATATATATACGCACTAGCCTTGCTTAAAAAATTCGATTGATTCTTATACCTGTATATGGGTCATTCTCAGTTAAGACGTAAATTCGACGTCCACGGTGAAAAATCATCTTTTTTTAAAAAATTTATTTAAAAAAATGTAATTATCTTTTAAAACTTGTGCTCATGTAAGTGGTCACTTAAATTTATTTCTTAATTTTATTTAATTTAGTCACAATTGCATCTCAAAGTCAGAAAACATCTCTCCCCTGGCTTGTCCCCGGGCTGATTCTGTTTACCCAGACAACATTAAAGTCGGAATGATTGCTTTACGACGTCTTTTTGATGGAGTCATCAAGAATTCCAGATGACTTCTCAAAAGTGTCATTTTTAAGAACTCTTAATTAAGAGTTCTTGAAGACTCCCTAAATAAGACGTCAGTTTTCTCAACATCTAAATGTATTCTTCTTTAAACTTCTTTATGGAGTCAAAATTAGGAGCTTCTTGAAGACGTCATGGTAAATTCATAATGAAGTCTTATTCACGAAGTCAGAAAAAAGAACTCTTTCAGCACTCTTTTAAATGACGTCTTACTGAGTTCGCTAGGTGGCTCATTCGACATCCTGAGAACTTCTTAAAGACTTCTTTAAGATGTTGATGAGACGTTCAAATCATCAAAAAAAAAAGTTTTCAAAAAATCTCAAAAAAAAAAAATTTCGAACACAAAAAAAACAAGTTGCAATTTTTTTTTCCTTTGACTTTTTTTGAGATTTTTTTTCTTTTTTTGTCATTTCCTTGCATTTGGTGAGTAGCCAATGCAAAAATTTACGAAAAGTCGGAAAAAAATGATTTTTTCATTTTGATTATGATTACACAATTAAAGGAACAAAACTTGTTCCTTTAATTGTTTTGCAAAACTTTGATCAATCCACCCCAAAAACGGCTCGATAGATCAATTTGAAAATTCGCACGGTTATTAGGGGTACATTGACCTACAAAAGTCCCTGGCAACATTAGTCTTTTCATCGATATTTACAGAGTAGCGGTCGATTTACTAAAAAACCAAAAAAAGTCATTTTTTTGTACTTACTTCTAATGGATGTTAAAAACAAAAACATTTTTTTTTTTTTTTTGAAAAAATGATGGGAGGGTCTTGTAGGGAATTTATTTAAGTTTTTTATGCCGCCCTTCAATTTACTGTGCGATCATGAGTACCTGAAATATCGATGATGAAACCTAAAAGGATTATTTTTTGTTTGAAGGCTGATATCTCAGCGACAAGTGATCGTACGAAACTCGAAAAAAATGCAAATTAAAGCTGATCAAATTTGCTGGCCGACCTATGCATTGGCTTAGCTGAAAAAATTTTATTGCAGTTTGTGGGCTCTTTTAAAGAAAAGGAAAAATTTTTTTCTCGCGATATTTCTCATGTTTGCGCAATGGCTGGAGGTCTAAAACAAATTAATGAACATGAGTTGAAACTAGAGATTTTAAGCTACAAAATGCTTTTTTTAATTTTTCGATACGATTATTTTTTTTTACGAAGTCACAGCCTTGCAAAAATTACTAAAAAATTTCTAAAATTTTATTGTTCCTTTAATTTATGGCATGAGTGTACTTCATTGAAAAAACTCGATTATTATGTTTTTTTTTACAGAACATGGCACTCTGTTTATCAAGTCTCTCCCCTGGATTGAGTATCTCGACTGGTTTCTTATGAAAAAAGATACAATTAATAAATTGACTGACCGCCTTGCAGAAACGTTTAGAATGATTGTTTTGATCGAAACATTGTAAAATTTAATTTAATTTTTTAATTTTTTATCGTGCCGCGTTTTATTAATAAGCGATTTACGTCTTAACTGAGAATTACCCATATATAAGGCCCTATACTTAACTGCAGCACTTCTCATAGAACTCATTCATTCTTATAAAATCTCTATAAGAATGTATGAGAATCTATTGGATTCTATAATGTTTTGTAAACAGGGAGCATATTATCACGTATATATTATCTGTTACCAGCCCTCATCGTCGGTCATTTTGTAACATTAAATGACTATATATTTTACTACTGGTATCAATATCCTAGCACTAACCGTATGAACATCCGTAAATACTCTTATCCTCCGGCACCTTTTTGTGTAGAAAAAAAGTTGTAAGTGATAATAACGTAGTACAGAGCCAATTTTTAACACCTCAGCTAACTCCATAACAGTCGGTTAAAAAAAAAACAACTACACCAGTAATTTTTTTGTAGTGATAATAATAAATATTTCGAGGTTTAAGCCTGTAGGTATTCAGGATCAACATTTTGTTATTGGGAAGAAAGACCAGGAGACGTATAGAGTGATAAAGCTTGTGACAGGGGAAATATTGTCGACTCGTTGCTCTGAATCTCAGTGTATGCTGAAAGTCACACGAAGTATACATTGTCTGATTTAGGTAAAGTTAATTAATTAATGTAACGGGACCGAAGTCTACCTCCGTTTTACCGAAGACCGTTTCCGTGCCCTTTTGGGCATACACGCACTGCAAGGTCACCCCCATCTTCCAACCCAGATGACACTCTTAGTCGAAAAATATAATCAAGTGACGACTAAGGTGGACGTTAAGCGAAGGTATAATAAGAAATCCTTATTGCGCGTGGTATCTAACCACGAGTCCTACCTCTCTTGGGCCAACACTACTACCATCTCAGAAAATAAAGAGACTCTTGCCGCAGTGGGCTTGGAATGGCCCTCGTGGTACCGGACTCCCAGTGCTGGTTAACATGGTTGCTTATGGAAGTGGTGGGACGCAATTTCTCCCCAAACCCTATCCTAAAGAGCTTCCTCGACTTTTTCTCTTTCGGGTTCCCAATATGGTATCATCCGCTTGTTCATTCCCTGATAGATTTTCTACTTTCCAAGCTGTAAGATAGTCTAATTCTTCAAGCCAAATAGAAATTGAGAGCAGCTCAGGATTTAGGTATAGTTAATGAATAAGTTACATTTAAATTAAAGAACAAGAAGAAGAGGAACGTCAGATAGACGTCACAGAAACTCGCACCCAATCAGAAGGCGCCATTTTGAAAAAAAGGGAAGGCCCTCCTACGGTCGATTGGGGTATATAAGGAGCGGCAATAATAATTAATTGAATTAAAGATATTAAAATAAATGATTGCCTGAAATAAAATTATCCACGCACTTTGAATTTCAAATAAGTCATAGTGACGAGCGCAACTTCTCCCCGCTGTGGACATGCGTAGACCACGTCGATAAATAAATCAGTTGTTAGGCTAGCTTTTTTTTGTGTTCATTAAATTAAATAATTATTTTCATATTTATTAATTAATATTTTGGTATGAATGGTGTGACCAAACGATTCAGAAAAGATTGAATTATTTAGTTTTGTACATTAAATTAACTGCATTAGAATAATCTTTTTTCAGTATTCCGATAAAGTCGAATGAACTTTTACTTGCAAAACGCTTTTGTGAATATCAACAAAAATTACAACTTTTTTTGCTAGGTTTTTGTACTAGGAGATTCATTAGATTTTTCTCTATTTAATGCAATTTTTTGTTTGACATTGGCAATTTTTCGCCACAAAACTTCGCAGTAAGGAAAGTAGACTATAAGCAAATGTAAGGTAAAGAAAGAAAAGTGGAATTCCCCAAAATAGTCCTTTTGCCGCCATAGAGCTCTATATACAAAAATAAAAAAATTATGTCCACGGCTTTTTAAGGTGTATTCTTATGTATTTTTATACAAGGAATTTGAATTTGAAGTTCATTTTTTTAAAGAATGATTGAGTTTTTAGTCATTAACAATTTAAATATTTAAAAAATAATATCTTGAAAAACAATTTGTTTTGTGAATTTTTTTTTATACTATCAACTTCATCATCAAAATTTGAATAAAAATGTCTTAGTTATTCTATTTAATTATAGATATTTAAATCCTACCAAGAACAGATTCTCTGTATAACATCGCGCCAAGTACACGTTTAAAATATTTACAAATAAGAAAAAATTATTTTTTACAAAAAAAAATTCAAATCGAAAAAATACCAAGTACCTAGTATGATGTAAAATCATAACAAACATTTTCATGAAATTTAAAAAAAAAATTATATAACAAAATTTCAATGTACTTGGTGTGCGTTACTACATGTACTCAAGCAAAATTAATTTCTAATAAAATCAAACATGTTTTTTTTTACTCTTTTGTAAGCACACCAAGTACATTGAAATTTTGTTATACAATTTTTTTTTGAAATTTTATGAAAATGTTTTTTATGATTTTGTATCATACTAGGTACATGGTATTTTTTCGATTTGACTTTTTTTTTGTAAAAAATAATTTTTTTTTTTTACTTTTAAAAAATTTTAAACGTGTACTTAGCGCGACTTTATACAGAGAATCTGTTTTGGTAGGATTTTAAGTACTTGGTATTTTTTCGATTTGATTTATTTTTTTTGTAAAACATAATTTTTTCTTATTTGTAAAAAATTTTAAACGTGTACTTGGCGCGATGTTATACAGAAAATCTGTTTTTGGTAGGATTTGTTTTCTTTTTGTTGTGTTGATTGTGAATAGTTTTAATGCATACTATTAATAATCGACTTCCAAACTAAACTCAAAAAATTCGTCTTAAAGTAATGCGTAGTCGTAATATATAACACGTGAGGGTATACTGTTTATAGTATTATTTTTAGAAACAATATAATAGTACTGTTTAGTCACGAGCTTGATTAATTTGAATCAAGCTTCGTGCATTTCCGCTCGGTTCGAAAGTTGCCGAACTCGCTACTGACTGAAGGTCAGAATAGTGCCGGGTCACTCGCTATTTGGGCCCGGCACATACAATTTCTAACTCAGGATCGTGTCAAGACGTCCTGAGAACCCGCTACAAGCTGGCCAATCACAAAATTCGTCTTATATTGGTCAACCTATGAGAGAGTTCACTATCAACTGCTACCTGTTGGCGTGCTTTTAAGCCAATAGGAAAATTCGTTATATGCAGCAAGGCTGCCACGTCGACACCAAGCTCCTCGACGACTCAACGACGCTACCAATTTTCATCCTACAACGTGTCTTTGCTACTTGCAACCTCGTGCTTGAACCGCTTCGCTTATTAATTCTTGTGTGAAATTATAACTAAATCGCTACGCTAAATTATCCTCAATATTTAGACAGTATATCAAGGCTGCTATTTATTGAGAATAAATAAATTGTTCTTTTGCCAATAATTAATTGTTAATTAATTATTGCTGACTTAACCGCTAGTGACCACGTGTCAATTTTATACGTGAATTATATCTTTGAGTTTGCATTCGCTATCACGTATAATTTATCTAGTCGCATTCGCTATTAATCATAATTCTCATAATTTTTAAGTGTAAATAAGTGTAAATAAATCTATAATTTATTTTGGGATAAAATCTGAGTAATTTTTAATTGTTTAATTAACCTCGCCTAAACTAGATCCAATTAGTTTATTCGCTCATTTTACATTTTGGTCCTTCGAGCCGGATCTGGCGAAATTTAAACAATTGAAAATTATTTAAAATTAAAAATCTGAAAAAAATTGTGAGAAAAAGTGTAGTGTCAGTTTGTGTCGTGAAAATCGCTAAGTGCCGTGGGCATTGCTGAGCACTGCTAGAGTGCTGCCCAGGGTGATCTATTTTACACACCGGTGTAAAAAGACTTTTTAGAAAAAGAGGTTCGAAAACTTAGCGTCGGTTTTACGTATCGCGTCCATTTTGTGCCACGTATCTACAAGATGGCCGCCGAAGCTCAAATCGCTCTTCAAATGCAACGCATCGACACGATGCGCAATATGTCCAACCGCTTGACTGACGCTGTACTCGCTACCCAAGGTGCCGCCGCCATTGACGCAGAACTCGCTATCCTGAATGAATTGTGGAACCGTTTCAACACAACTCACGAGAGGCTGTATGACGATGTACCTGATATCATTGCCAACGAATGTCATACAGGTAACGCTTATGAAACCGCTAACGTTGCTTACACCTCTCTTAGAGTGAGACTCAGCGCTGCTAGACCCGCTCCAGAACCGGTTCATGAACTTCCTGCCGCTAATCATGATCAAACCGCTTACTTTGGTGGAGTTCACAAGTCTAACTTGCCACAAATCAAGCTGCCAACCTTCCAAGGTTCTTATGACGAGTGGGAGTCGTTCAAGGACTTGTTCACGTCTCTCGCCATTAATAAAGATTCGCTGACCGGGTCGCAAAAAATGCATTACCTGAGGACGCAGGTAAAAGTTGAGGCCGCCGCACTACTCGCTAATCTCCAGATCACAGATGACGCTTTTCAACCCGCTTGGGAATTGTTGAATACTCGCGACACAAATCCACGCAAATTACTCGATATGCATATCGATGATTTGCTGGATCGCCAACCGCTAACGTCACACTCTGCTGCTGATTTGGATGCGCTGTTACTCGCTAACAAGAAATCGCTGGACGCTATCGCTGCACTGGGAATTCCAATTGGTGAGTTGGATCCCTTTTTAATTCGCTTGACTGTTCGCTGTTTGCCATCCGACTTGAGAGTGGAATGGATGGCTTCGCTTGGGTTATCCAACGAGTTTCCCACTTATCAACAACTACACGACATGCTAAAAGCAAAGGTTCGAGCGTGGGAAAACTCTGAAATTGGCGCGAAGATAACCTCTAATCAAGCTAAGGGTGTGGTTGAAAAACTCCCACCCAAGTCTTACGCTAAGTCAGCCACAAACAAACAAGTGAAGTTTGTGAGCAGTAAATCCGCTACTCCTGCCAGATCAACGCCATCTACATCTACTGGTTCCGCTAGTTACGTCGCTTTCACTCCCAAGGACCGTACGAGTGAACCGGGCATGTGCCCAATCTGCAAGGAGAAGCATTTCGTTCTCTTTTGCCCCAGCTACCAGAAGGCGTCGCCACTGAACAGAAGAACGATTGTACAGCATTATCGTCTCTGCTTCAACTGTCTGGGACGCCAC
The DNA here is from genome assembly GCF_026212275.2 of Microplitis demolitor. NCBI lineage: Eukaryota > Metazoa > Arthropoda > Insecta > Hymenoptera > Braconidae > Microplitis > Microplitis demolitor. Next base: position 8,158,068 of record NC_068553.1, read on the forward strand.
CGCTACGCTGATTGCAGAACTAAACAGAAATGCTGCCATTGTGATCAGCCACATCACACGTCGACGCACCTTGATGATGGTGCTGCCGCTAAACCAGCACAGGACGCTCCTGTAGCGACCCAGGTAACAAATAGTTCCAATTTTAGTAACTTTTGTTTTGAATTCGCTAACTTAGTCTGCTTTCAGCTCATTCGCTCAATGTTGTACTGGCTACCGCTATTGTTAAGTTGAATTCGCTAACAGGAAGTACATGTACTGCCCGTGTACTTATTGATCAAGGATCGGAGTTATCCTTCGTGACGCATTCGCCAATCAAGAAGCTGGATATTCAACTCAGTAAAGCAGCTGTACCATTACGTGGGATTGGTAATGTGTCAGCTGGGCATTCGCTTGGGTCATGCAAGATGACGCTGCATTCGCTACACAACAACGCTAAGAAGAAGAAATGGCCGCATCTAACTGGGCTACAACTCGCTAATCCAGACTTCTTGACATCACGACCTATTGACATCATTCTGGGTGCAGCACCAGCTGCACATATAATCAACGCTAAAATACGAAAGGGAAGTGACAATGACCCAATCGCTCAGTCAACATCGCTTGGCTGGATCATATATGGATCTGTGGACACCGCTACATCAAAATTGACAGCTTATGGTCATCATGTCGCTGTTGATGATCAACTACAAGACTTGTTAAGCAAGTTTTGGTACCAAGAAGAGCCACAGACAGAATTCGCTACATGCTATACTGAAGAAGAAGAAGAGTGTGAACAACAGTTTGTCAATACACATTACAGACAGTCTGATGGTCGATACCCGTTCGCTTGCCGCTTAAATTTTCGCCAAGTCAACTGGGTGATTCGCTCAGAGCTGCACAATACGCTTTACTACGTTTTCGCAAACGATTGGAAGCTGATCCAGTCTACAAGAAGTTGTACTCCGACTTCCTGAAGGAGTATGAAGACTTGGGACACATGAAACGTATGAAATTAAAGGATTTACCATCGAACAGCTACCTGTTGCCTCATCATGGGGTTCTGAAAGAGCAGAGCACTACCACCAAGCTCAGGGTGGTATTCAATGGGTCCTGGAAAACAACATCTGGCGTATCTGTCAACGAGATACTTCATGTGGGCCCAAAGATTCAAGTTGACATCAGTGATGTACTTATTCGCATCCGCTGCCATCGCTATCTATTCGCTACTGACGTTACAAAAATGTTTCGTCAGATTGCAGTTGACAAGGAAGATCATCATCTACAGTACATACTCTGGTTTGACGAAGATGACATCCCAATAGTATTTGCACTCGCTACTGTTACTTATGGAACAACATCGACTCCATACCTCGCTGGAAGAGCACTTTTACAACTCGCTGAAGACGAAGGGAATAAATTTCCGAAGGCTGTCGAACCGCTAACTAACACACGCTACGTTGATGACATCTATGGAGGTGCAGATGAACTCGCTGAGGCAATCCAAGTTGCTCTCGACACAAAAAATATGTGTGCCACAGGATGTTTTCCGCTTGCCAAGTAGGCTTTGGGATACTACAGTAAAGTGCTCGGGTTAACCTGGAATTGAACACAGGATAAATTCCAGTTCGGCTATTCGCTTCCAGAAGCATCACCAACTACTAAACGCACAATTTTATCTGAAATTGCTCGCTTGTTTGACCCACTGGGGTTTTCGGCACCGATCATCGTGAGAGCCAAGATGTTCATGCAGAAGCTCTGGCTGCAGAACTTTGACTGGGATGCTACGCTATCACCGTCGCTTCTTCAAGAATAGAATTTGTTTCGAGATGAACTACATCAAATCTCGAAGATTCAGATACCGCGCTGGAATCATGTAAAAAATGGTGCATCAATTGAATTACATGGATTCTCTGACGCTTCACAACTCGCTATGGCTGCTGTAGTTTATCTAAAAGTTACTGACGCTACTGGAAGCTCCAATATTTCGCTAGTGTGTGCCAAAACACAAGTTGCACCTCTGAAGCCTATAACTATACCAAGAATGGAGCTCAATGCCGCTGTCTTACTCGCTCAACTGGTACTCTACGACAAGAGGGTTTTGAAACTTGAAAACGTTCCAGTTTTCATGTGGACGGACTCCGCTGTATCCTTAACGTGGATACGAAACAACCCAGCTAGATGGAAAGTCTACATTCGCAACAGAGTTACCAAGATTCAAGAATCGCTACCAAGTGTCAGCTGGGATTTTGTTCCTGGGAAACTTAACCCAGCTGACTGCGCTTCAAGAGGTTTAACAGCAGGTCAACTAGAACAGCATTCGCTATGGTGGACGGGACCAAAGTGGCTCAGTCAATCAAAAGATAACTGGCCATCTTTTGATATCCCTACGCAGATGGTATCACATCTCGAAGAACATCCAGGTCTGGTTTTTACCATCTTCAAGGCAGATTCACACCCGCTATACACGCTACTAGAAAAATTCTCTAAGTTGTCACCTTTACTTCGCACGCTTGGAATTTGTCTTCGTGCCATCGCTAAATTTAAAAAAGTGCCACAGTCCACACTGGACACACCACTCTCTACAGTTGACCTGGAACTCGCAAAGACTTTGCTGATCAAGTATACTCAAAGTCAGTACTATTCGCAAGAGCTGAAGCTATTGAAAGATGGTGATTCTCTACGTCGAAATCAGCATCTCGCTAAATTGATTCCCTACATCGACTACAACGGAGTACTCAGAGTCGGCGGTCGCTTGAAGAATTCGCTGCTGGATGATGAACAGAAAAATCCAGCCATTTTACCAAGGTCATCACGCTTCAGTACGCTATTGATAGATCATTCGCATCGAAGAACATTCCATGGGGGAACTCAATTGACTCTCGCTGATCTACGGAGATCTGTCTGGATAGAAGGTGGTCGAGTTCCAGTCAGATCACACATTCTTTGCTGCGTCGTGTGCACGAGACATAGAGGTGTTCGTGCACAATAATTAATCGGACAATTGCCATCCGCTCGTGTAAGACCATCTAAAGCATTCTTACACACTGGAATAGACTACGCTGGGCCAGTAACACTGAAGACTTTCCAAGGTCGAGGTGCCAAAACCTATAAAGGATGGATCGCTGTGTTTGTATGACTCGCTACGTCCGCTATACACATTGAAATTGTCACCGATTACTCTACTGACGCTTTCGTCGCAGCATTTAGAAGATTCACTAGTCGAACAGGCGCCTGCAGTATCCTATACTCGGACTGTGGTACAAATTTTGTAGGAGCAGATGCCACGCTAAAGAAAGAATTCGCAGCAGGATCGAGATAGCTAAAAGAACTTCAGTATTTACTCGCTACAGATGGCACAGACTGGAAGTTCAACCCACCAAGCGCTCCTCACTTTGGTGGCAAGTGGGAAGCAGCCGTAAAGTCAATCAAGTTCCATCTCATACGAACTATTGGTGAATCGCTATTGACTTACGACCAACTCGCTACAGTCTTAACACAGATTGAGGCTGTGTTAAATTCAAGACCGATCGCTCCGCTATCTGAAGATCCTGTAGATTTAACCGCTCTAATTCCTGGACATTTTCTCATCGGTGAACCGCTAATAGCCGTACCTGGGCCCTTACTACTGGAAAATAATTCAGCTACGTTGTCACGCTGGCAACAATTACAACAAATGTTCCAGAGATTTTGGAGTAGATGGTCATCAGAAAACCTGCAACATCATCAATCTATTTCGAAATGGCATAATCCGCAAAACAACATCAAAGTGGGTTCATTAGGCTTGTTGACTGATGAAAGATTCCCACCATCGAAGTGGCCGCTTGCTTGAGTACTTGCATTACATCCAGGCAGAGATGGCCTGACTCGAGTAGTCACGCTGAAGACCGCTACCACGGAACTTGTACGACCAATCGCTAAGCTGTGTGTACTACCAGTTCACTCTCCAGAAGACAATCCAGTCGACACAGTCGCCAGCGCTGGGGAGAATGTTCAGTCACGAGCTTGATTAATTTGAATCAAGCTTCGTGCATTTCCGCTCGGTTCGGGAGTTGCCGAACTCGCTACTGACTGAAGGTCAGAATAGTGCCGGGTCACTCGCTATTTGGGCCCGGCACATACAAAATCTCACTCAGGATCGTGTCAAGACGTCCTGAGAACCCACTACAAGCTGGCCAATCACAAAATTCGTCTTATATTGGTCAGCCTATGAGAGAGCTTGCTATTAACTGCTACCTGTTGGCGCGCTTTAAAGCCAATAGGAAAATTCGTTACATGCAGCAAGGCTGCCACGTCGACACCAAGCTCCTCGACGACTCAACGACGCTGCCAATTTTCATCCTACAAAGTGTCTTTGCTACTTGCAACCTCGTGCTTGAACCGCTTCAGTAATTAACTTGTGTGAAATTATAACTAAATCGCTACGCTAAATTATCCTCAATATTTAGACAGTACAGTTAATTAATTATTGCTGACTTAACCGCTAGTGACCACGTGTCAATTTTATACGTAAATTATATCTTTGAGTTTGCATTCGCTATCGCGTATAATTTATCTAGTCGCATTCGCTATTAATCATAATTCTCATAATTTTTAAGTGTAAATAAGTGTAAATAAATCTATAATTTATTTTGTGATAAAATCTGAGTAATTTTTAATCGTTTAATTAACCTCGCCTAAACCAGATCCAATTAGTTTATTCGCTCATTTTACAAGTACTAACTAATAATTTAGTACTGCCAAACATTATAACCTGCTTGATCTATTATTATAAGACAAATAGTTGCAGTTGTTTAACGACAGTCCCCATTAAAATTAACGTCAAATATATTCATCAACGTTGGGCTTTTCTGTTAATAATTTTAAATATCAAATGGTTTAGTGGTTTGACCCCTCTTCCAGCATCTTTCATCTATTACAACTAGCAAGTGGTGCATAGTACTTATCCTCCCTCTCCTTTGACCCAAGGGTATGCTTTTCTTTTTTTCAGAATTTTCATGGACATATGAATATACATATATATATTTATATGTACATTTAACCGATAGTTTGAAGACCATTCTCCGATTAAACCGATTCTTTGAGGACACTTCGATTGTTTGAGGACTGGCTCAAAGATTCCTTATATCTAACCGATATTTTGAGGTCCGATATTTTGAGGGCGGCTCCAAACTATCAAAGACATTTATACTTTTTTATACACGATAGTTTGAGCCACCTTTTTTTTTTTACGTGATACATGATGTTATAAAGTTGCTGCATTGAATTTTTTTTTATATACTGTAGAAAAAAAATTGTTATCCTCATTTTACTATTAAACCGATAGTTCGAGGACTGTCCTCATGATATCATATATTAGGACCAGAAATGTAAATGAGTTATGGATGTCTTGGTATATTCATAAAAAAATATGATCTAAAGATTACTAGGTGGTGCGAAATTTAACACAATGGCTAAATGTTCTTTAGCCATTAGATAAGAATATTATAATCCCAATGAATTTAAAAAAATATAATAGGAAATTTTGTGTCAAGAAGATTCAATAGAGATGATTGAAAGAGATCGAATAAATTTTCCAATAAAGTTAAGATTAAAGAAGATCGGAACAACGTTTTACATTGAGTGTATGCTGTACTGTGGCCCAAAAAAATTTAATTCAAAATTTTTTCGAAACCTGTATGAAAGTTCGGTAATTTAATACGTTTTAAAAACCTTTCTCAAAAATCCACTCGATAGAAGAATTTGCTTGCAAATTTTTAAAATTACAAAAATAATCAGTATTCATATTCTATTCTAAATTTTTACTTTGAAATCCATAACAACCTCTGAAAGTTAATAAGCTAAATTTGACTAAAACACTAACATTTTATATATTATTTAAATGTGTATTAGGGTGGGTTAGGAAAATCAAATATTTTGTTTTTTACAAGCGTCACAGCAAAATGGGTTGCGAAACACCTTAAAAAAATTCTCACCAAATATGAACTTTTTAATTTTAATAAGAAGATCCTGTTCATCTCAGTTTTTTTTATTTTTTTCTCAGTCCAATAGAAAAAAATTCATGCCTCATCATTGATTGATTGATTGTACAGAAAAATGTTTTTCAATAATTTTATAAGAAATTTACTGCTTTACAAGAAAGATGTCTTATATTTTTTCTGTAAACCTCACCATTTGAATGTTATTGAAGATTTAAGTTTGATTATTTTAAGACAAATTTCATTTTTGTTTATGAATTTTATAACTCAACAATAAAAGACTATGATAAAATGTGCAACACAAATTTTGTGTAGGGAATTAAATGCTCTATAAAAATGGGGTCTTACGTTTTGGCGATTAAATTAAGCGTTCAAAAGATATTTATCATCAAACTTTCATATTTACTGATTTTGAAAGTTTTTGATTAGATATTCGAAAAATTTCAATTTAATTTTCAACTTTTGAAAAAATTTACACAAATTTTAGTTTTCATCAACAGTGATACTTCAGAATATTTTTTTAAGCTATTGCATAGCTTCTATCGCGGGCCTTGAGCGCGGGGACCGAATCCAGAAATTCCGTAACGAAAAAACCTCACGCTCCCAACTCCGACGGGCACGGAGGTGTGGCTTGAAGGCCGTGCATCGTCTATCGTCGTTTCAGTTCGGCAGTCTTCGACACGGCGTTGTGTGCGTGCGATTAGACGTATTGTACGACTCTACAAAACTCGCACGAATCGAGAAGAGATGCTCCGAAATCGGACGAATACATAAGCAGCTGTTTATGAGAAAGTCTATAGGTGTATAGGTATTTATGTACAACAGTGAATAGCTGTACTTGTAAAATTGTGTATAAAGTGTTTTGAATATAAATGAACAAAGTGCATTTATTATTAATGAAGAAAGTCACGAAAAAATAGTGAAAGAAAATGAGTGAGTACTCTATATACATACATTTCATTATTATCACATATTATAACGGTGACCTTGGCTACTTCGTGTCCAGTAGCCACGAACCACAGTTAAATAATTTCCCGATTAAATAATTGATTATTAATTATAAATATGAATTATAATTATTATATCGCTGGTTCCGAAATGCGGGAAATAGATCTCAGAGATGGGTCGACTCGTCTTGACCGGACACGCGGCGAAAATTAACTTATTCTAAAGACACTGGTGATGAAAGTAATTTTAGGCTTAATTTAATTATTATATACAATTAATTTTATTTAACCAAATTCCCAAGTATTTACAAAATTCCCTTTTTTATATAAAATTAAATTCTTTTCCAATTAATTGTGTTCAGTCACGAGCTTGATTAATTTAAATCAAGCTTCGTGCATTTCCGCTCGGTTCGGGAGAAGCCGAGCTCGCTACTGACTGAAGGTCAGAATAGTGCCGGGTCACTCGCTATTTGGGCCCGGCACATACAATTTCTAACTCAGGATCGTGTCAAGACGTCCTGAGAACCCGCTACAAGCTGACCAATCACAAAATTCGTTTTATACTGGTCAGCCTATGAGAGAGCTCGCTATCAACTGCTACCTTTTGGCGCGCTTTTAAGCCAATAGGAAAATTCGTTATATGCAGCAAGGCTGCCACGTCGACACCAAGCTTCTCGACGACTCAAAGACGCTACCATTTTTATTCATTCTACAACTATCTGTCTAACCGCTTCGCTCAGAGATTCTACAACGTGTCTTTGCTACTTGCAACCTCGTGCTTGAACCGCTTCGCTTATTATTTCTTGTGTAATACTAAACTAAAACCGCTACGCTGAATTATCCTCAATATTTAGACAGTATATCAAGGCTGCTATTTATTGAGAATAAATAAACTTTTCTGTCGCCAATAATTAATTGTTAATTAATTATTGTTGAGTTAACCGCTACTGACCACGTGTCAATTTATACGTAAATAAACTATCTGAGTTGCATTCGCTATCGCGTGTTAATTATAGTCGCATTCGCTTCAATATAAGTTCTCATAATTTTAAGTGTAAATAAGTGTAAATAAATCTATAATTTATTTATTGATAAAATCTGTGTAATTTTTAATTGTTTAATTCACCTCGCCTAAACCAGATCCAATTAGTTTATTCGCTCATTTCACAAGTTGAATTGTCCAATAAAGTAAATTTGATTCTGCGCGTAATTACTTAATGGACACGGGAAAATAAGATTAATAATTATTTATATTAGATCGCGTTGAAGAGAGATATGAATATAAAATTTATATTTCTTATCTGGTTTTATTGTGTTCGACGTACCGACGGTACTGGACGCCGCTGCATCGTGGACTTTCTCTTCCGGATCCTGGCTGTTGATGTCGGACTTGGGCTGCTGTCTGACCGGAACTTGATGCTGGACACTCACTAATCACTTTACTTAAATTTTCTTTTGGTTTTATAAACCAGTTTATATAAAAGAACAAATATATAAAAATTTTTTCAACGAGCGAATCGAATAATTAATAATGAGGCTGTCGGTGTCAGCGCTTCGACTTCAGTGTCGATCTATCTAGCCGAACACTTGAACTTGAGTGTCGCTTGAATTGAATTCCTCGCCTGCACTTGAATCGTCTCTTTTATCTAGTCGTCTTAGGCCCCAACCTCCGATGACCCCTACCTAATTATGCGCACATGACCGATTTACGGTCACCTGCTGCGTGGAATCATCCCTTGTGGTCTAACGCCTAGCTCAGCCAAACTCGGCAATCAGGCTGCGATGAGAAAGATAGAGAAAGACCTAATTAAGACTGAGACAGCGAGAGAGCCGCACTCTCACGTCGTAAACCAACGCTGCCCAGTTATAATATGCAGTATCAATTTTGAATTGAAAATATAATACTGCTATAAAGATAACCTAAATTTTTGATATGACAATGAGCGATATTAAAAGTAGCCCTCTTTTATACACACAAACACACACACGCGTATAGTTTAAATTCTCAATTTAGATTCTCAATATGTATATATATATAAATAAATATATAAATAAATTCATTCTTCATTATGTATATAACAGAAACCATCAAACCAAGCACGTGTACTATTCAGTACCTTTGTTTTTGATGTATAGATAATGCGCATGAATGCCGCGCAGAGAAAGTATATATGATATTATATCTATATAAATGTACATCGCGCGAAATTCGATAATGACTTCTTAATATTGTTATTTTTTTATAAATGAATAATTTTGTTTTGGTGTGTCATTACACTATTTATACCTAATTATTTATACCTATTATTTATACCTAGATATTTTCGTTTTATAGAGAAGAAAAGCGTAAAGAGCTAAAAAGAAAAAAAACTAATGCACGTCAAAGGGCATATTATCAGCGTCAGAAAGATTTGAAGAAAAATGAAGAAATAATAAAAACAGTGTCTTTAAATAGTGTTCAGACGATAGCTCAAAGTGTATTAGATTTCATTAGTAATAGAAATGACATTTCAATAATGGCTTTCAACTGCCAAATTCTAAATAGTCATAAATACGATTTACAAGATCCAGTTACGAGACAAACAAATGTGTTACTTCTTACCGAAACTTGCATGACGCATGATAATCCGATTGAAATACCTAATTTTAATTGTATTGTTCAGTTCAAACGAGATACTGTTTCAAAAGGTGGGGTAGCTATTTACCAAAAAAAAAAATGATATTACTAATATTATGACTCCGAATATTGAAAGAAATATTGCACACGTTAGCGATGTTAATGTTAGGCGCTCAGTTGTTGGAGATATTTGTGCGTGCTTATGCAAACTTAGAAATGGCCTACAAATAGTTATGGTAGCAATTTACATTTCTCCGAATCCAAAATTGGACGAGGTAGAGCATTTTATTCATCGCACTTTACTGGAGTACACTGAAGAAGGGTCGAAAATACTTGGTACAAATGGTAATAAATTTCCACTTATCTTGTCTGGCGATTTCAACATTAACTTCGCTGATAAAAAATCAGAGCGGTTGACAACTTTTCTATCAAGAACATTGAATTTGAAAATGAATAATGATCCACAAGAGTCCACAACAAAATATGGGACCACCATTGACGCGGTATTTTCTAGGTATTTAGAGGATATTAAGTCGCAAACTTATGTTTTTTATTTCAGTTATTATAAACCTATAGTTTCAATGATAAATATTTCTGAATAACCAACAGCTACTGTAAGATAATAAAACCCACATGTATTGTAAAATAATAAAAATATTTTAAACAATATTAACTTTTCATTTATTTAATAAAAGAAAAATTTGTTTTCTTATCGGTCACCACGCTCAAAAAGTGTAGCTTGAATTAATATCAAAGAAAAAGAAATACTGCATAAATAAAATAAATAAATAATTATAATTGCATAAGTTGATACAAAATGCTATGCAATAGCTTTACCGCGGCAGTCCCCGAGTGCCACACGTCTTTTTTTTAGTTTTTTCATGTGTAAATTTACCAATTACTTGCTGTAAGTAGGCTAATTTTTTCGGTGCTCTTTAACAACTTGCCATAAAAATCGAAATTACTCTTCGTAGAGAAGAAATTTTCCCTAGGACAAAATCCAGCTATATTGGAAAAATTCTTAACGACGTTTTGAAGACGTTATTGAAAAAAAACAACATGATTTGATTTCTAATGATTAAAAATGAAATGTTCAGTTATTATTTAGTTATTTTAGTTTAGTTTAGTTTAGTTATTATTTAATTATTGAAAACAAATTTGCAAAAATGTTAAAAATAAAAATCAAATAATACTTATATTAATAACAAAAAATGAAAACGTATGAAATTCATAAATTACATTGAAATTTTTCAAATATCTAATCAAAAACTTTTGAAATCAGTAAACATGAAACTTTGATAAATATCTTTTGAACGCTTAATTTAATCGCCAAAACATAAGACCCCATTTTTATAGAGCATTTCATTTCCTACAAAAATTTGTATTGTGCATTTTATAATAGTCATTTATTGTCGAGTTACAAAATTAATAAACAAAAGTGAAATTTTTCTTAGAAGAATCAAACTTAAATCTTCAATATCATTCAAATGGTGAGGTTCACGGGAAAAATATAAGATACCTTTTTTGAGGAGCATTAGATTTCCTACAAAATTCTCGAAAATATTTTTCCTGAACAATCAATTAATGATAGGGTATGAATTTTTTTCTATTGGAATAAAAAAAAAATAAAAAACTGCGATTAGCATGATGTTCCTATTAAAATTAAGAGATCATATTTGGTGAGAATTATTTTAAGGTGTCTAGCAACCCATTTTTCCGTATCGCTTGTATGAAAAAAAAAAATATTTGATTTTTTTCACCCACCCTAATGTGTATTGAACCAATAGTTTGTAAACAATTCTCAAATTAAACCGATTGTTTGAGAGATTTTTAATAGTGTGAGAACCGGATAAAAGTTTTCCCATGTCTAACCGGTACGTCGAGGATGGTTTTAAGCAATGAAGTCCACCCTGATTAAAAAAATATAATTTAATTTATGATAAGTGTATATCTGTATATTACACGATTCAAATTGTTTTAAATCATTTCATATCATTTCTTTAAATGAGGGCGGTTATTATAATACTCTTCTAAAAAAAGTGTTGCAAGTGCCATAAGGGCGTATTTCAGCAAATTCTACCGTTTTAAAGTTATGAGAGCATACGAAAAATCGTTAATATCTAATAATATGTTTTCCCTTGAAAAGTATGAATATTAGTATTTCTACTAAGCTTACGCATTTTGATTTTTTTTTATACACTCTTATAGCAATGATTGCCATAAAAGAAGTGTAAAAAATTTGTTTCCTATAATCATGCTTTTTGATATCTAAAAAAAGCATAATCTAGAAAAATAATGTTTTTCGATTCTGAGTTATTTTCTCAAGACTACACATAAAATTAAGAAATCAATTTTTTTTTAGATTTATGTTAATGGATCATCAATTAGATTTTTCAACCTGAATACGTTCAATTTTTTTTTTCTTTAGAATTTCTTTTTGCACGTAAAGTATGAACGATTTTGACAGTTTGGACCTGTAATCTTAGTAATGGTTGTATATAAGGAAATTTTCAGCTAGCCCTCAAACTATCGAAATGTCCTCAAACAAACGGTTTAATTGGAGAATGGTCCTCAAACTATCGGTTTAATACACATAGTTGATATATTAAATTCAAGTTTGTTAGTGAAAAATTAGTTTTTCGGTGCTATAGAAAAAAACAGTTTTTTTTGTATTTTTTTGGGATATTTTTTCCAGTTACTTTATTTCAGATATTTTGTCGTGACACCACTAACGTTCGGATGTGAGTTAAAACTGATATAAATCCTTGTTTTGATCTTGCTGACATTAATTTCTGCTTTAATACATTTATTAAATTGAACATAATTTTCAATAGAAGTGACATACATAGGAATTAATACTCAAAATTCTAGAGCAACGATTGAAAAGTTATTTTTACAACTGGAAATTCTATGATAATATTGAATTAAAAGATAGAAAATATTGCTGTTACAAGAAAAAAAATAATATATACAGTTTAATGTGAGAAAATTTCTTGACCTTGACAAGTCTGTTATAAAGCACAACCTCACTACTTCACGTTCAAGGCGTGCAAAATTTAGGAAATAGAAAAGTCCAAATTTCAGTAAAGTAATTTTTTAAATTGTGAAAGTTTGTCAGTGTAAAATGAGCGAATAAACTAATTGGATCTGGTTTAGGCAAGGTTACTTAAACAATTAAAAATTACACAGATTTTATCACAAAATAAATTATAGATTTATTTACATTTATTTACACCTTAAAAATTATGAGAACTTATGTTCAAGCGAATGCGACTAGAAAATAATACGCGATAGCGAATGCAAACTCAAAGATATAATTTACGTATAAATTGACACGTGGTCAGTAGCGGTTAAGTCAGCAATAATTAATTAACAATTAATTATTAGCGAAAGAACAATTTATTTATTCTCAATAAATAGCAGCCTTGATATACTGTCTAAATATTGAGGATAATTTAGCGTAGCGATTTAGTTATAATTTCACACAAGTTAATTACTGAAGCGGTTCAAGCACGAGGTTGCAAGTAGCAAAGACACGTTGTAGGATGAAAATTGGTAGCGTCGTTGAGTCGTCGAGGAGCTTGGTGTCGACGTGGCAGCCTTGCTGCATATAACGAATTTTCCTATTGGCTTTAAAGCGCGCCAACAGGTAGCAGTTAATAGCGAGCTCTCTCATAGGCTGACCAATATAAGACGAATTTTGTGATTGGTCAGCTTGTAGCGGGTTCTCAGGACGTCTTGACACGATCCTGAGTGAGATTTTGTATGTGCCGGGCCCAAATAGCGAGTGATCCGGCACTATTCTGACCTTCAGTCAGTAGCGAGCTCGGCAACTCCCGAACCGAGCGGAAATGCACGAAGCTTGATTCAAATTAATCAAGCTCGTGACTGAACAGTGAGCAACCCCTTGAATATTTTTTAGTTAGCTGATTTTTTGAAAAAGTACTTGAAACATCTTAGACTAACAAATTTTTTAGCTCTTCGAACTCAAAAAATGCGTAGACCTGAAAAAAATTATTTTTGCTGAATAAAAGTAATTTTAGTCCGACGATATCTTTGGAGCGTTTAATCCTCTACAAAACTATATTCTAAATTTATCTGTACAATAAGCCATTTCCGAGATATAAAATTCAAAATTTAAATTTTTTTTTTCCTATAATATTTTGAAGGGAAATCAAAAATCACCATGAGGCACTTCTTGATATTAATATTAAACTTTAACGATTAAAATGAACGATTTTGACAGTTTGGACCTGTAATCTTAGTAATGGTTGTATATAAGGAAATTTTCAGCCAGCCCTCAAACTATCGAAATGTCCTCAAACAATCGGTTTAATTGGAGAATGGTCTTCAAACTATCGGTTTAATACACATAGTTGATATATTTAATTCAAGTTTGTTAGTGAAAAATAAGTTTTTTGAAGTTATAGAAAAAACGACGTTTTTAAAGTTTTTTTTTTGGATCCATTATATATTGACGCTCTGAATGAAGTCAAAATTGATTCGAATCTTTGTTTTGATCAGTTACATCGATTTTTGCCTTAAAACATTTATTTTATTGAACATAATTGGGACTAAAAATTTGAACAACGCTCGTTCATTAATGATTTCTGTCTTTAAAATTTTTGAACTTAAGCATAAACGTAACTTGTTTGAGCTTAAAAAGCTCATAAAAAATAATCGCATGCAAGAGTATTTTTGAGCTCATAGAGTACGCAAATGTACTCACACCAACGTTTTATCACGTTATAAAGTTTCAAACTTCAATAACTTGTATAAGATTTTATAAAATTTCCTATTCTTATAAAAAAACTTATAATTTTATAAATAAAGGATGCAATCTATAATAAATGAGTACAACATGTTATATAGTTTTAAGAATTATATAGTATTTCATAAGACTCCATTAAATTTTGCAAACTATAAATTTTGTGCAGCCAAGTTTTACTAAATAGTATAAGAGTTCATATAATTTTACTGAACTCTGAATTATTTTACGAACCTTTATAATATATCAACGAATTATTATCATACAATTGAATTTGAATTTTATTACATTTTATGAAATTTTACAAAACTCTTTCAAATTTCGCAAAACCACATTAAATTTCGTGAAATTCTATGAAATATTACGAAACTATAAAATTTTTCATGAAATCATTTTCTTTAATACGGGATTCAAACTTATATGCAATTCTACAAAGAGTTATAAAATTTAGAATAATACTTTAAAACTTTATGGAATTTGACTAAATTTCATAGGATATCATATATTTCGTATATGAAGATATTAAGTAATTTTATATATTCATGAAATTTTATAAAACTATATGAAATTATAAGAATTTTTATAGAATTTTATGAAATATTAAAAAATCATCATCTTGAGACAGAATTTGAATGGCATAAAATTTTTTCAAATCTTATAAAATAGAATGAATGTGCATTAGGGTGGGCCAAAAAAATAACTAATTTCTTTTTCTTTAGTTACCGTCAAAATATCGTTCAAGATGATAAAAGAAAATTCTGTTTACGTTTGAGCCATTTATATTAATATTAAGAGGTGTCGATTTATGATTTTTGATTTTCCGTTTAAATAACATGAAAAAAAAATTTAATCTTGCAATTTTATGCCTCAGCAACGGCTCATTGTACAGATAAGCTCAAGATACTTTTTTGTAGGAAATCAAACGCTCCATAAAAAAAGTCTCTTATCATTTTTTGATAAATCCATCTGCTCAAAAGTTATTACATTGTCACCGGGCAGCGTTGGTTTACGACGTGAGAGTGCGGCTCTCTCGCTGTCTCTGTTTGGTCTCTCTCTCTCTCTCTCTCTCTCTCATTACAGCCTGATTGCTAAGTTTGGCTGAGCTAGGCGTTAGACTACAAGGGATGATTTCACGCAGCAGGTGACCGTAAATCGGTCATGTGCGCATAATCAGGTAGGGGTTAACTGAGGTTGGGGCCTAGGACGACTAGACAAAAGAAGATTCGAACTCAAGCGATGGAGACTTAAGTTCAAGGGATCGATCGAATATCCACGCGCTGAGCTAATTAACTGTATCTTGCCTACTTATTATATACGTTAAATTAAATTGAAGTACTTTCTTTTGTGATAAATTACTTTGTGAATATTCTGGTTCTTTTGAAATTTGGTTTGAAAAACCATTAGTTAAATAATTAAGTGCGTTCTGTGAGGAGTGTTCTTCGAGTAGCGACCCAAGGAACCTGGACAAACCTACGGGAGGCAATCCAGCATCGAGCCCAGGGTACGAGGATGAACAGAAGGCTTATTCCATCATTACGGCGTATTAATTAAACCAGAAAAGATTTTGCCAATTTATATTCAATTATATATATATATATATATATATATATATATATTTAATGTATGACAATATTCTCTCTCTTCAACGCGATAATTTAATATTTAATTTGTTTTCCGCGTCCAATGATCTCTGTGCGCTTCCAGTGAATTTATTCATGGTCGCTGGACGCATACTTATTTTAAATGTAATTTATTTATTTATAAAAGGGGAAAATCTGTGTACATACTTGGGACTTGGTTAAATAAATCTATTATATATATACGGTAATTGAGTCTCTAAAATAAATTTCTTTTATCACCAGCGTTCTCTAGAATAAGTTATTTCAGCCGCGTGTCCGGTAAGAACGAGTCGACCTGCAACCTGAGAACTATTTCCCGTTAAGAACCAGCAACAAAATAATTATAATTTATATTTATATTTAATAATTTAGTATTAATTAATTATTCAATCGGGAAATTTTGTAACTGTGATTCATGGCTACTGGACACGAAGTAGCCAGGGCCCACCGTTATAAGATCTTAAAATCAAATTAATAGTAAATTTTGAGATCTTTCTATTTCCCCAGCAAAACTACCAGACTTATAATAAATTATCATGAGATCATTTTTCTAGACAATTGTATTCCCTACAAATTATCTTTCACAAAGTTTATTAAAATTCCGCATAACTTCTTAGTTATTTTCGTCTTAATGTCAAGTTCTTGAGAAAAGTAGTATCCTGATCGATTTCATGAGTTTCACAATAAAACGAAAATATGTAGAAAACAGTGTGGAATCCAAAAAAACTTTATTTGGAATAATTTATAGGGAATAAAATCATCTAGAAAAATGATCTCATGATATTTTATTATAAGTCTAATAGTTTTGCTGGGAAAATAAAAAGATCTCGAAATTAATATCAATTTGATTCTAAGATCTAATAACTTATAAGCAGATGGATTTATCAAAGATTGATAAGAAACTTTTTTTATAGAACGCTTAATTTCCTATTAAAATCCATTTAAAAATTTTGCAGGTTTTTTTTCACCTCTTTTCCAATTT
This sequence comes from Microplitis demolitor, assembly GCF_026212275.2. Taxonomy (NCBI): domain Eukaryota; kingdom Metazoa; phylum Arthropoda; class Insecta; order Hymenoptera; family Braconidae; genus Microplitis; species Microplitis demolitor. Next base: position 8,174,955 of record NC_068553.1, read on the forward strand.
AGAAAAAAATTTTTTGCTTTTTATTCTGATTTTTTAAGATGTTAAATAGATTCGACAAAAAAAAAAACGGTCTATCAGTTGACCCTGCGGGTCAGCCCCACAACTTCCCGCTGTTTTCGAGCTCCTTGAGCCGCGTCGAATAACACCTTAACGATCGAAATCGGTTCATCTGTTCAAGAGTTATAGATATTTACATACGTACGTACGTACAGACATACATACACTCGGACATCATCGTGAAATTCGTCAGGATAGCTTCCTAGAACCTTAAAATGTCAAAATCTAGTAGAAATTCGGATTTCAAAAATCGGACCGAAAAATAAAAATTTCAATAGCTAACTAAATTCTTTACGAAATAGGCGTTTTTGTTTTTATATTTATTTATTTCTTTGTTTATTTATTTTTTTTTTTTTTTTGAGGAATTTGATTTTTAGCTACTGTGGTCGGAGACATTTCTACTTTCTTTAATTATGTAACTTTGTTAGAGATTCTATTTCAAAGTAAATAGATCTTGACTAATTTTTTATTTCTTTCCTTTGTACTGACGCTGAGTCAATTTAAATTTTAGTTACACAAAAAAAAATAAAAATTAATAATTTAAATAATGAGTATTTTCTTAAACAAAGTATTAACTCAAATTTGGTATAATTCTCGAAGTTTAATCTTAAAATGTTTATCTGACGAAGCTAAATATTGTTAAATTATATTTTTTTTTCCATAATAACAGGAATTTCTTCATCGTTTTAAAAATTGGAAGAGTTAGTAATTTTCCTGGATTACGAAAAATCAGGTTTAGAATAAAGTGTAACTGAAAATTCTACTAAGACACTAAAATATCAGCTTTTTAAAAGATTTTCGTTTGTCACAACACCGATTCGTAACGAATAAATTATTCTTTGTTATTTTATTTTATAACTATTAACTAGCTTACAAAGTCCAAACAGTATAAAAAAAAAGTAATAAACATTTTTACGTCGTAATCTATTGTACTGATGTGGCTTGCATCTTATCAACTTTATAAAAAGATGTCTTATAAATTTATAATTTATAAAATTTCCCATGATTGTCATCAAGATCACAAGCAGTTAAAGTGAAATTCGATAAATTTTTATGAAATTTCGTACAATTTCATAGAACTGATCTAGAACCAATAGTATTGCTATTATTGAAATTTGTAAAGTTTTATAAAATTTTATAAATTTTTTTCTGAAACTTTGTAAAATGTCAGAATTTCGTAAAATAAAAGTTTTCACAGCACGTCTTTATCCAATGCTGCTACGGTGTGTCTGCACTCATGTATATGCATCATGGGCAATCGGTGCGGGATACACGAAAAACTTGCATTGATAGGAAATTAAGAATAAAAAGTTATCCATGAGAAATGATATTTCAAAGCCTATAGCATTCAAATTTTAGCTTTTCTAATTATTATAAAAAAAATTTTTTTACGATAAGATTTTTTCTCTCGTAGTCAAATGTTCGAAAAAAAACTTTTTTTGCAGTAACAATTTTAGAAATTGTACTATAAAGCTCACCCAGAGCTCAAACGAAACATCTTTTTATTCCCTACAAGAAAATGCGCAAACATGTGCAACAAATCAATAATTACTGTAGTAAGGGTCAATTGCTTACAGCTTACTTTTTTGATTTCGAAAATTTATAACTTCAAAAGCATCAAATATTTCAATTGTAAAAGGAGTACATCGTTTCTATGATTCTTATTCTTTAACATGATCGCTTAGACGATTTAATCTAATGAGTAGTTTTTAATTTGGAGCGGACCTTTTTTGTTCATGAATGATATTACCACAGAATTTTCGCTGATAACACTTTTTTTCCTTTTTATTTACGTGGTTTCAAACGACTCCACAGAGGTTTAAACCGTTTCAATCTCAGAGTTTATCCAAAATGAATTTCGTTTCATTGATCTTGTGTTTGATTGTAGTATTAGGAACTGATAAAAATATAAAATTAAAGACAGACCTCAAAATAAAAGTCCTCAAATTAACATTACTTTGAGGACGGTCCTCAAAGTAATAGACCCCGAAATAACTTTACTTTGAGGACAGTCCTTAAAGTATGCGTTATCCTATTCGCACAGTTTAAGGACGTTTCTCCGACGTATTAGATAGTTTGGGGACAGTCCTTGAACTATCATTTTGTCCTATATTTCGCAAAAAAAAATGTAAAAAAAAAAAATTATTTGCATGGGACTCTGCGAGGCATATGTAACCTATTTTCGACCAAAAAAATCGGTGTCTCAAACTATCGGTTTAATATATATATATATATATATATATATATATATATATATATATATATATATATATATATATATATATATATATATATATATATATATATATATATATATATATATATATATGTATATATATGTACTAGCTATCGCTTGCGCGCTTCGGTTGACACGTCGTAATGTTGGATGAGTCTTTATTTTTTATTTATTATTGACATCGACATCTTAACATTTACCGTTCAAATATTCGTAAATATACTTATTCTCTTGCACTTTTCTACGGAAAAAAAGTTGTAAGTGGTTTTGAAAATTTTTAGAATCATCTGATGTGTCATTAGTTGTTAGTCTATAATAATGACTTAATTAGAGAAAATTATGCGTATTGTCGACGCAGTTAGTAAGTAAAAATATTTCCATTGATCTAAATATATATATATATATATATATATATATATATATATATATATATATATATATATATATATATATATATATATAGATATATATATAGCACTAAATTGCCTGATTTTGGTACTGTCTAGCGGATATAACTATATATACAAACTGTCTAGCGGATATAACTATACATACAACGAAAGGGTTTAAAATTTTGACGTAAATATTGACTGCAAGTTGTTTCCAACGTTCGTAAAAAGTTGACGATAATCTACTACCGCAACCTGTCACCAACTTTCTGAGAAAATTGAAGGCAACTTTTCGTCAATCCTGTCAACTAAGGGAATGCCAGCTATTGACATACATTGGAACAGAATTTGCGGCCAACTTGATAGCAAGTTGCAGCAGTTGGTTGCCACTAGCTCGCTTCCAAATTGATTATCAGAAATCGCTTAATGAAGTTGTATATTTGAGCTCCAACTTAACTCCTCATTATAAACCAACTCAATATAAACCGATCCGATTTATTTCGATTGCAATCGTTTGTTGGTCGTTTGTCGATCAATGTTGACCTATCAAAGTTGTTTAAGGGTTAATTGCTTAGTTATGAAAAAGTAAATAAAAATTAACCTTTAATTTTTTTCATTGAACTCATCTATTTCGATATTTTTTTTATTTTTTTATTTAAATTGCTAGGAAACCGTTTGTTGGTGATTGTTGGTGAAAACAAATAAAACAGTAATTTATTTATAACAAAAATGTGATTAAAAAACTAGAATTTCCATTAGTAGTCTTCAATAAATAATATTTTTTTTTTGTATAATGATATTTTGTTTTTGTATAATGATATTAAATCTTCCGTTAAAAAATTAACTTAAAAAATAATTATTTGTTTCCATTGATTACAAACCTGATTTCCAAATTCCGCCAATAAGGTATTGACAGGTAGCGTCACAATGTTGTTAGATGTACGAAATTACCCTAAAAACCACTTTAGATTAAAACTGACAGTAATTTGACAGTTGAAATTATCAAAATGTGCTGCCTGAATTGGCCGACAATTTGATAGCAAAACTTAAAAATAAAATTAGCTGTTAATTTTTTTTTTAATTTAGAGGTTACTTTTTTTTACTAAAAAAAAACATTGATCGACAAACGACCAACAAACGATTGCAATTGAAATAAATCGGATCGGTTTATATTGAGTTGGTTTATAATGAGGAGTTAAGTTGAAGCTCAAATATACAACTTCATTAAGCGATTTCTGATAATCAATTTGGAAGCGAGCTAGTGGCAACCAACTGCTGCAACTTGCTATCAAGTTGGCCGCAAATACTGTTCCAATGTATGCCAATAGCTGGCATTCCCTTAGTTGACAGGATTGACGAAAAGTTGCCTTCAATTTTCTCAGAAAGTTGGTGACAGGTTGCGGTAGTAGATTATCGTCAACTTTTTACGAACGTTGGAAACAACTTGCAGTCAATATTTACGTCAAAATTTTAAACCCTTTCGTTGTATATATAGTTATATCCGCTAGACAGTACCAAAATGAGGCAATTTAGTGCTATATATATATCTATATATCTATATATATATATATATATATATATATATATATATATTTAGATCAATTGAAATATTTTTACTTACTAACTGCGTCGACAATACGCATAATTTTCTCTAATTAAGTCATTATTATAGACTAACAACTAATGACACATCAGATGATTCTAAAAATTTTCAAAACCACTTACAACTTTTTTTTCCGTAGAAAAGTGCAAGAGAATAAGTATAGTTACGAATATTTGAACGGTAAATGTTAAGATGTCGATGTCAATAATAAATAAAAAATAAAGACTCATCCAACATTACGACGTGTCAACCGAAGCGCGCAAGCAATAGCTAGTGCATATATGTATATATATATATATATATATATATATATATATATATATATATATATATATATATATATGCTCATGGAGATTCTGAAAGAAAAGAAAAGCATACCCTTGGGTCAAAGGAGAGGGAGGATAAGTACTCAGCACCATTTGCTAGTTGTAATAGGTGAAAGATGCTGGAAGAAGGCTCAAACCACTAAACCATTTGATATTTCAAATCATTAACAGAAAAGCCCGACGTTGATGAATATATTTGACGTTAATTTCAATGGGAACTGCCGTTAAACAACTGCAACTATTTGTCTTATAAAAATAGATCAGGCAGGTTATAATGTTTGGCAGTACTAAATTATTAGTTAGTACTATTATATTGTTTCTAAAAAATAATACTATAAACAGTATACCCTCACGTGTTATATATCACGACTACGCATTACTTTAAGACGGATTTTTTGAGTTTAGTTTAGAAGTCGATTTCTAATAGTATATATTAAAACTATTCACAATCAACATGACAAAAAGAAAACAAATCCTACCAAAAACAGATTTTCTGTATAACATCGCGCCAAGTACACGTTTAAAATTTTGTAACAAATAAAAAAAAATTATTTTTCACAAAAAAAATAAATCAAATCGAAAAAATACCAAGTACTTAAAATCCTACCAAAAACAGATTGTCTGAATAAAGTCGCGCTAAGTACACGTTTAAAATTTTTTAAAAGTAAAAAAAAAATTATTTCTTACAAAAAAAAAAGTCAAATCGAAAAAATACCAAGTACCTAGTATGGTGCAAAATCATAAACATTTTCATAAAATTTCAAAAAAAAATTGTATTACAAAATTTCAATGTACTTGGTGTGCATTACTACATGTACTCAAGCAAAATTAATTTCTAATAAAATCAAACATGTTTTTTTTTACTTTTTTGTAAGCACACCAAGTACAGTGAAATTTTGTAATACAATTTTTTTTTGAAATTTTATGAAAATGTTTGTTATGATTTTGCATCATACTAGGTACTTGGTATTTTTTCGATTTGACTTTTTTTTTGTAAAAAATAATTTTTTTTTACTTTTAAAAAATTTTAAACGTGTACTTAGCGCGACTTTATACAGAGAATCTGTTTTTGATAAGATTTTAAGTATTTGGTATTTTTTCGATTTGCTTGATTTTTTTTGTAAAAAATAATTTTTTTTCCATTTGTAAAAAATTTTAAACGTGTACTTGGCACGATGTTATACAGAGAATCTGTTTTTGGTAGGATTTTTTAACTTCCCGCTAAGAAAGTCAGTGATTTTCGAAAAATTCGGAAAGCTATTGTTTTCACTCCGATTTGCGAAAATCAAAATTTCATTAGATGTCGACGTTTTGAGGTGTTTTGAGATCCTAGGAAGCTATTCTAACTATTTTCAGAATGATGTCCGTGTCTGTCTGTATCTATGTGTGTGTGTATCTATGTGTGTGTGTATCTATGTGTGTGTGTATCTATGTGTGTGTGTATCTATATATGTAAACTCTTTATAACTTTTTAACCAATAAACCGATTTGGATGGTTAAGGCGGCAACCGAAAGAGCTTGTTGGCCATCAACTTTTCTAAAAATTGCAGATCATTTCATTAAGTAGACTCGAAAATATTGGCGATTTACGAAAAAAAAAAAATTTTTTTATTTTAGTTTTTTATTGATGTCTCGAAAACGACTAATACGATCGACTTCATAATCTAATCAGCTCTAGAACTTAATAAAACGCATCGATTGCCACTTTAGCTATGTTAATCAAATCGGGGTGAAAACAATAGGTTACCGAATTTTTCGAAAATCGTTGACTTTCTTAGCAGGAAGTTAAAAAATTATAAATTATAAAATAAATAATCATTATTTAATTGTATCCTTAAATAAAATCTATCTGTTTTGTCATCAGTACTTATATTTCAAATACTTATATATTACAACATAAACTTATTTATTATTATGAGCACGTAGTGAAAATACTGTCATTCTTAGAGGTTATACTTTCTCCAGATATTTAATTGTATATGTGATTATTTATAGAGATGTTCAAAAACAGGCGATTTTTTATAGATATTTTATTTGTAGAGTTGTTTATTTTTACATATTTTTTTTAAGTACATGTTTAGTTATGCAATTGTTTCACTTTGTGACAGACATTTGAAATCTACGACATTTAGCGCCTATAGCCGGCAGCTAAAAATATTAGATAAGATACAACTGGTAAAAAAGATACCTAATCGTTCTAAAAGTGATATCATCATCGGATCAAAAAATATTTTTTGGTTATGTACGATAGCAAACGACCAAAAAATATTGAAGTAACTTAACGAGCCATCTTGTGACAAAATTTATCATCATTTTAATTCGTCCACTTACCGACTTCTCTCTAATTTTCAACAAACACTCAAAACAATCTTACCAAACAAATAAACGCGGATTTATAACCTCTGCCATTTATAGGCACTAAATGTAGTCAATTTCAAATATCTGTTACAAAACCTAATGTATTTATCTAGTACAATCGAGTCTAAGACGCCTTCGGCTCGGGCACCAATCTTCACACTCGCGTCTTAAACACGATCGCACTCGATAGATAAACGACTATTGTAGGAATTTGTTTTTTATAGCAATTTTTTTTATCAACTTTTTAATTTAGTTTTTTTTTAAATATAAACATTTTCATATAAACATAAAAATTATTAACAAATTTTTAAATATTGACCATATTTCTTTTAGTAATTTATAAATCTAGAGATTTTTTCTATCCCTGACGGTTTTAAATCAGCCTGGAATCAGCCTGGAAACACCCTGGGAGTGAAAACACGGTGGAATCACGGTGGATCCAGGGTGGGTTTGTGCCATTTTATCACCGTGTACACACGGTGGTTACATAGTGTTTCCACGATGGTAACACGGTGTACCCACCCTGATTCCACGGTGTAGTCACCGAGATTCCACAGTGTATCAACGGTGATTACGCGGTGTACGTGGAATCACGGTGGGTACACCGTGTAACCACCGTGGAATCACGGTGGGTACACCGTGTAATCACCGAGGAATCACGGTGATAAAATGACAAAAAACCCACCGTGTAACCGCCGTGGATCCACCATGATTCCATCATGTTTCCGGGGTGTTTCCAGGGTGAATCAAAACTGCGAGGGATAGGCACTTATTTTTATTTATTTACTTTACAATAAATATTTATAATTTTACATTTTATTAATATACACAAATTTTTAAATATTGCATTTTTTTTACAATTTATTATTTTTATATTTTTTCATTTGCATAAAAAAAATATACATATGTTCGTTTTTCAAGATATTTTAATTTCCGATTCTATACTACCCGAAAGGAATTAATGAACAGCATTGTACTTGTAGTTTGAATAATCAAATTGGGCCAATGGCATTATTTTCAGGGTGAAAAATTATAAAAGTGCCATTAGTGTTATAATAAAAAAGTAATTGAAACAAAAGTTGTAAGGGTTGAAATTCACAAATCTTTTATTTGAAAATTCTATTCATTGGATTTTAACGAAATCAACGGCGATCGAAAGAGGAAAATTAAGAAGAGGATACGTCTTTTTGGGTTTTTCCAATAATTTAAGTTTAGGAGGTAAACAACTCCTATCTACATTGACCAACAAGAAAACATCAATATTTTTATGAGCTTTGGTTTTGATTCGTCACGAATTATTTGTTTATACATTTTTAGCAGTGAGCGCATCATAAGAATATTGTTTTTTAATACTTTACTTACCTTTTTACTTTCAATTCCGGACTTGATTGTATGCATCAGGATACCCAATTTCTTAAATATCGTATGATTCAAATCAGCTTCGATAAAGAAAAGAAAAAGCTCTAAAACAAATACGTTTTATTATCATACATTTTTTTCAACAATCATTCACAAATAATTTTTGCAAAAATATTAAAAAACCAATATTTTACCATTTTGATGCTTATTACATATTCATCGTTTTCACAGATGCAGGTCTATTCAACGTAAGTTTTGCAATCATGATGTTCATGAAAAAAGTGCTGAAAACACAACGACTTTTTGCACCATGATCATAGGATTATTTCTGTATTTTTATATCCAGAAACCTCACAATGAGAATTGCATGATTCTTGAAATGCAAAATCCACAGGGTTTCCGAACTCACCAGATTTTATTTCTCTGTACCTACTTTTATACCACGAATACTTGAATAGATCTATAAATCGAGGGGATGATAACTGGATATCCCTGATTAAAAGAAACGATTCGAAACGATTTGCAATGTTCAATATCCAAAAGAATGATGATTCAAAAGTATTTAAAGTATTCAAAAGCATTGAAAAATATTCAGAATTTTTTTTTCTAATCGTTTTAAATCGTTTGCTTCAATACTCGAGTAGAATTGAAGCTTAGATGGCCAGCCGGTAGCTAACAGATTTGAGTCATGCTTCATCAATGTCTAATAGAATTGGCCAACTATAACCTCACTATGTAACGTCATCTTAGCCAATGACTAACTGATCAGAACAAGCCAGTGGATAGATTCAAACTTATATCCAATAGCTAGGTTAACATAATGAGGTAGTGAGTGTGCAATTATACATAGCTAATCGCTGGCTAAAAAAATGAGCTAATGAAAAGATATGAAAATTAGCCAGTGGTTAGTTAAAACATATGAGTTCATCATGATTAGCCAATTTTGAAATTAAAAAAATTTTTTTTTTCTTTTATCTGGCTTTACCTGTCCGTTTTTCAGTTAACAATTCATATTTAAATTTTTTTGTGGGCCTATTATCGAATTAACCGTGATGTCCAGTTAGACGGCGACGGGAGTTGAACCTGGATCCATGGGATTACGAGTCTCGCGTGATATTCACTGGGCTGCTATAGCTGGTTGGAGTTGACTACTATTCGATGATCTATATATGTTTGATATTGTGCTAATTGTAACTAATAGTGACTAGACAACTGTAAGATACTGGAGAGGTGAAATTTGTTTTTTAAGCAGCACCAACTATAACTGATAATTACTGGACATCCATTAGACACTCGTGAGTTACATTTATATTTTCATGTGGCACCATCTGTAGCTAATCACGGCTGGACAGCCATGAGATACTGATAAGTTAAAATTATATTTTTATATAGCTCCATCTATAAATATTAGCGATGGAATAACCATGAGATACTGGTAAGGTGAATTTTATTTTTATACAGCTCCATCTGTAACTAATTTTAACTGGACAACCATGAGATGCTGATGAGCTACAGTTATATTTTTATGTAGCACCATCTGTAAATATTAGCGACGAGGTAATCATAAGATGCTGATGAGTTACAGTTATAATTTTATCTAGCGCCGTATGTAACGACTAACGACGAGATAACTATGCGATGCTGATTAGGTAAAATTTTTTTTTCGTACAGCTCTATCTTTAACTAATTTTTGTTAGGCAACCATGAGATACTACTGAGTTACAATTATATTTTTATGTCGCGCTGTCTATACTTATTTGAGGTTAAGTTGATGTATTGTTTTCATACAGTTGATGCTTACTAAGCTGATTATAAATTGATTATTTTGAACAAAAATATTATCTATGGTTAAGAATCAATAACTAGTTAGCAAATTCTTTTTATATAGAACTATCCGTAATTAATAAATAGTGGCCAGCAATGAGTTTACAGTGAGTCCTTTTTTGAGCCAGCTGTGTGAATAAATATTGTTCACTCACGAGATATTGGTGAGGTTAAAATATTCTTGAAAAAAAAAATGAGCCAATGGTGAGCTCGTTATTAGCTAAATCTGCTAGCAAGTAATTCTGAGCTAGTCACTGGCTCTAAACTCATCCTCATTAGCCAGGATTATACTCGGGTATGGAATGAATGAGCGATTGTAATTTTAGAATGTCATACCGTAAATCGAATTTATGTCCGAATTCATCAAAATGGTACGATCCGAGAAATATTGAACAGCAATTTTTAATACTCGGAATCCAAAAACATCAAGCGGTTGAATTTTTCCATTTGTACCTTTGGGTATTATCATTATTTGAACATCTTTATTTACTGGTTTAATGCTTTGTACATCTTCAGGGCAATGTCTAGTTCATGAATCAATGAGTCATAAAGATTTTGGACCAACATTTGGAAAAATACCCATTCTAACCAAATTTTGAAATGATCTGAAAATAAAAAATTCCGAAATAATTTTATTTACAATTATTTAAGTTAAATTCAAAAAAAGTATTTATACCTGACGGAAGTTTCCCTGATTTTGATGCTTCTAGTTGTATATTTTGAGATCTAAAAATCATCATGTCAACTATTGGCCCAAATTTACCACTTGATTTCTTTAAAACCGAAAATAGTGGGGATCAAAGCTTTCCATCAGCCGATACAGTTGTTTGAACTGTGTAACTATGTGTCGAAGAAGTACCAAATTGTACTAGACATTCTACCGTCTTTTTTCCTTTAATGGCTAAAGTTCACCTGCAATGCATTTCCAACTGAAAACCGCTTTGATCTGAATTTTATACATTCGGTAATTTGTAAATTTTAGTTATTTGTTTTACATTATTGGAAAATGTTTCAGCCTGCTCTTTTAATAATTTTCCATCTTCAATTGTTTTGAACATTTAAAACTTATTTATTTTTCTTGATACAATACGATATGCTCGTTTGAATGACAGGATCCACTTTGGTTATTATTTGAAACCAAAATCTTCAGCACTAATTTCTTTTTGAGTTTATAAGACCCATCTTTTTAAATCTGAGTCATGTACTGTTAAACCTGCATCTATAGGCGCTTTGAAATTTTTTCATGTATATTCACAAATTCTTCCTAATGTTTTTCTACAAATCCCTCCTTGATTCACAGTATGAGCTCACCGTCGTAACTGACGCACAGATTGCACTCTTTCAAATTTTTGTCCGACACTCTCTGTATTTGCATTTTTGTTGTTTTTCTCTACGCTAATAGTCAACGGCTCTCAATTTATACTCATAAAATAAATCTTTATCATTACTAGTGCATTCGTTGGAAGGTGTTTCTTGATTTATAAGTGCATTTCCCCACTCTTTGTCTTCCACTGCTTTCAGTGTTTAATCTTTGAATGTTTCTTGACAATGTAAAGAATTTCCTTCGATTATTTCAACTCCGGAGTATTCATTCATAACATTAAGTAGAATATTTTGAAAACTTTCCATTATTTGTATTTCTTCATTATTTACAGGCGATTCCAGAATGTTCATGGCTTGAAATGTTGTTAAGAGTAGCCCTGATTAAAAAAATGATTCGAACCGATTTGCAATGTTAAATGCCCATAAGAGAGGCGATTCAAAAGTATTCAAAGTATTTAAAAGCATTAAAAATTATTTAAAGTTTTGTTTTTCTAATCGCTTTGAATCGTGTTTTTTAATAAGGGATTCTTATAACATTTATAGGATTGATGTTCATTTTTCTCAATACACAAAATAGAAGTTAATTTAAGTTAAGTCGTGTAATTTTAAATTATTCGCTCAAAAAAATTACAAACTTATAACACTCAATCGTGAAGAATGAAGTACATAGCAATAACTGAACTGTTTTCAACAAGATGAGTTTATTTATATAATGATGTTTTTCACGTTACTGACATATGTATTAAAAATATTCTCAACTGTTTTTTTTTTTTTCAAGTGTCAGTAAGAAGCTATTCGAACCACTGCCAAAAAATAGTATATTACACACCTAGGGAAGTAAAGTAAAAAATGTCTCAGATCACATATAATTGTTAGCCGAGGTGAAGCCGAGGTCAACAAATATGTGATCTGAGGCTTTCTTATTTACTTCCCGAGGAGTGTATACTATTTTTCTCGTCGACGGAGGCGGAAAGCGGCAACTTCGTTTTGCACAGCGGGACGAAACTTGATGCTTTCCACCCGGAAGCGAGAAAAAAAATGTACCTTAAAATTAAGATATGTTAAAATTTACAATACTTGATATCCTGATGAAAATAATCAAGTCTGGAATTAAAAGTAAAAAGATAGGTAAAATATTAATAAATAATATTATTATGATGCCCTCACTGCGAAAAATGTATGAAAAAATAATTCTCGACAAATTAAACCAAAGCTCATAAAAATAATGATATTTTCTTGTTGGTCAATGTAGATGGACTTGGAGGTTGTTCACCCTCTAAACTTGAATTTTTGGAAAAACCCAAAAAGGCGTATCTTCTTTATTTTCTTTTTTCGATCGCCGTTGGTTTCGTTAAAATCTAATGAATATTTATTTTTAATAGAAGTTTTGTGAATTTAAACCCTGATAACTTTTGTTCTATTTATTTTTTTGTTGTAACACCAATAGCACTTTTCATAATTTTTCACCCCGAAAATGATGCCACTCAACTTATTCGATTATTCAAAATAAAAGTATGCGAAACTTGCAAAACACTCCATTGCCCCGTAAACACATTTACGTAAATTTGACGTCGGAGTGACGTTACACTATGTCATCATTTACGTAAGATATAAGTCATAAATGAGTCAGGTGTGACTCATTATTCCGCACTTTTTTACGTAAGATTATGATGTAAAACTAATGACATAAACATGACGTAAATGTGATGTCTGTGTGACATTCCATGACGTCAGTATGACATATGGGTGATGTCAAAATCATCGATCTGGAAAAAATATTTTCGAAAAAAAAAAAAAAAAAAAAAAAAAAGAAATTAAATACTGAATTTTTGATTTGATTATTACCGCGCGAACGCATTACGAATTCAGCAACAAGATTTGATAGCAGTAAATTATGAAAAATTCCTGGGCGTCTGCTGGGTTCGAACACGGCTCCTCTTGGCTGGCAGTCCTGAACGTTGCTCACTGGTTACATCATGAGAGTTCAAGCCTTATGCTTAATTGATGTATTTAGAGTGAAATGCCGGTAAAGACAGGATTCATAAGTTTATCGGAGTTTTTCAGAGTTCATGAGTTCATAAATTTTCGTGATGGATTTTTACAAAATTTAAAATAACTCCATGAACTTATAAATGATAATTATACAAAATTATATAAAATTTTATTAAGTTTCTTCAAATTTTTTAATTTTCTGTTGTGATGTGAAATTTAAAAATCTTATATAAAATTTTGCGAAACATTAAATAATTCCACAAAATTATATGAAATTTAATCGATTGAAAAATTGCAATAACAAACTTTAAAATCATAATATCAAAAGAGTTCAAACTGTCGTTACATTTTCTTTGTCCTCCTCAATAATATTTTCGGTATATTATTTAAAAAAATAAAGTTAATTTTTTTATGCTCACGCTAATGTTTTAATCTGAAACGACTAAAATCTATTATTGAGTTTATCGATTACTTTGACCCCAAAAATCTTCGACATTTAGTTGTTATTTTTACACATTTGCACATTTTTGAAAATTCATTAAATGATTGTTTTATTTTAATAAATAGGTGACAAAAAACTATGACTCGGAAATTACATCAGCATTGCGTAAAATACTGACTTGTCACTGATGTAATAATATGATTTAATAGTGACATCCATTATAATATACGATAATGACTTTATTACTACGTAACAATGTGTTGTAGATTTTATGTCAAGCGTACGTAATACACAAGTCATAACTGTGACGTCATACAGAAGTCATGCTTACATCAATACGATGTCTAGTTTTTACGTCATATCAAAGTCATGTAGAACGTCAGATTGACAGATCGAATCTAAATAATATGCCGGGACATTTCTATGACCTACGTATGACGTCAAAATAAGGTCATGTGTTCACTGGGTAAGCTTTGACCGACGATTAATTGCCACGATTGGCCAATGCTTGCGACTGCCATGCTTGACATACCGTTATCATCCGATATTTAGCCAATTTTCTGCCGATGCTTGAAAATTGGCAACCAGTCACGACCCAGGAATGAACTGATTATTTTTTTGTGTATGGGTATACTCACTATAAAAAAATATAAAAATATTAAAAAACATTAGTGTTTTCAATATAATGACCATTATTTCAAAAAATTTCGATTTGAAATTATTTTTTTAGGGGACCTTTTTCGTAAAGAATAAGATTTCCAATAAGAAACATACATTATTATAATTCATCGTTACAAAGTATGAAGATCGCAAAAAAAGTAAAATTTTGATATAAAATCGTCATTATCTCAAAAACTATTAATTTTTCGTAATTTTGTCATGGGACCTTTTTTGTAGAGAATGAAATTTCCTATCAAAAGAAGTATTAGAATGAATTTTTTTCTGATTTTGAACTTTCACTTCATTTGGCGAGCCTAAGATGTTTGCCTAAAATTTGTGTCTTTCGCACAAATTTTTTTTTAAGCCTTATAAACGATATTTTCTCTATTAATAATTTGAATTACAAAAAAAGCGAATTTTCGGCCCATCCTATTAAGTATAGACCTTATACATACAACTATAAGCATCTATCAGATTTTTTAAGCAGGGTTAGTTCACCGGAATGTATACAAGTCATATCTTATTTCCACTGTGCTTATAACGTAGCATTATTACGTTGCTTTCCTCCAATTTGTCTAAAACATACTTAAGGTAGTTGTCCTGCTACAATATTGTCAAAAAGTTATCAGCCGTATGCGTGGTAAGAGTAAGGTAGTTTGTGGTTTAAATTAGACATTACTTTTATTTGATACTGTACCCGTGAGAAGGTTACCTACACACTACTCATATATACGTATACACAAATACTGTTGAACATTTTCTTAAATTATAATTTGACAACGTCGTATATGCTTCACCAGTTACTGCATAGTGTACTGAGTATCTGTTTAAATTTACCGCTCAAATATTCAATGCATACTCTCGTAAAGCGTTGTCAGATTCTTTCTGTCCAATGCATGGACAAGTATATTTTTTATTTATTGTTGAACTCCGAATTGCTATATCTCAACAATGAGATGGTGAATCCTTTTTTAACTTCCCGCTAAGAAAATCGACGATTTTCAAAAATTTCGGGAAGTTATTGTTTTCACCCCGATTTTCGAAAATCGAGTTTTCGTCAGATGTCGACGTTTTGAGGTCCTAGGAAGCTATTTTGACTATTTTCAGAATG
Source organism: Microplitis demolitor (assembly GCF_026212275.2). Lineage (NCBI taxonomy): Eukaryota > Metazoa > Arthropoda > Insecta > Hymenoptera > Braconidae > Microplitis > Microplitis demolitor. The sequence goes on from NC_068553.1 coordinate 8,190,635, forward strand.
ATGTCCGAGTGTGTGTGTGTGTGTGTGTGTGTGTGTGTGTGTGTGTGTGTGTGTGTGTGTGTGTGTGTGTGTGTGTGTATGTAAACTCTTTGTAACTTTTGAACTAATGAATTGATTTGGATGGTTGAGGTGGCAATCGAAAGAGCTTGTTGGCCATCAACTTTCCTGAAAATTTCAGATTATTTGATCGAATAGACTCGAAAATATTTGCGAATTACGAAAAAAAAAAATTTTCTTTTTAGTTTTTTATTGATTTCTCAAAAACGACTTATACGATCGACTTCAAAATCTAATCAGCTCTAGTACTCAATAAAACGCGTCAATTGCCACCTCAAACATCAAAATCGGATAATTCGTTCGAAAGTTATCGCGGGAAAAAGAAATGGTGAAAAACGGTTTTTTTCTAAATATTTTCGAAACGACTGACGCGATCGATTTCAACTTTTAATCAGCTCGAGAATTCAATAAAACGCACTGATTGCCACGTCAACTATCAAAATCGATTGATTAGTTCAAAAGATATCGGCGTTGAAAAGTTAAAAAAATAACATTTTATGTTATTTTTTCCGGATAAATCATTATATAACGTACTAAAATGTGCCTGATATCATACCAATTCATCTTTTTTATGGTTTCTTTTGATCATATAATGTCATCGAACTTGGTTTTTAGTTTAAATCATATTATCAACAAAAAAATCGATAAAACGTAGTTTTTAATATTTTTATCGGATATTTCATATTTTATTGTTTCTTACATGAGTCAAAACTTATTTAAATCTTGATTTTGATCCCTAACATTGATTTCTGCCTCAATTCACTTATTTTACTGAACATAATCAGGAACTAAATTTTAAAAACCGCTTCATTGATGATTTTCTATTCTTAAATTTTCAAACTTCAGCATAACAGGTAACTTGTTAGAGCTTGAAAAGATCGTAAAAAAACAATTGCATGTGATAGCATTTTCGAGCTCGAAGAGCTCGAAAATATATCTACACTAATGTTTTCGAGCTCTTTGAGGTCGAAAACAGCGGGAAGTTTTGGGGCTGGCCCGCAGGGTCAACCGACGCCCAGATTTTTTTTTTAAATTCAGGATAAATTCATTAATTTTCTGTTGGTTTTACAAAAATTTCTGATTGTTAGTTTTTTCATTAGAATCAAGGGTAATTGTTTAGAAGTGGGGCTCACCCATGTTTGAATTAGGAAAATCCTTATTGTGAGCAATTAACAATGAAACCAAACTGTTCATCATGCAATTGTCAGCGGATTGACGATGTATTTGACTTAAATTGAGTATAAATTAAGCGTCAATATTCAGTTGTTTATAATATGGTTATAAACATGATATATTATTTCATTATTGATATTTTTCAATGTTCCGTGCTATACTGCACTAAATGACATATTTTTCTTATTTTTCAATGTATTGTCTCTTAAGTCAACCACCAAAACTCAAGGTTTATGCCTATTTGCCATATGTTTGTAGTTTCATCCTAAGTGCGTTAACGGACTCATTAGTAAGGCTATGTTAACGCACTCTTGCCTTAGACTACATCTCTTACTAGTACGTGCCGGCGTAAAACAGTGTTGTGGGCTTCAACCAGACACTAAACTAGTAAAAGAAGGCAGATAACATCCAAACTGCTTGCACCAAAATGCTATGTGAGCTATTGTACACATTTAAAATACTGAAATAACACAAATATGCTGATTTTCACTATTACAAGAGTTAAAAAATTATTTGTAACTCTTGGATAGACCTTTCTATCGCTATCATCCATCTTACGGCTTTAAATAAATTATATTATTATTATTAGAAAAATTTATTTTTGAAGATAGTGAAAATTTACATCATTTTTATTTCATTTTTATCATTTTGTGCACTTCAATTGCAAGGTTCAGATAGATATCTTGTGTTAAAAACGAAAACTCATACAGAAAATTTAATCCGCCGTGTAGCTGAACACGTGGAAAAAATTTAATCATAGATATGTAAGGTATAATCACTTGAAACATTGAAAAATGTGGCGAGCCCGAATATAGACAAATACCGAATCAAGAACGCGACTTAAAACGTATACTCCTCATTGCTCGCAATATTAATTATCCAAACTTTGATTATAAATATCTCGAATTAAAGATGGTCGATCAATTTCAAATTTTAATGGTAATTGTATCTTAATACCCTTAATAAGTATAAAAAATTTTAGAACTTTCAGACACTACGTCCATCACCCAACAACTACCTTAAAACACGACATAGGATTTTCGATTTATCAATTTGATTAAATTTAATTTAATGTAACTGTGTCAAATGAAATTAATCAGTGCATATGTAAATTATTATGCGTGGATACAACAAAAATTAAATACGTGCAAATAATCATATGGTTTTTGTTTACTATTAAGTTTACTTTTCCATCTATTTTGTTTACTATTCCATCTACTTTATTATATAAAGTAGATGGAATTAAATTAACGAAGCATACACATACTTCAAGCAATAAAAAATATAATTTACATCTTACCAGGAGTTGAGTTAATTTTTTCGATTGGTGCTTTTATTCCAAATGAATATTTTGGTGAACTATCTTGAATAAAAATTTCCGCTTTCTCTGGGTCATAATCACCTGGAGCTGGTGTACATTCGATTTTTTCTATTTTAGTGTAGCCATGTAATGATAATGCTGGAGCTTTATTTTTTCCTGAAATTTGTTCGCAAAGGAATTCAATAAATTAGATGAAATTATTTGTCCCATATAAAAATACTCGTATAAAGTTAAAATAAACAAGTCATTTCAAATTGATCATCCTAGTGGATAAAAACAAATCGAAAGAAATTGAGTTTATTTTAATGTTTTTTCATTCTGAGTTTATAGCAGCAATTTTATAATAAATTTCATTGAAACGCATTTGCACAAATCAAATGAAACTAAAATGGGTTCACGGATTGATTTGAATAAAAACAAATTAAGAGACTAATTTATTCGTAATACTAAAACCAATGTTACTTAATTTATCATAATATCCAGTTTTGTTTGATTATTTAGTTCATTCAATATAATAGCTACTTTTAATAGTGATTTCATAAGCAAAAATAGATTGAAAATCTAATAACACAATAGAAGAAAAAAAAATCACTTGAAAGTAAAATTACTCGACTCATGTTTTTCAGTACCTGTAAAGGCTTTCTAAAAAGTTATTCACTGTCGGGAGTTTTCGGAAATTTTTAATTCGTAATGTTATTGTGTAGCAACGTCGTTAACTTAGGCTGTTCGGAAAATCTCATAGAATCAATAGATTCTCATAAACTCCCATACAGATTTTATAAGAATGAATAAATTCTATGAGAAGTGCTATAGTTAAGTATAGGGCCTTATACATACAGCTATAAGAATCTATCGGATTTTTTAAGCAGGGTATACAGTTTTTGGAGAGTGGGAGTATGAACCAATCACAACTTACTCTCTGGGTGAACTGTGTAGTCTTAAGAACGGTTTTCAGATAATTTTGTCCCAGCTTTTCTCTGAAATAAAATCTCTAAACGCAAAATAAAGACTCAGACCCGATGCTTCACTCTATGAACTAGCGAAGTGCACTTGAATTTTTTGATAACTTCCATTTGTTTACGAGAAAAGCTTGGACAAAGTTCCTATTTAATGTACAAGTGCAACAGAGATAGTACCGTTTATCCAGTTGAGTGCGAATAGAGAAACAAATGTAAACGCGTCTTAAGTAAATGTTTCTAGTGACAGCATAAGTAATTCTAATTATTAACATTAAAATAGTGGATACAAATAGGATTATTGCATAATAGTGAGTAATAGTATGTTCAAACCCTCGTAAAAAAAACTTATATAATTATATACAATTATACAAAATTATATACAATTATATGCAAGTATATATAGTTTTACAGAATTATATATAGAACCGAGAAAAAGATGATTATATATAATCTTACATAATTATATATATTTGCATATAATTATATATAATGCTACGGAAAAAATTACGAATATATAATTTTACATAATTATATATGGTTATATATAATTAACAAGCGATCTTCAGATTCTATGATAGGTACATGTGTATTACTACAACTTGAGTTTTTAAAAAAATTTTGGTAAATCCAAGAGTGCACAACTCTTAAGGCTCATTTAATCGTAGAAAATACATATATATATATAAAAACAAAGCAAGAGAGTCGTGTAAAAAAAAAGAAAATTATACGATAAAAGTTTCAAGGAGAATTGTTTTTTTCTTTTTATTGCACTAGAAATTTTAATTTCGTTCCAAAAAATAATCAGATGTGTTTTTTCGCGCATGTGCGACTAGTGTGATGAAAGTATATGTAAAAAGCATGTATAGATATACAAAATTGGCAACTACTACTTTAGCCCTAAAATAATCATAAAGAAAAAAAGTGATCCAAATAATGACTTTTTTCTCGAGTTTTTGTGTTTACGGGTTACGGACACTTTTTCTGCTGCTTGACGAAAAATTTTTTTTTTACATTTTGATGTTTTTTAAGTTCTTTAATACATCGAATTGGTCGTTATAAGTCACAGAATTAATCCTTATTATATTCTCTACCCGATAATATATAACTTGGTTAAGATCCGTGGCCCTGACGAATCTAATACTACGGTAGGTCTACGGTAGTATTACGGTAGATTGATCGTAACTTACGGTAGTGCTACCGTAACTTGAGTATAGCTACCGTAACCTACGGTGATGTAATGATAGCACGACCGTAAAATTGCGGTAGAGTTACCGTTAAACTACCGTAAGCTACGGTAGCTCTACCGTAACAGTACCGTAAGTTACGATATCTATACCGTAACACTACCGTAAGTTACGGAACAAGTACTGTAAGTTACGATATTTCTACCGTAAGTCTAACCTATGATTTTGAGAATTGATGTTTCCTTGGGATTTTATTACTCGAATAAAAAATTTACATGGTGCCATCTACCAAACAAAGACAAAATGAATCGATAGAAATAGCGTGGATATTAGGCCCTTGTAACGGGGTAAATTCGTATTTACCGCGTTCAAATAAATTCAAATAAAATCTATTATGCGCACTGTCGGTCATGTGACATTACCACTCCGGGTATTCCGGGTAGGTAGCGACTAGTCGTCCGGAAATGGAAATTTCACTTGTTCGACCGTCGACCCCACCTAGAGTTAAGTAGGAGAGATAAAAGGACAACTATAGTCAAGAGTGAGCGAGCAATTATAAACGGGGACCGGAACGAGAATCGGGCATTAACCATCGGGACGTCCGAATAGAGAGGTGGAGAGAACAAAGTGACGAGACAACCAACGCCATAACAGACGCCGTTAATTGAATTATCACAGGTAATTAATTAATTAATAGCTTGAGTTTATTGTGAAACCAAGCGATGTAAATTTCAATTATTTATAACAAATACCAGGCAGTTAGCCGGTATTTTCTATAAACATTACTGATTGCGTCTGATTGTAACAGGTTGAAGGAGAGTAAGGAGAGAGAGAGAGAGGAGAGTATAGAGAGAGACAGACGAAACCACAACTAAGACCAAAACTTTTACAAGGACAAAAATAACCAGACGGAACCCAGACAAAAACACGACGGAAAAAAAGATCTGGAGAGTTTTTAACTGGAGAGGTATTTATAAAATTTATTCCAGGCGGGAAGCCAGAAAATTTTATCACATACTTAGTATACGTTTGATATCGTCGCGTCTAAGCCAAATTCTCGCGAATTAAATAATTTCAAAAAGAAAATTAATAAATTAAACTCGGACATAATTATAAAATTTTAGTAATTAATTAACTCCAGGCAGGTAGCCGGAGCCATTGCGTTAATAAAATATTTCCAGGCAGGTAGCCGGAATTGTTCTAGAAGTTTCCAGGTAGGTCGAGTGACTTGCGCACCGGAACTGTCGAATCTAGTCATAGTTGCTAGTCAATAATTAATTAATTATAAATAAAATTTAATAAAAATAATAAAATAAATAAAATCAATTAAAATTGTCTCGGAAAGCTAAGAGAGATCCGTGGTCAAAGTCGTCGGTAAATTAAATAGGAAAATTTAAGTAATTAAAGAAATTATAATTAATTAAGTAAACGGGGTAAATAAAATAAGAATAATTATCGCGGTGATAAAAGTACCTGAAGTAACGCGTTATTAAATTACTGAGTGAAGGTTGTGATATTAAAATAAGTGTTAAGCAATTAATGGAAAAAAATAATGATCAATGAAGAGATAAAAGAAAAATCAATTAATAAATTAATTAATAATTATATAATTCTCTAAATTAATTAAATTATTAATTGCGGGAAAATAAATTAAAATTAAGTGTGTGTAAAATAAGTCCAGGGGACAGAGTGAGTGTGTGAGTGAAATAGATAAGGATTTTAGTGGATAATTTAGTAATTAAGTATCGCGAAGGTTAAGCGATTTTTAATCAGAGAGTGTGTGAGTGTGTGGAATTGTCAAAGGTAGTTGGCTGATTTTATTAAATAAAATTATTGCGGGTTAATTAAATAATGTTATAAAGGTTATAAGGTTAATTAAGGTTTTAAAAGGTTATAAGGTTATAAGGTCAATTAAGGTCATAAGGTTTAAGGTTTAAAAGGTTTAATGTTATAAGGTTTATATAAGAAGTTATAAGGTTTATTAAAGGTATAAAATATAAGGTTTATAAAAGGTCATAAGTAAAGTTAAATTATAAAGGTCAAATAGGTCATTGGAAAATAAAAGGTTTAACTTGCGAATCGAAATAGTAAATTATTATAAGTTATCCTTCCTCATCCTTCTCTTACAATTAAATAAAATTACACCGACCCTGAAGATTTAAGATCTGGTTCTGGGAGGCCGTTATCACTTCCAGTGGCGCCCTTAAAAGGTAATTCAAGGACGACCAGAGTAACAGCATAGCCCTGTTATACCCTCACATTCACGCAGCGTGGATTTATCAGAACTTCTTTACTATGAACAAACATGCCCTCCTAGTGGATCCGAATTACGGTAAATTACCGTATTTTACCGCAGTATTGCCGCAAATTTTAGTGTAAATTTGCCGTAGAATACGGTATTTTACCGTAGCTTACCGCAAATTACCGCAATTTGCAGTAATTTACGGCTATTTACAGTAAACTATGGTAATTTACCGTAATTCGGATCTACTAGGGCTAAAATTGATCACGTAAATTATTTACCGTGAACCACTGTAATGTGGTAGTGTACGTTAAGTAGTAGGCTGAACTTTCACTCTACTGTAATCGGCAGTAAAGATATCACTCACAATGAAGAACCAGAACTTTATTATTGATGATCGCACGAACAGGTATCGTATTTTAATCATAGTTCTCTCGTTAATTTACCGTTGCTTGCAGTCATGAAATGGCAAGTAGAACGACCGTAAATTACGGTAGAAACTACGGTAAAATACGGTTGGGCGATCGTAAATTGCGGTAGAACCATGGTAAATTATGGTAACATTGCGGTAAATTGCAGTAAGGTTGCGGTGAGGTGCGGTAGAGCTACGGCATAACTACGGTAGGGTTACGGATAACTACGGTATGTTATGGTATATTATCCTTATACCGTAATATATGGTATGTTACGGTATATTATCCTATTGCCGCTACATACGGTATGTTACGGTATATTATTCTAGTACCGTAATATATGGTAACTTACCGTAATCTACGGTAACGCCCCGTAATCCTACCCTAATATCAGATCCGCTAGGAAGACTAACAAGAGTGGAACAGTAAAAGCAGTAGCGAAAAAGCGGCAAACAGAATTTTTCGATTGTAATGCACACTCCAATGCTTCGCACTAAAAGTCGTGCAAAAACTCGTCATTTTACTGCGTTCTGCTTAGAAATAAAAACATTAAACAAGTAAAAATTTTTCGATTCAATCATAAAACTATGTCGATTCGAATAAAAAATTTTGACTTAAGGGGACCCGGTGGTTTAGAAATTTTGAAAAATCGATTTTTTTTGCATATTTCGAAAGTATAGTGTTTCAAAAATATACTGTGAAAATATGGTGATGATATTCCCAGTATTTCATGTTCTAAAAGCTATTTAGCAGGCCGGCCGAGTAAGTAATTTTTTTTCTATTGTGCGGCGGGAAACATCTGCATCGGTTTCTATACCTAAGTTATAATAATGATAAACAAGTCAACATATAATGAAAAACAAGAAAAACCGAAGAAGTGCACAAGAAAAAAATATGGTGCTGAAATAGCTGATTATTCGTAAGTATATGTTCAAATCTAGTTTTCTTCAGAATTTCGTTTACTAAAACTTTAAACGCGTTTATTTCGAAACTACTTTTTTCTGCCTGACGTTGTTGGAAAAAAAAAAAAAAAAAAACTATCCGGTCGATTGCTTTCAAACTTAAATATGTTATTTAATACACCAACAGCTATAGCTGGAACTAGAATAAAATTTTTGCGTTGAATATTTCTATTTTTTGACATGCAAAATGTTACGGAAAAAAGGCAATTCTTGGGCTAAAAATTTCAACAAAGTGCCACTTTTTCAAAAAATTTTTTTTCAACTTCCCGCTAAGAAAATCGACGATTTTCAAAAATTTCGGGAAGTTATTGATTTCACCCCGATTTTTGAAAATCGAGTTTTCATCAGATGTCGACGTTTTGAGGTCCTAGGAAGCTATTCTGACTATTTTCAGAATGATGTCCGAGTGTGTGTGTGTATGTGTGTGTGTGTGTGTGTGTGTGTGTGTGTGTGTGTGTGTGTGTGTGTGTGTGTGTGTGTGTGTGTGTGTGTGTGTGTGTGTGTGTGTGTGGGTGGTTGGATGGTTGAGGTGGCAATCGAAAGAGCTTGTTGGCCATCAACTTTCCTGAAAATCTCAGATTATTTGATCGAATAGACTCGAAAATATTTGCGAATTACGTAAAAAAAAATTTTTTTTTTAGTTTTTTATTGATTTCTCAAAAACGACTCATACGATCGACTTCAAAATCTAATCAGCTCTAGTACTCAATAAAACGCGTCGATTGCCACCTCAAACATCAAAATCGGATAATTCGTTCCAGAGTTATCGCGGGAGAAAGAAATGGTGAAAAATGGTTTTTTCTGAATATTTTTGAAATGACCGACGCGATCGATTTCAAATTTTAATCAGTTATAGAACTCAATAAAACATGTCGATTGTCGCCTTGAACGTCTTAATCGGTTTATTCGTTCGAGAGATATCGTTTGAAAAAAAATCGTAAAAAACGTTTTCTTTCGAAAACCAAAGCATACAAAAGTATTTTCGAGCTCGGAGAGAAAATGTATCTACAACAATTTTCTGAGCTCAAGGAGCTCGAAATAGGCGGGAAGTTTTGGGGCTGGCCCGCAGGGTCAACCGACAGACCGATTTTTTTTATTCTAGTACCAGCGATAGGTATATTTATACTGATTAAAAATCCATTCAATTTTTTGTTTCAGACCCATAGAAGAGCTGAATTGTTTTACGCCGCCCGGGTCCCTTTTTTTAAAGGAGCTGGCTTTAACGCCATCTTTTAAATACTAAAAATAATTTTTTTTCTTAGCTATAAGCATTTTTGTATATATCAATAACAATAAAATAATCCCTAAAAATTTCAAACGGTTTGATATTTATTAACATATAAAAAAAAATTTTTTTAAAATCATGAAATTTTCCGCCTCTAGACCACTGGGCTCCCTTAAGATAAAAATCTTAAAATAATTATTTATGCGGTGCAAGATAATTTTGATTTTCCGAATCGTTACTAAAAAATACCAAAAATTATTACCAAAAATTTACGAAATAAATTCCTAATATTTACGGTAATAAAACAGAAAAAATACGGTATTTTCACAGAATTAAAACAGTAATTATACAGCATATTTATAGTATATTTTTGGCATTTTTGCAGCATCAAACCGTTCTACCCGTAAAAAAATTTATACATAATTATACGAAATATTATTCAGTTATATATAATTTTATATAATTATATAGAACCTTATAAAGTTATATATTAAATAACTGTCATGAAAAAAAAAAAAAAATAAAAACACCCGTTAACTCGTGGACTCGATCCCGAGACCTATTTGTTCAAAGTCTGATCTAGTAGCCATTATGCCAAATCACTTACTTGAAATATGTTACTAATTGTATTCAGATGGATACAAACAAACTTAAGAAAATTGAAAACATCAATTTTCACAGATAGTTATTTTCACTTACATGTTTTTGTTTGAGTAAGAATTGTGTCAACCAATAAAATAAAATAAAAAATATTACATTTTGCACATTTTCGATGATTTTAAATGTAGAAGCGAACAAAAAATAAAACCAAATTTTTTTTATAATTTTCTATTTTATCAGCATAAATCTGGCAAAATTGCAGGATACTGACGGTATCATTATCACAAAAACAACGATTTTATTATTACTACATTATCGTATTATAGTTTTTATACAGCATTTTTTTGGTAAAAGTTCGGTATTGTTATAGTTTTTTTACAGCATTTTTTCGGTGAAGGTTCGGTATTTTTATAGTAATATTACTGTAGTAATCTGGTAACTCTACAGCGTAAGTGCAGTAAGTATATGGCATAACTGCAGGAAAAAAACTGGCCAAAATAACCATTTTAATACCAAATTATTACGGTAAATTTACGGCATGTGCATAAATCCCGAAAATTTACGGCAATTTTACGGCATTCGCAAAACTGCGAGGGGAGGTCATTCGACGCGTCTCGTTAGTATCTAGGAGCTGTGGAAATTTTGGCGCGTTCGGAGATATTTCAAAAATAAAATTTTTCAAAAAGTGTTTTTTTTTTTTGGATAACTTCAAATTTGCATGATGGATTGATTCCGAAATCTAATCAGCTCTAAAACTTTATAAGCCGCGTCGAATGACACCTTAGATAAAAAATTTGGTATTTAATTTTTTTTTTTTTTCAAAAATATTTTTTCCGGATCGATGATTTTGGCATCACCCATATGTCTTACTGATGTCATGGAATGTCACACAGACATCACATTTACGTCATGTATACGTCATTAGTTTTACATCATAATCTTACGTAAAAAAGTGCGAAATAATGAGTCACACCTGACTCATTCATGACTTTATCTTACGTAAATGATGCCATAGCGTAACGTCACTCTGACGTACAATTTTCATAAATATGTTTACTGGGTATTAAGCAGAGTTGAATACTTGCGAGGTGAGGTGTAAGAAAAGGCGTACGTGACGATCTCGGGTCAAAATTTCCAGAACAATGACAAACGACTCAAAAAAAAGACGATTGTAGTTCCTATAGGTGGAAGAAGAAGATTTGACCCCATGTTATTAGGAGTTATTTTAGTCTGTTAATTACGGGTTATTAATTAGATTTATGATATAGGTGGTTATTGATTATTGATCCTAATGTTATTATTTTTCGATTGGTTATAGGCTATAACTTATAGTCATTTCTTTCTATCTTCAGTGGTTTAAATGTGACACCTATTTTTAAATACAATATTCAATAAACTGCGATTATTATTAGGCTCATAGATAGATGTGCGCTAGAGAATTATTGTGATAATCTCAGTTTTTTATTATTTTAATTATTTGTCGAGTTATTCGAAGTAGAATTCAGTGATATAGTCGTATGTGTTAAAGAAAGAAGATGATCGTGGTGTTATGTCCGACTATTATTTATTAATTATTTTGGTTGCGTGGATTAGGCGTTCGGACTAACCAATGCAATTTTCGGCTCAAATGTTTAGTTCAAGCCTTAATTTGTTTATTTTGGGATACGTTTCGATGTGGACTTTCTTTCATTTCTATATCGGTAAAAGCAGAGTTATCTTTATAGGTATATGAACATTAAAAATGCGCTGATCAATACGTACGATTTATAATTTAATAGCTTCCTTATTTCCTCTTAAACCTTTTGAGGCTGATTGGAAAAGTTATTAGAGTAGAAAAGAAATGAAGTCAATTATTATTACCTTACCTTTAGTGTTGAGGTATAAATTTATATTTTTTCTTGCGCTAGTTCCCGTGTTGTAGACCCTTGAATTGGCTGCCAGATCTCGGTGCTAGCGATTTCCTGATGAGGGTGGGGTGAAGACTTATTGCTTAACTTATTCGATGAATAATACACAAACTTATTGTCACTTATGTTTTTTTTTTTTTGTTTATTTCAGACTCCAATTTTTATTTGGCAATAAAAACTCCTTTAATTTTTCTTTAAAGAAAATAGAGCTAATACTCTTTAAAGGAATATCTTTATTACCTTATACATTAATTAATTACGCTCAAAATTTTAAGTTTGAATTTTCGGATATAATAATTTTTACAAATTTTCTATTAACACTTATCACTCACAACCAATAACACTGTCATTATTATTTATTATTTTTTTTTTATATTTTTACCTCTTTCGATACAGAAATTTTTATTTTATATTGAACAAAAAAAATTTCTTTATTTTCCTTCGCAGGAAATAGAAACAGTGCTCTTTAAGGAGAATTGGTTTTTATTTTTGAACATTTATTTAATACTTATTTTTGTTATACTTGTTTCCGCGATGCGTGATTATTTTTTTCTATATATATATATATAAATGTATGACTGTATAAATGTATACCTTGATATATTTTCACTGTTATGATTTTCTTTCGCGATGCGATTTTAATGATTTATTTTATGAATTTAATTGAATTATAAAAGTGACGTGATCGGTTTTATTTCTTTTTTTTTTTTTATAAGAGATTTGAGGATACCGCTGTACCTAGTGATTGACTCTTTGCTGAGGGGTAACTCAGCTACAAGCCGCAATGCAAACCGGTGTTCGGTAGAGTGATTTCGAGTTTCAAAATTTTCTTGAACGCCGCAACCATGGGGGTCCGAGTTGAAGGGAAAAGGAAATTTTTAGGTGAGTTGCATCTTGTGAGATGCCCCGTTGACGGAACTTAATTTAAGTCAATGCTAATTGTGCGCATTAGAGCGATCTTAGCTGACAGTAAGTGGGGACCGAAGAATAAGAGAATGAAAGACAGAAAGAAAGAAATATGGTAGAATAGGTTTGTCACACTTCATTGAACCCATCCTTGTGTCTCTCAAGAGAAAATGGAATTGTATTCCTATGGAGAGTTCAACATGAGTGACTGTAGGAAAGTTTGCGAAGTCGGACATAACAGTGGTGAGTCATGCGCCACGCCTTAGAAAGAAGCTTCTAGATCCAGCTCAATGTTATTAGATGAGCCTTATTTTAATTTGTTAATTACCGATTATTAATTAGGATTAGGGTATAGGTGTTTATTGAATATTAATTCTTTCGTTATTATCTTTCCATTGATTATAGTCATTTCCTTCTGCTTTTATTGCTTACAATGTTATACCTATTTTTAATTATTGCGGGATAATTATTACATAATCTGGAATTATTATCGATTCGATTAGATATATTATATATAGATTATATCAGGCCTAAAATTACACATGACCAGGCCTGATCATACCTACCCATGTCTGTTCACGTTTGAAACGTTAAATACTCTCAGGCCTGATCATACCTGTCCAAGTCTGTTCATGCCTGTTCACATCTGATCCAGCCTGTATATGAGATTAAATTTAAAATCTTAGTTATAATTATATATATATATATATATATATATATATATATATATATATATATATATATATATAATGTAGTTATAATTATATATAATTTCATATAACTATAAATCAATAATTAATTAAATAGATGTAAAATTTTGTTGACCAAGAATCTATTAAGTATAAGATTTTTATTATTTGAAGTTTATACAGAACTTACTTTTTAAGTCAATCTCTTAGGTCAACGGGTAGCGGGTTAAACTTTCGAGCGCAAGGTCCACGATTCAAATCCTGCACAAGCCCGAATTTATTTATTTATTTTTTTTATTTTATAGAAATAATTATATATATTTGTATATAGCTATACATCATAATATATAATTATATAGGACCACTTTTTTACCCGGGTGGGCATGAACAGACACGAACATGCCTGATCAGACCTGAATATGCCTGGCCAGGTCTGGTCAGACCCGGTCATTTTTCATATCTTTTCAGACCTGAAGACTGATGCCTGTTAATATCTGATCAGATCTGATTATTTTTTCCCGGGCTGTCATCGTGAATGTGCTTACAATTCTTATCGGATCTTAATAAAACTTTCTATATATTCTATAGGCGATTATCTTGATTAAATTCGATAATCCCTGGCAGTCCTGATTCACCGTGATATAGGGTGAATTACAGTGAATCACGGTAAATCACGCTAATAGGTGAAATTACGTCGATTTGAAGTAAAATCACAGTGATTCACGTCTATTCACGGTGAATCACGGTGATGTTCTATAATTGAACTATAGAGATTTACCGTGATTCACCGTGAATTTTTTTTTAATTTTGCTGCCCCATCCAGATTTCATAATGTATTGACTTTTTTTTTATACAATAACAGTACTTTTCGCGAAATCATCGTGATTACGTCATCGTGGTGAGATCTCGCGACGATTTATTGTGATTCGCTGTAATATCACGGTAAACTCTTACGGTAAATAACCGTGATGCTACCGTAAATCACGATGAACCACGGTGAATCGTCGTGATGCTACCGTGAATCACGATGAATCACTGTGAATCGCGGTGAATCACCGTGATTTACGGTAGCTTCACGGTGAGCGTTCACAGTGATTCCCGGTGATTCACCGTAATATACCGTGATTCAAGATCGCTTGGGATATGGGCCACGTCGGTTGTCTAGTTTTGAAATTGTGGCTTTTTGAGATTCATAGATTGCTGTACGAATAAGCTTAAGGCTTGTTCAAAAAGCTTCAATTTTTATTGTTCAATTTAAAGTTTTGACTATCTTTATCCAAAAAATTAAAGGAACAAGAAAATTTTATCAAATTTTTAGCGATTTTTGGAAGCCTGTATTTTTGTGAAAAATAATCGTATCGAAAACATAAAAAAAGCAAATTGAAGCTTGAAATCTCTAGTTTAAAGATCTTCCGGAAAAATAATTTTTTGAGCCACGGTTTTTGCGGAATCATAAGAAATAGGTTGAGACAAAATTTTTGTAAATTTTTTGGTTTCGTTTTTTAGGTCTACGAAGCCGGGAAAAGTTTTTTCGAAAAAACCAATTCATGACTCGTTTAGGAAATTTATTCAGCTTCAATTTGTTTTTTTTCTTTCTCTGTACGACAATTTGCTGCTAAGATATCAGCCTTCAAATGAAAAAGGATCCTTTTGTCTTTGATTATTGATATCTCAGCAACTAATAGTCGCACAGAAATTCAAAGGGCAGTTTGAAAAACTTGAATAAATACCCTATAAGCTCCATTTTTAATTATTTTGAAGAAAAAATTTTTTTCATCCTTAATATCAATTTGAAAAACCCACAAAAAATGGCCATTTTCTGGTTTTTTAGTCAACTTCTCGCTACTTTGCAAATATTGGCGGGAAGACTAATGTTACAAGGTGATTTTACAGCTTAATGTACCCCCAAAAACCCTGTAAATTTTCAGATTGCTCAAAGTTTTATAAAACAATTAAAGGAACAAGTTTCAATCCTTAATTTGTGTAATCATTACCAAAATGAAAAAATTAATTTTTTTCGGTTTTTCTTCCATTTTTACGTTGTACTTTTATCATTGTACTTTTTCGTTATTTTTATTAGATATAATAAATTGACATAAAAAATATTTGACTCGATTTTATTTATGTGCGTTAAAAAATGCAGAATTTCCTCTATTTAAAGCAATTTGACTTTTCTAATTCTGTGCACGTGTTTTGAAATGACAGCCAATTAGTTTCAGCAATTTCCTATTGGACACCCTGTATAAAATATATTCTGGAACAACTTTGGTACCAGAGTCAGAATGGATCCATACTGATTCAGCGTGATTCCAGAACGGTTTTGTGCCCTTTTTTAAGTGTGGTATCAGACTGAATCCAGAGCATAACCAAAATATTCCCAAAGGGTATTCAGAGTAATTCAAGAGTATAAATTCAGCGTAAATCCAGAGCAAATTCTGAGCAAATTCAATGTAAATCCAGAATGAAACGAGAGTCTTTCCAGAGTGAATCCAAACAGTTTTCAAAACGAATCACAAGTGTTCTTTAGAGTGGAACCACAGTTTTAGCAGAGTGAATCTAGAGTGGAATTGAAGTGCATGACGTGCCCCGATTAAACAAAACGATTTGTGACGATTAAAACTGTTTTAATCGTTTTAAATCATCATGAATCGTCAATTAATGATTCAAGAGGATTGAAAACGATTAAATTTTTAATCGTTTTAAATCGTTATAAATCTTCATGCAGGACCAGAAATGGCTATATATTATTTGACGATTAAAGATGATTCATGACGATTAAAAATTTCAAATCGTTATGAATCGTCTTTAATCTTCATGCGGAATCAGAAATTGCAACATTATTTTACGATTCATGACGATTTGAAATTTTTAATCGTCATGAATCGTTCTTAATCGTAAAATAATATTACAATTTCTAGTCCTGCATGAAGATTAAAGTCGATTCATGACGATTAAAAATTTTAAATCGTCATGAATCGTCTTTAATCGTCAAATAATATTGTAATTTCTGGTTCCGCACGAAGATTAAAAACAATTTATGACTGTTAATTTTGAGGTTACCTCGTTTTGCTTCCCCTTCCCTATGTCTTAAAATATATAAAAAATTCATTTATGAAAATATTCAAAAAATATATTTCAAGTACATAAAAAATATATAATTCTAATATGATACTTTTTTTATGTTGTTGGTTAAATTAAAAATATTGTAGTGGTTAAATTAAAAAATTTGAAAAATATTGTTCATATAATTTTTTCATATTTTGGAACATGTATTTCTTATATATTCTAAGGTATATTTTTAATATATTTAAGTTACATTTGAAATACGCACAAGAATCGGCTAAAATATAGCTATTAAAAATTTTTTTATACCTATTTAATATACTCAAACGCACAAAATAAAAGGAACAGAAAATTTTTGAAACAATCAGAAGTTTTGTTTTGATTTGAAAACTTTTTTTTTTTTGTTGGCTAAAAAGTATTTTTAATTTTTGTATAGTGAGAAAAATTATTCAACGGAACATTAAAGGCATAATGTAATTAAGCATCTACTCTATGACCACCAGAACAGGCACTTGTCACTCTGTCAAATATCGGAGGAGTACCTAGGCTAAAATTGTTATCAAGCATCGAATATAACAATTCTGACATATATGTCTAACCAGGAACAGCACAAGAGATTAGGTACGGTCTAATAGCGAGCACTGAACTACTTCCACTGCTACTTAGCACCGGTTACTTTCTCCTTCTCCATATATATCTTCTCCCAACAAATTTTTCTCGTAAGTCTTTTACGTTAAAAATCAAAGAAAATAAAAAAAAAATTGACAAAATGTCGATACCACCAATCGCCAACATTTTGTCCGAAATTTTTTTTGTTGACTGTTGCCCTAGTAGATCAGAATTACGGTAAATTGCCGTAGTTTACCGTAAATAACCTTAAAGTACCGTACTTGACGGCATTCGGAAGAATTGCCGTAATTTCCGCAAATCACCGTAATTTACAGTTGACTACCGCAATACTGCGGTATTTTACGGAAAAAGTGCTGTATTTTACCGCAGGCTTACCGTAATTTACGGTATTCAGAAGAATTATCGTAAAATCTGGTATTTACCACAAATTACGGTAAATTGCGGTAAAATACAGTATTTTTCCATGATATAGGTAATTTACCGTAATTCGGATCCACTAGGGTGCGTAATTACAACTATATTTGAATTAAAATATAGTTGCACTTGTGGCAGAAAGAGGTAGCACCTACGGCTTGCAGGCAAACCGCCAAAAGTAAAAATTTTAGAAGTATACCAACTTCAGAAAATCACAGTGACGAATGTAAAAAATAAAGATGGTTCATAGTTCAGAATGACGAATTATAACCTCGTCAAAAACATCGATTTTCTCATCTTCATATCAACACATACTCAGAATTTACAATATTCATTCTTTCGTAATAAAGAATTAACAATATTGAGAAGGACAATATTTCAGAAATCAAATACCTCCGAAGTATTTAAACTACGAGCACTCAAGTAAAAACACGTGTTTTCCTTGGTTAAAAATACTGATTGAAAAGAATTGAGAAGCGGCCACTCCATGCAAACTGTATATCTATATATACAAGCAAAAGAATTAAAATTATTAAAAAGAATTCGAATTTTATCATTTTTAATTCGTTTCAATCAATATTTTTAAACAGGGTTATTAAATCGTATTATTTTGGGCTCATCTTAGATAAATAAATTGGAATAATTATTTTATTAAATTCAGCGATCATCAAACTCAATATAAATATAATAATTTTTATAATTTTGGGCACCAGAGCTCAAAAATCAATTATATCAAGAACTCAAGAATTATAGTGTTCATCGACCACGTTTCTCAAGAGGTTATTCCAACGGGAAACATCACAGAGGTGCCTTTTTATTAAATAAATGATTGTTACAAGTGCTCGATTAAGTAAAAGACATAATATTATAATTATTTTAATTATTACTATGCTCAATCTTTTAATTGAACAAAAAGATAATTCTTGCTCGGTAGCCTCTGCAATCATGCTACCATGTGTTCAACAAATAAATTCAATTCAGTGTAATTTATTACGATCTCAATCAATCCAACTAAATTAAGTGATCAATAATATTAGAACTCAATGAACTCAAATATTTATGCATTTAATGCTATTAAAAAATGATCATTAAGTGTTCAATTATTTACTTCGCTCAGTAACCTCTGAATTCATGTTACTTATTCTCATGAAATTTTTGCGATCAGTTCAGTGTTCAACTAGACTCAATTTAATTACCTCAATTATTTTAATTATTTACTCAAGCTCAATTCTATAACTTGTATTTAATTAATTACGTATCCATGAGATCAAACAATTCACAGTATTTATAAATTAAATCAACGATTTAATTTTGTAACCCAGTAATATTATGTGCTGTGACAAATAAAAACCCGGGAAAAACGAATTATATATGGCCATATATAAATGCGACATATATGGCAATATATGGAAATTGGCGATATTTTAACGAAAACCGTTTTTATTTTCACGACGGAGACGTGAAACAAACCTGGAATCGTATGTGATCACCCAAGTGTATATTAAAAAAAATTATAAATAACGATAATAATTATAACTAAAAATAATAAATAAATTAAAGGTGTGCCTGAACCAGCTCCTCAGGCTGGGTTAGTGCACGAGGGCGCCAGCCCGTTTTTACGAAACGGACAAAACCAATAACAATCAGGGGAGAGATCACGGGACAAAATCTTGAGCGAGAATGTATGCACCAAGCGGAATGACAACCAAACAAATATATAATGAATAAAAAAAATAATAAGGAATAATTACTACTAAATATATCCAGGAAACAAACAAATGAATATTGGCTATCACTGGGTTCCTTTTACGAAATTATTTAATTCAAAATATATTTAAATAAACTCAACAAATGGTTACAATAATAATCAATTCAATTTAAATAATATTATTAAATTATCCACTGGGGAAACCAAATTGCAAATTACAAATTTTTACCCAATATAATTAATATAGATTGTAAGAAATAAAATAATACTAATCTTTTTCTTTATTTTATATTATTTACTCTGGGGAGAGAAAGACGCAGGTACTCGATACATATTTGGAAACACTGGGTTGCATACCATTAAATTATAAAATAAATTTTACCCAGAGAAATAATATTTTAAGTACTGTTGTAAGACAAGGAGCTACATACGCTATCCTTGTCTAATCTTCTGAAGA